>NC_143575.1:264116007-264432001 GCF_048544385.1 Mastigoproctus giganteus
GCTGTCGTGCATACAGACCTCCTCTCATTGAGCCATATATAGAAGGAACACCTGGATACAGCCCTTCCTGTAAATTTAAAAAACTCTGGAATACGTTGCAAAGCTGTGACCTCCATTCCTTCACATTGTCAACGTTCTTCGTGGACGCCCAACATCCATCTCATGTGAAAGAGCTGTAGGCGCATGTAATGTCCATATAGACCGCACACGTATCGTTTTCGTGGGAGAGTTTCAGCTTGCAATTGATGATGATCGGCTTTTCCTCTGATTAATTCTGTTAAACTGGGTTTATAGACACAATTGGCCATTTTATGGGCATATTTTACAACGTGGCTGAGTTAGTAGGTCTCAAACGATGGTTGCGTGGTTTATTTTCTCTTGGAAAATCGAGTTTTCCGTCCTGCAAAGAGGTAAATCGACCACAGTATACACGTAATTACCGACAAAATGTACTTTCAACTCATACACTGCTCCACAAAATTGACAGAACACGTAGAAAACATCATGTACCTCGTGCAGCTTGTGGGCAAAATTTGTATGGCACGGTATCATAGAATAATCACATGAGAACAGAAGAAACTTCGGACATGTAAGAATTTAAGAATTACTAAAAAAGGTCACATTACAGAAATCGACACAAGGTGCTCGAAAATATGGTCACATGACATCAGTACCTCGTGGGATCCCCTACAACGGCTAAAGAGGCCTAACAGTGGGGTATCTATAAGATTCTGTGGCAACAAATTCCATTGTTCGACCAGCGCAGACCTTAGCTGAATAAGTGACCGAGAAGTTGGGGTTGTTGGCGTGCAATGCGACGCCAAAGGGCAGAGGTTCAATCGGATTTAAGTCTAGTGATCGTGCAGGCCACGGCGGTCGTTGAACATCTTAGTTTCGAAATATTCCTCCACCACCACTTGAGCTCTATGTGCAACGGCGTTGTGCATGAAAAGGAAATCTGGGACAACCCCTAAAATTCTCACAGAGGATTCGAGGATTTGTTCTCGGCACCTCTGCGCAGTTATGGTACGCCTAAAAAAAACATGAAGAAGGGTTGGGCCACTGATCATTATTTCGCCCCACACGAGAACGCCGCCTGCACCTTAAAAAAAGTGTCCCTTAAGTGTCCCTTTCTCTGATGTTGGAGGGATGGTACAGCATTCTTCGTTGTCTCCAGATGAAATAACGTCTAGAATCTGTTTGCAGGCTAAAAGGGAACTCATCAGAGAACAGAACTCTAGCCATTTTTGTCCCGCTTCATCTCAAGCTGCTAGAGTTACACCACGTTTTCTTTATGTTCTGTTAATTTTGTCGAGCAGGGTTGTTATTTTGGTGCTCAACACACATTCACATTTACTGGGAAAATTTAAGAAAAAACAATAACATGCAATTTATTTACATGTGATACAAACATTTAGGAAACAAAACTAAAGGGCTTTTGCTCTCACGTGTACCATTAAAGTGATAGTTGTTAAAGAACGTAGAATGACCATAATTGGTTGTCTGATGACTTTTTGGTTACCCTTACCACTGCTAATACGCACTAATATTATGCTGTATAATCGGAAATGAGCAGAAAAAAGTTCCATTCTAAGGAAGAACTAATTCTACCCAATGAGGAAAGGTGTCAAATTCCAACTGGTTGCTAATGTGACCTGGTTGAAAGTCTTCCATGAATAATAAGGCCAAAGATGTTCATACGTCATAAATTTCTATAAAAACGAATTATCTTCACTCACAAGAGTCTCTGTTTAGTTTGCATTAATGGACTTTCTGGTAAGTTATGCAGCTGATGTATGATCACTATCTAACACCTCAGATTTAAATATCATTAACAAAGTCTTAATTAACAGGACCCACTGGGTCTCGCAATTTGTGGTGCCAAAATTCATTAATTTCGAGTTATACACTGACATTTTGGACAATTCATGGTGCCCATACTCTGGTAATTCTATAGAAATGGGACCTTCATGTTCCAGTAGGACGATGCTCCTCTTCTACAGCTGAACTGGCGACTCTTACATTGTGACCCTAGTAGAAGTCTGTTAAGCCATTTAACGTATTTTGAGATTATACCTTTTGATGTTTGTTGTTTAACTTTTGGACGTTAGTGTAAAAATAGTCTTTGTATCAAATTGCCTTAGTTTTATTATCAAGTCTTGCGCAACACGAGATGTATATAAAATGCTGCGAATGCCATCTGGTGGTGCAATCTGTAGTTTCAAGAATGAGCTGTTAGCCTATTGATCAGAAAACGTGGTAGAAATTTAAACATGTTTTAATCTCATTTTCTCACATATACATGATCTACAAATTATTGACCACATTAAAAACGATTTTTAAGCACAATCTAGAACTGATATATGAATAATGTTTATGTCATTTGAAAGGAGCCGCTGAAAGAGTTTTGTTTAGCAACGTGTAGATGTCGCTAATGTTGACAATAGTTACGCCTCACAATAACCATTAAAATGTTTGCTGTGGATATGTTCAATCGGATTGAAGTCGTCGACTTCGTGATCAAAGTTGTCTTTATTGACAAGTCCACCTGTCCAGTGAGGTTAACCATCACAACTTCAGGATCTGGGGCAGCGAAACCCTTTAGTAAGCATGAAAGGGATTCCCTAATATTGAATGTGTGGTCCATCCTTTCTGTAACCAGGTGATTGGCCCATTTTTCTTCACTGAGAAGGTGGCTCGCCTCCTCATTGGGCTTTGACTGGGCGACAATTTCCAATGCGCATTTTTCAGGCTTGGACTGGGAGGATAAATTCCCTCGCCCCACTCGCTCACCGGATGTAACCCCACTGAACTATTTTCTGCAGGGATACGTGAAGGATCTGGTGCATCGTATAACCGTTGCAAATCTAGTTGAACATCTTGAGCGAGTCACTAATGTAGTAGTAGTAGTAGTAGTAGTAATAATAGTAGTAGTAGTAATAGTAGTAGTAGTAGTAGTGGCACATGATGCAAGAAAGCAAGTGTATGAGCTTATGCAGCACCAGCCAAAAAAAAAAAAAAAAAAAAATCAGACCATTCCCTCCAAATGCCTGTCTAGTTCCTCCTTAAATTTATTTAACCACAACAACAGATGGAAGTTTGTTCCAGCAATTAACCACCCGCTGGCTAAAGGCAAATTTCCGCACATCTACTCTACATCTGTCCTTTCTTTATTTGAATTTATGCCCCCTTAGGTTCGTAATCTGAACAAGTGGAAGGATTCCATCAGAATTCAGCGTGTTCAACCCATTCAAGGCCTTATAGACCTCAATCAGATCACCGCGCAGGTGCTTAGCTTCCAGCCACTGCAATTTGCAGAACTTAAGCCTCTCTTGGTAAGTGGATCCCTTCATTTCCCTCAAAAATTTTGTTGCCCTTCTCTGTACACGCTCAAGCAAATCGACATCCTTCCTTAAATTAGGCCTCCAGACCTGTACACAGCACTCTAGGTGTGGCCTGACCATTGCCTTGTATAACGGGATAATCACCTCTCTGTCCCTGCTAGCAAAATTCTTATATATCATTGACAAAACCCCATGACCTGCCCTGGCAGCCTGTCTGCATTGCTCAGAAAACTTCATATCTGACTGCACAATTACTCCCAGGTCTTTTTCATTTTCTGCCACCTTAAGTGTAGTACCACACAGTTGGTACGTTTCTCTGGGGATACTTCTACCCATATGCAGTACTTTGCATTTGTCAAGCTTAAACTTCAGTTGCCACTTCTTAGCCCATCTGCCCAAATTATCTAGATCCTGTTGCAATAGCACACTGCCATTACTGTCATTAACAACCTTGTCACCCTTTGTATCGTCTGCAAACTTTGAAATTAAGCCTGATATACCTTCATCAATATCATTGATAAATATAGAAAACAACAGCTGACCCAACACCAAACCCTGTGGGACTCCACTAATAACATTAGTCCACGAACAGCAGCACCCATTGATTACCACCCTCTGTCTTCTCCCACTTAACCATCCTTTTATCCATTGTAGCAACTTACCCTTAATACCATTCTGCTCCAATTTGTATAGTAGTCTTCCATGCGCAACAGTGTCAAAAGCTTTCCTGAAATCCAAATATACGATATCAAAATTATTTTTTGCATCCAGTTCCTTTGTAACCACATCATAATAACTAATCAAATTTGTCAGACAAGACTTTCCCCTAACAAACCCATGCTGTGTCTGAATTATTACTGCAGTCTTGGCTAGATGATCCTGCAATGCATCCTTAACCAGTGACACCATTATTTTACCCGGAACAGAAGTTAAACTAATTGGTCTGTAATTACTCGTCTCACTCTTCGATCCCCCTTTGTGAATTGGGGATACATTTGCACATCTCCAGTCCGTGGGAACCTCCCCTGAGTCCAAGGATGCGCTCATAATTATGGCTAAGGGTTTGCTTAGCCGTCTCCTTTAATATAACTGGATAGATCCCATCCACCCCAGGTGCCTTTCTTATGTTTAACTTCAACAATTTCTCCTCCACTTTGCTTTCAGCTATTACAAAATCATTAAGTATCCTGCTACAATTTGATAACCTTCTGCCATTTTCAAACCTTAATAATTCCTCACGTGTGAATGTCGATGCAAAATACTCATTCAGTTTGTTTGCTATCTGAGCAGGATCATCGACAGTCGAACCATCGATATCAAGTGGACTAATCAGATTCATCCCCTTCCTTCTAGAGTTTATATAAGTAAAGAACTCTTTGCTGTTTTTCTTTCATCCCTTGCCAAAGATTTCTCGTAATCTGCCTTCGCCTGCCTAACCACCTTTGTAACTTGGTTACAGATCAACTTATATCTATCATAGGCTTCTGTGTCACGTGTTAATTTATATGTATCCCAAGGATTTTTCTTCTCTGCCATATGTCTCATTAGTTCATCTGACATCCATTTAGGCCTAAACTTTGAACAATATTTCCTAATAGGTGTGAAACGTTTAGTAGCATCCACGATTAATTCCTTGAATGCTTCCCACTTAGAATTTACTGTTGGTAACATCATCAGTTGAACCCACTGTACAGAACTTAAAAACTGTCTGAGACCACTGTACTCCCCTTTACGGAAGCAAAAACCCTTTCCTTTACCCCTGACGGTAGTTACCTCTTTGAGTAAATCCCACTTCAGCACACTGTGATCACTGCCACCTAGTGGTTCCTTTATCTGCAAATTCTTAATACACGAATGATCACTGCTGATAACCAGATCAAGAGTATTACTCTGTCTGGTTGCCTCTCGAACATGCTGCTGCAGAAAACAATCATCCAATAAATCCACAAAAGTGTGACTAGTGTGTGAGTGACCAACCCACAAGTTCCAGTCAATATCTGGGAAGTTAAAATCCCCTATTATAAGACATTCCGATTTACTAGCCCACTCTTTTTCTCTGTACAATTGTTCACTGTACTCATTCGAGTCATTAGGCCTATAACACACTCCTACTCTAATTTTTGCTTTTGCAGTGCTTATCTCACACCAAACTGACTCAACAGTGCACTGTTCATCTATATCAACTGGGTGCACTTCTTTTGATTTTATGTTTTTCTTAATTAACAGCATAGTAAAATAATAAGAGGAGTTTACCTCAATATAGTACGTAGAACACTTCCGTATGATACCCTCTAGAAAATTTTACTCTAATGTACCGATAAGTTGTCGATTTTTTCGTTTTTTCCGTTTTAATTTCTGGAGGGTATCATACGGAAGTGTTCTACGTACTATATTGAGGTAAACTCCTCTTATTAATTTACTATATTATTATCAACGTAGAACATATTGAGTAGTACAGCTCTGATTCATACTATCTAATTAATTAACAGCATAACACCTCCTCCCTTTCTATCCTGTCTATCCTTTCTGTACACATTGTACTCCCCAAATTCCAGTTCTGCATTCCTTATATCTGTGTGACACCACGTCTCTGATATCCCAACAATATCCGCCTTTGATGTCTTGACCAACACTTCAAATTCATCAAATTTATTTACTATACTTCTAGCATTGGTATACATGCAAGCATACATGCTCCTACTCCTATTCCTAGTTACCCTAACATATCCCATATACCCACCTATTTCAGGATGACTGCCATCCGTCCATGAAACCCCCAACACCTCTCGCTCCAGGTCGCTACTTATTCTAATAGAAGTTGTGCAAGAATCACCTGTCTGAAACAATCACAAGAAACAATCTGTCTGCGGGTACTTTTAACCTTTTAGTAATGTAATTGCTTTTGTGACGCCTGAAATGCTAGAAATCGTTTTGGATATCCTAGGTGCTATAAATGGAGCCCAACTGGAAATTTATTAACTTTTTGAGGTGTCCTTTCCATTGAAATAAACTGTTTACCAATATCTCTTATAGTTCCTGTTGTATAATAATTTGTAATGTGGCCAATAATTTATGGACCCCCTCTATATCACAACCTGTTGTTCTTTACATGTGCCAATATGTAAACCTGCTATGTAGTTCGGTATTTCTGTCCTTATACTCGTTTTACCCATCTAGAAATATTCGTTTACTTTTATTGTAAATATCGATTTATTCTGAATATTTTCCCTTGGAAAAAAATTAGAAACATTTTGTAATTGGGGTCAAAAAATAAACTTGTGGTACACAAATGTCAGTTGCTACGTGGTATGATCACAAGTTCCATGTTATCAGATAACTGTACGCTTTTCTGTGGTTTCTTAGTCGGTTATGGAAAAGACATGTGATCTTTCCAATTTTCAGACAGGTGTTATCCTTGGAGCGCGTTTAGCAGGAGTCACAGTTGAGAAAACAAAGGAAATCACTAGCGCGTCGAAAGCAACCCCCAAAGGGACACAATGAGTGCAAGAAGAATGCAGCTCTTTAGATGGAGATGCAGCAGAATACTCCAAGAACGAGATCGTGCGTTAGAAAAGAAGGTCTAGTGTGCAGCAAATGGCTGAAAAATTTAGTTTTGGCATTTTGGCAAAGAAAGACTCATTTCCAACCGAACTATTGTATGGAGTTAAAGAATCTGGATTTAGTAATCGTGTACCTATAAGAAAGCCATTCTTTCTATGAAAAATCGAAAGACTCCAGTGTAGTGGGTCCGTCAACGCTACAGACTGGACTGTAGGACAGTGGAAAAATATCACGGGGTTTGACGAGTCCCTATTTATACTTTTCTGCACCAATGGTAGGGTGAAAATATGGCGCGAACCATGTGAAGCCATGCATCCAGACTGTCTCGTGTCCACCACTCAAAGCGAGTGGAGGTGTATCATGGTATGGGGATATGTTCTGTTGCTACTGTCTGGGTTCAGTCATGCAGTTAAAAGATTGATGCCACTCTTTCTGTTGTATCAGTGGTTCATTTTCATAGGGATTGCGATGGATTCTTTCAAGACGACAATGCAACTAATCACTGTATCTGAATAGTTCGAGGAACATCCCAGAGATTTCAACGTCCCTGTCCGTCTAATTCTCCATATTCGAATCCAACTGAGATTGTCTGGGATGTGTTGGAAAGGGTATATCAACTTCGTAGTTCTCTACCGACCACAGTACAGCAGATGACAAATATCGTGATGGAAAATGGTCAAATTTGGAGCTTGACTTCCTCAGCCATCAAGAAGAATACATGCCACGACGTGTACTACGTGTGTGTCTGGAACACACAATGTAGTACATGTAGTAGAGTTTATTGCTAAATAATAAGCTATGGAATATTTAGAGTTTCTGAATTTCAAGATTGGTACATGAACCACGAAGGAAGAAAAAGAAAAGTGTGGTATATATTGTTAATAAAAAGGATAGCCAATCTTTTATATCTCGTGAATTTACTATTAGCTTTAATGCTTCTTCATAATGTCTTTGTTTTCGTTTTCTCCTGTTTCTGCACAAAAACGAATCCAGATTTTTCTTTTTTAATATTGCTGAGTGTATTATATTATATTCATCACATCAAATACCAAATATGTATAACTATTTTATTAGTTAAACCACATTTACACACAGAGCATTTGATTCATGTTATTTAACCAATATTTACATCATAACTCCATAAAGGACAAATAAATAAATTCATAGCACGCATTTAATAATCTGAAATAATGTAATATTTTCATGAATTGTATATGATGGATTGAAATGACTGAGAACGACATAATTACTTGCATATTTATAAGAAATATTGAAATAAAAAATAGATAAAAATCCTTAGTTTTATTAATTTTTATTGTGCTTTTGAGAGATAGAAAGAATTATTGATTTTATTGTTAAAATCATGATTTTGAACTTCATCTCTGACTAGCAGTGTTTCTGAATTTAAATTGAAATTTTTAAATCACACGAGAAAACACAAATATTTTTTAAAAAAACGAAACTTCTTTTTACCTTTTAAGCCAACAGATTGCTAACTCTCTTCTTAATTAATTCGTTTAATTTAATTTAATATTTTAATTAATAATTAAATACTTGGAGTAACACCTAACGAGGAACTCACACGGAAATATTCTTTTTTTTAAAACGTAATGGCAACTGTATAAGATAAACAAGTTTATCTAGAGTGTATTGCCTGGCAACGGTCACCTATCGGTGAACTGAGAAACTGACATTACGTAATTGGTGACGTAGTTCTGAGTTTGTGGAACGAGAGTAAACTTTGATGACGATTATAAGAATCAGCCTTTCTTGTGTCTAGCAACAGCATTAGATACACTGGGACATTGAGAATAAATATTAAAGCAGTTCCTTTGATTCAGCCCATCTCGAGCTGCTTTCAGAAGGTCCAGTAACATGGATTTTGTGCCAGGATTGATGCTGGAACGTTGTAGCCTCGAATCCACTCTGTAAAATAAAGAAAATAAATAAATATTTTTCCCCTAACATCGAACAAGAAATTAATGTAATTGATTAAGCTAGACTTAAAGCAGAATAAATGAATTTAGCCCTTACCCGAAAACCTGAATGAGTTTTTCCACGAACGATCCGAAAGTGGGGCTAATCCCTTTTCTGTGAACCTCGCATAAAAGCAGATGTTGACATCCGGAGTTGCTAACCTCATACTTTTTGAAGATTTTCTCGAATTTCAACAAGGTCGATATCAAACGACTGGTGGCTTCTAGGAATCCTTGCGCATGCTCGTGAATGGAACGTTTAGTTAAGAAATAAGTAGCACCTCCACTTCCTGCCGCAGCTCCTGCTGTCCCTGCTGCTGTTGCGGCATTCACGTTACTTGCAGCACCACTGAGTCCTGGTAGGAGGCTACCCAACGGTCGAAAGCCTGTTCCACCACCTAGAGGCCGTAATCCGCCAAGAGGTCGAAGACCACCGAGACCTAATCCAGCGAGACCACCACCTCCACCTCCTCCACCAACTAAACCAGCTAATCCATTGCCTAGTCCACCAAATCCTCCTAATCCACCACCTGCACCGGGAAGACCAAGAAGTTGACGAATGACTATTAAAGGTAGAATGGGCAATCCCAGCATTCCAAGCACTCTCATGATCGGCCTAAAGAGAGCCATGTTGGGACCCATCCGATTCAACGAAGATGGCTTTTTACGTGGCGTTTCATTCATGTCTTTGAGGTCAGAAGTTGCTTTGTGTTGTCGGGCAGACGAACTGAGAACTGGCCATATCCAGATGATCATGCATAGAGATAGTAGGACAAGGTGGCACGAACAGATCTTCATGGTAACACTGAAAACAAAAGGAATTAATCAGTATAGAGAAGTCAATTGTTTAGTTTTCAAAAGAAGTTTATAAAAGTAAAATGTACAAATTAATTCTCATATATGGGAAAATATCAAAGCTTTATGAATCAACGTCCTCCCCACATCGGATAGAATACGCCTCAGTTCGAATCCCGTCAATGACGCAAGGAATTTTTATGGGTCTCTTTAACAACGTGGCTAAGTAGTTGGTCTCAGGAGAGGATTGCATTGTTTTTCGTCCATCAAACAGACAAATGGACAACAGAACACGTGCAATTTATGGGCATAATATATATGGCGCAATATGGTCTAAGCCACTGATCGCCTAAATCTCTACAAACAATTGCCAGTCTTATAATGATACGCTCCATAGAAGATTTTAAACACACCATCAATACCAATTCAGTGATAGAAGTAAACATTACCCACACAATCTTCATTGATACAACGGAGTGAAGCGTGATAAAAGTATTCTTTGTTCATTACAATTAACTACCTCCATGCTAAAACAATAGCTTTCTAACTCCATAGATTTGCAAAGATCTTGGTTCGAGTCTCGTCGAAGAAGCGAGGGATTTATTCTAGACTTTTATATTTAAATACTTGTTGAAGACTATTAAAAAGGTAGTGTGGTAAAAAGTCCACTAAACTCACCTCTCATTTCAAAAGCTGATCAATGATGGGTCAAATTTTTGTTTCTTTGATTTTCTTGCAGATCCTTCTATTTTACAGTTCCTCTTCAGCATTCCATCTCCTTCGTACCTCATCTCGCTGTCTCTAATGTCCTGGCGAAACTGCTCACCTTTAACGCTTACTAGACTTTTCTGGGAAGTAGTCGATGTGGAAGTGTAAACAATGTACCTTGGCACTCACTTTCCATGAAGTCTGCCAACATATTTTCAACTATATTCCTGTAGGTCGGGATCCGTGTTTGTTTCCCAAGTTCGAAGCAACAGACCTCAACCTAATCCATGCTTGTTTTTCTCTTTTATTCATAGTTTCCTCAAAATATCGTTTTAGTTTGCGAATTTAAGGTCCAACAAAAATACCTTGTTTTATCTTCTCTTGGGGAATCGATCAGCAGGGACCTTCCTGAGGGAAAACTCTCACCAACTGTTTGATTAAACCCAGTTTGATGTGCAAGGATGAAAGGATGACAGTTTTCGGGTTTGCGAGTGACTTATGAAATATGTTCTTTTATCCAGGCTTACAACTATGTTCTTTGATCTTAGAACAAATTGCCCCACTTTGTCCAGGCGTTGACATCTTAGTGCTTACTCCTTGCCCAATTGTCCCACTCACACAAAAAGCAAGGCATTTTTATGTACCGAGGTTGCTGTCTAAGTAACATATCTATCACTTTAAAGTCAGCACAGACCAACCAACTATGTTCTTCATACTTAGTATTTGTCAACACCTTCAAGTTTTCATGTTTCTTTCAAATGAGCAGAGTGAGCTGCTGGAATTGAGTGATCACTGAATTATGACCACCCTTATGAAAACTGAATGCGACCAGTTGACCACGTGAGGTAGGAGAGTGCGGAGTAGGTAGTAAAGCTGACACCTTATCTATGCGACCTAGGTAGCATAGATAAGGTGTCAGTGGTTCAGTATGTAGTAAAATTCCGAGCGTGATGGGTAAAAGGAAGGAGTTATTGGACTTCGATAAAGGACAGAGCGTGGGTGCTCGACGAGCTGGTGCCTTGATTTCGCAAGCGGCTGAATTGAGAGAGAGAGAGAGAGAGATAATCTTTATTACCCTTCACGGCCATAAAGCCAGGGGCTTACAGTTTCCCAAACTTCCGGGAAAATTGAACAATTATTTACAAAAGGTAATTTTACAAAGAAAACATTATAATACAAAGGAGAGAACTCCTTACGAGAGTTAAATCTGATTGAGCTGGCTTAACATCGAGATAAGAGCACCAGCTCAATTAGACAGGAACAGATGCAAGGTATACATCAGTCATTGCCGATTAGTCCTACTCGTCATAATTTTTTTCCGGTAAGTCCGGTCAGCAGCGAATTTGTTCAGGTCGGCGTCCAGTGCCTGGGTTTGCTTGAGCATCTGCTGAGGAAGGAACCTGTCCGAGAGATGGAGTCGTGCTGAATGTGGTGGGGTGTTCGAGAGCCGCCGTAGTTAAAGTGTACCACGACTGGCGTCAAAATGGGCAAACAACGACCGACGACAAAACTGCAAAGGTCAATAAAAGAAAGATGTTAGAGGTGAGCGCCGGGTCCGACGACTCGCACAGGCGAACAGACGCAGCACTTTTGAAGAGTTGACTACCCAGTACAACATGGACCAACCCAGAACAATATCTGGCATGACCATGCGTTGCACGCTCGCACGTATGGGCTATACCAGCAGACGACCCTACAGTATCTTCCCCTAACCAAGGATCATCGGCGTAAAAGACTCGCCTGGTGCATGCAAGTTGGACCTTAGAAGACTGGAAGAAGGTGTGCTGGTCAGATGAGTCACGTTATTTACTCCACACCGTGGATGGTCGTATACTGATTTGGTCAACAACATGAGGCTCTTGATCCATCATGCATGGTATGAAAAAGTGCAGGCCAGTGGAGGTGGTTGTATGGTGTGGGGCATGTTTCACTGGCAGGAACTTAGACCCCTGGTGCATGTGGAACAATGCATCACTAATCTCCGCTATCGCGAACTGCTTGCTGACTGTGTACACCCCGCTATGTTACACTTTTTCCCGAATGGCGGTGGTGTCTTCCAAAATGACAATGCGCATCGGGCACTTGATGTGCAGGAGTGGTTTGAGGAACACAGTTCTGAATTCTAGCATATCGATTGGCCTCCGAACTCCCCGATATTAATCCCATAGAGCACTTGTGGGACACTATGGAAAGGCATAGCAGGCGTCTGGATACACCAATCACCTCCATACCTGCATTGCTAACCGTTACAAACAGCTTGGTTGCCCCTACCTCCCGAACGCTTCCGACATCTTGTTGAATCAATGCCACGTCGGATAGCTGCTGTACTGAGGGTAAAAGGAGGACCTACGAAGTATTAGGTAGGTGGTTATAATTCAGTGATCACTCAGTGTATTTATTCCCAATGTGGAGCAATATACCGTTGAGATTCCTCTTTGATGATTCAATTAAAAGTTTCCACTCTGTAGGATTGTAACTAATTCCAAAATACTTCATTAAGTCATTTATATTTACTGAAAAAAAAACCACAGAATCGTCCTAAGAAAAGTAGGGGACTAATTCCCGTTCTCTGTGTCTGTACCAAGAGAGAAACGTCCCATGTACCAGGAGATTTTTTTTTGACTTAAGTGTTGAACCAAGGAGTTCCGTAGATTCCTTTGGTAAATTTAAATATCTTACCAGATCATTGAGTTCATGCGTGAAAACAGTTCAGGGCTGGACTTAATGTCTCCCGACTTGTAGACTTCAGTTTCATCTCAAGAGGCTTCACTTTCAGCACTCTCTGCTCCAATATAAGTGGAGGGCATGACATTATCAGGTTATCTCCATGCGAGACTGGTCCAGTGGCAGATGGACTATTAGGATACACTATGCCTTGCTTACTCTTTGCATTGTATCCCTCTACATTAACTAAGAAAAAGTCATCACAGTGGGCTTCGACCAAATTATGGGAATTGCAAATGGCATATCCTTCTTTTTACCATTTTCGCACAATCTCAATGCTTGAACACAGGTTCGGCATAATTTATGTGAACCCCATTGTTTATCTTGGTTACTGAGTTTCACTGCATAATAAGGACAATGCACGATTTTTATAAATTCTGTAATTTATTAATTGTCTTTGTTTGAGAACTACGTATCTTCCACAAATATAACAAAATGATTTGTGATTTATCAAAAACTTGTAAATTGTCTTTTTAAAAGACAATTTACTCATTTTTCAGCACACGTTTGACACGATAACCTCAAAAATAAATTGAGTTCACACTGATAAACACCGCTGCATGGAGCTCTCAAGGTCAAGAAAAGAATGACTGAAGGCAGTGTTGCCAACCGGTGAAGATTTAGTTTACAAATTCCCAGTATTTACTCCTAACTTAACCTCACTTGTCATTTATTTTGGCATCTTACGTTTACTGAACTTGACCACTAGGAGCATCAAGGGTAAATCCTATATTTTCCATAGTCTGTTTGTATCCAACAGCATACATTAGTCTCTCCACTTAATTGAATCCACGAAATACCGAATTCCATTAATTCCATTATCTTCCAATTTCTTTAAATTGATGTCCTCGCCTTTGCATTTGACCATAGACTTTCTTTAAATATAATGGTATTGTGGTCACTGCTTGAATCCATGATCTCCTTTAAATAAACATTTGAAATTATTACAAAATATTTAATTCTGAATTCAACATTCAGAAGGGGGTTCAAAAAAAAAAAAGATTTGTATTCACCCAGAGTTGTGATAGAAAGATGAATGCTTTTTGTTTGATACCTTGAAATCTCAATAGCAACCACACAAACTTTGCTTTCGATCAAAATTCATTTTTTTTCTTTGCAGCGCTGAATGAAGTGTCACAATGGACAAAGTGGAATTTAGATCAGTGATTCGATTCCTTTTTCTACAAGGGAAAACACCGAAAACAATCCACGAAGAAATGGCTGCTGTTTATGGAGAAAACTGCCCAGGTTGTTGCACATCGGATACAAATGTGGAAGAATCTCAGTGCATGATGAAGAAATCCCAGAAACTACTGTAACAGAAGGGTGTATTGCAAACATTGAGGCATTAATTCTGGAAGATCCCTGTTAGTGCCAAAAAACTAGCTGCATAGTAATTTTATGAAATTTCTAAAAATATGGCGTCCATAAAATTCATGCTCCCCATTAAACAAGTCCAAAATTAGATCGTGGATAATTTCATATTCCTTGGATATCTCACTAGCCAGAAGTTGCCATTGTAATAAGAACGTATGCAAACATTATCCACTTTCTTGCTTTCGTGACCTTTGATCTTTTCGCTAAATGCAATGAGTAATGAGTAAATCTGAGTGAATAACGATTGTGATCAACTTATGCAGATGAGCATACTCCAGACTGACTGCAACTGATATCAAAAAGCCTTTAATTTTCTTTGAAGAATAACGTAACTGTTCACTTCACATTAATCTCTGTTTAAGTCAAAAGTTGAATAAAGGCCAAATTCTCTTTAATTCTTCACCAATGAAGTAAGTTCTTTTTCCTACCATCGATTTCTTTCTACTAGCAGAACATTCTCTTCCATCAACGTATACAGTTCTGCTCTTATTAAATATTGATTAGAATGACTGATGGAATATTATGAAGTTTGTAAATAATTTCTGCATTCTAAAGAAAAGTGTGGTCGATTCTCAAATTACAGTTGTGGCCTGACAAGAAGAATAGGTTGCACTTCCATTTGAAGATCTTATAGCAATGTATACTCTTTAAGTTCTTGAAATTAAAATGAATATATATATATATATATATACATGTTATGAATTTAATCTAGAAATAAGTCGTGAGAAAGAACAAGGTGAAGACACTTATTCAGTCACAGATGAAAGGCGTGTCTGTTGACATACTATGTCTTCGCTCTGTCCTCTAGAAGAACAAATAGTAATTTGCATTTGAGGTCATTTTAAACAGGGCTTAAGGACGTGGTAACCACGCAAATAAAGTAACAATACATTTGTAAGTTGCTCTTCTAAATCTTTTAATTACGTCATTAAAATTCCGTGTTAAGTCGGTCATTATTTTCCCATGATCTTTCTGAAAACATGCAATTAAATAAATATAGTTCAATTGAAGTATATTCAGCTCAAATATGTGGGTTGGAATGACCTTGTTGTTATACCTTCAAGGGTAATATAATTATGTTGTTAATTTGAACTGATTACATTTCAAGAAAGATTTAAACTTGTTGGTAACTGACGTGCTTCAGTATTCATATTTAAATATGGCAATCAGTGCTATAATATTTATTTTATGTGAAACAGTGTTCCAGCAATCAACCATCAACTGGCTAAAGGCAAATTTCCACACATCTATTATACAACTGTTTTTTCCTCAATTTAAATTTGTCCCCTCAGGTTCAGAATCTGAGCAAGTGGAAGAATCCCATCAGTATTGAGCTTGCTCAAACCATTCAAGGCCTTATACACCTGCGTCAAATAACCTCTCAGGTGCCTAGTCTCCAGACGCTGCAATTTGCAGAACTTAAGCCTATCTTCGTAACAGCAACCCTTTGTTCCACTCACTAATCTCGTAGTCGTTCTCTATACTCGTTCTAGTAGCTCAACATCTTTCCTAAAATGAGACCTCCAGACTTGTATGCAGTACTCAAGGTGCGGCCTGACCATTGCCTTATACAAGGGGATAATCATCTCCTTATCCCTGCTAGAGAGATTCCTGTATATCATTGACAAGACACCATGAGCTACTCTTGCAGACCGTCTGCACTACTCAGAAACTTCAGTTGCCACCTCTCAGCCCATCTGCTCAACTTTTATAAATCCTGTTGCAGTAGTACCTTCCTTACTCACATTAACAACCCTACCAACCTTCGTATCGCCTGCAAATTTGGACATTTAGCCTGATGTCCCTTCATCAATATCACTGATAAATACAGAAAACAACCATGGGCCCAACACGACCCATGGGTACTCCACTAATAACATTAGTCCACGAAGAGCAGTGTCCATTGATTACCACTCTCTGTCTTCTCTCTTCTCCCACTGAACCGTCCTTTTATCCATTGTGGCAACTTGCCTTCAAGCCAGCCTGCTCCAATTTGTACAGCAGTCTTCCATGCGCAAAAGTATCAAAAGCTTTCCTGAAATCCAAGTATATGATATCAATATTATTTTTTACATCCAGTTCCTTTGTGTCATGGTCAGACAAGACCTCCCCTTTACAAATCCATGCTGTGTCTGAACTCTAACTGCGGGCTTGTCTGGATGATCCTGCAATGCATCTTTAACTAGTGACTCCATTATTTTTCCCGGAACAGAAATTAAACTAACTGATATGTAATTACTGTCACCCTTCGATCCCCTTTGTGAATTGGGGATACGTTTGCACATCTCCAGTCCATGGGGACGTGCCCTGAGTCCATGGATGCGCTCATAATCATGGCTAAGGGCCTCCTTTAATAAAACTGGAGAGATCCCACCCACCCCAGGTGCCTTTCTTATGTTCAACTTCAACAATTTCTCCTCCACTTTGCTCTCAGTTATTCTGACTTTATTTTTAATTACAACTTTATTTCAAATTTATTAAATCATAAATTATTCAATGACAGATGGCGTGTCTATCCGCGAACACTACATCTTGTAACGTAAAATACCAGAAAACATTTAAATATTTCATCCAATGCGGTTGGATGAAAAACTTTATTTGTTGCTATTGAAGATGAAATATCCCAACGGTAGGGTGCGTATCATCATGCCTTCTTGAAACTAAAAGATCCAAGCAGGCGTTGTTAATAATAAAAATAACAAATCACAAAAAAACACAAACACATTTTTTAATTTCCATTTTAAAAAATCACTTTTACATCCACTTATGACCTTGTTGATTGACTACAAAAGAAAACTTACCTTACGGCTAAGAAACACTAATAAAAAAAAAAAAACGATGCTACGTATTCGCTTTGAACACTACCACGGCACACACTGAAAAGATATTGAATAGCTTCCAAAATGGCTGAAATCTATTTATACTAGCACGCCAACTGGTGGATAACACAAACTAAACCTCCATCCGGGCAGTTGAACTTCTAAGAGCAATCCCGTCTGTGGTGCTTGTCTGGCAACAGGTATTATGGCCCTGATGATGATGGAATGTTACCTGTGAGGGGAGGTGTCGCTACCTTATATCCTTTCGTCAGAAACAAAGATTTTGATGTCCGCAAGGCCATTCTATATTTAGCAACTCTGTTCCCCCTTCTTCTTTTTTTTCTCTTTATTTCCGTTTTTTTTTTTCTTTCCCAGCCCTCCAGCTGTAACTAGTGCCTGATAGCGTTTCTCTGACCTCAAAGCTTACTCCAAACCTGTCCGATAACTGCAGTCATGCGGAAGAACCGTTAGGCGCTTCTCGCTGTAAAACTGAGGAGTTTCCTAAACAACCCCGTAGGTTACAAGCAACTGTTAGTAACGTAGTGTCAGACTTTATGTGTTGTTAGGGCGGTTTCATTACACCCTCCTCTAAATTAATATCGCGCCTCACCAAGTGACATGACCTTTTCCCTCCCCAAGTCACTGTGGGAGTTAAGGGTTTTATTTTGTGGGTATGCAAAACAGGATCGACAATATATTTGGGACAGAACCCTTATATTTTATTGAAACTTAGAGGACACAGATTTTTTCTGAGTTGGGGACATTATTTCCTTGTACCCTCATCCAGAATATATTTCAAAGCATCAAATGACCTTAATTCTTGTAAGACAATTAATTCTGTCAATAACTTTAATCTCTTTGTCCTTGAGCCTCATTTTAATCTCTTTTCCATTATTTCAGAGGTGATTTAAACATTGATTACTTTGGGAGAAAAGTTATTGAAAGAATTAATTGTCTTAGAAGAACTAAGGCCATTTGATGCTTTGAAATATATTCTCATATATTTCAAATATGTATTTACATATATTTGAAATATATCTTCAAAGAAGATAGATGGGAAAGACTGATGACCTTGATGAACTGTGAATATGAAGAATGATTTGTGGATGACCACTGGGGTCTAAAGAATTTTGGTCACCAAGGTTAAAATGGACCGATTTTTTGTGACGAACAGACAATGGATATTAATAAATAAAAAACTTCACAGAGTTGGAGCTTTGGCCACAACAAATCTAGAGATCCCTGTCCAATGTTTTAAAGAGACACTGGATTCGGGACCACTGACCCCCTTTTCCTTCTAAAACTAAAAAAAAAAAATTGATGACCAAATTCTAGGCTAGATTAGATTGAACAAAGGCTTCCGCCAGGTGTCTCTGTTTGCTCAAACTGGTCCTGAGTTCAAGGTCATATCCTCTAGGGAGAGTCCAATCAGTTTTACTCATCCCGACCTAGGCTAGGTTATCGCAAACGCACGCGGAAATGAACGGTACTTGATTTACTCATCCTGTTATGATTATCTGATAACCGTAAGTCAGTGCGTTTACAGTGCACGAGCGCAGTTGGTCTTGCAAATCGATAGATCAGTAGGATAAGGAGAATGGTGTTTACACCAACCATGCGAAACAGTTCTTCTCGCTATAGAAGGAACATGCGCATGATTATCTCTTTAAACACAGCTTTTCGCGACAAAAGAATGCCTTACATCAAAGGATAAAATGTTTTAATTTTATCTTTCAAATACATTTCAATCATGAGTTATTCATGTTTCAATAGATGTATTTGGTTGCGCAATTTACACATAAGTTTTTAAAATTCTACAAATTCCTTAACACACAATCATGTATTCCAACTAATTAACTCTCGTTAATACAAAATATAAATTTTTGAATTAATTATAACAACTTTTTTGTTTTTGGAAGATATGAAATTTATTTATTGATTTCACACTGGACTTAATAGTTTGGCCTAGACATTTAAACCACATTTAGGAGAGAAGCTACAGATGAGAACTACTCGTACATCTCGAGTTTAATCTACAAAGTCCAGGCATCGAAATGGAATGGTTTGCGAAATGGAACTCTCTTTTAATAAATATTTTTAATAATCAAGTATATACATGACATTACTGATGATGGCGAACTGGAACAGGGTTCTGTTGACTTCCGAGCTCTGGTAGACGTAGTATATATTGACTGAATACCATAGAAAAAGCCTTGGATTAATCCAATCCAAATCGCTATCGCAGAATATAATCTATACCAGCTCGCTTAGCGATATACAGTCGAATCTTTATATAATGACCCCAAGGAATGAGAAAACGCTCGTTATATCGAAAGAGCGTTATATCGATTGTTCTGGTATTGGCCGGGACCACCCAGATAGGATGTTATAATGTGTGGGACGTTATAAAGAGGGTCGCTATAGAAAGCTTCGACTGTAATAGCACTGTCAACCCATACATGAGCAACTTTGGACAGCCCAACATGGCTTCACTATTTTCCGATAGCTAACATGAGTTATCTATCAAAAAACGTTGTAGCTTAAAAAAAAAAAAAAATACAAAAATCACTGTTCTGGTTTTGATTATGCCCATTTAATGCTTAGGCTTTGTATTCTCTCTCTCTCTCTCTCTCTCTCTCTAATTCATTTTCATCACACCAAGCTTATTAACATAACAGAATTTCATTGAAACAGACTCATGGGTGTCTGGATATTTTGGTAATGTGGTGTATATTGATATTAGTTCCACAATAATCCACAGTTTTCTAGAATATTATTTACCGTAATTTAAAGATAGTTTGGCTTGAACTATCTAAATTTACCTTGTAAGTTTAGACCTTCACGCCAAGATCTATCTTTCTTCAAATGCAACTCTAATAATTGCTATACCCTTCCAAAATGTCAAAAAATACCATGATTACCCAGATAAGAGTTCTTGAATACTTTTATTTCGTTTATACCAAAATGTATGAGTACATGTGCAAACTGGAATTGGAGTTGATGGTTTCCTTCTAGGACTTTTGACCATCCTTCTCTCCCAAATTCGGTAATCTTGCATGCTGCTCCATGTTCTATTTCCACTCTTCTGTTTCGATTCTCAATCACGTTATAAAGCACGTTTCCTCTTCATGAAATACTTCTGGTCTAGGTATTTTACAGAATGATTAGATTTATTAATTAGGATAAGATAAAATATTATATTTTTACCGGAACAGGTGTACCTTCTATTATTGTTTCGTCTTATTCAGGAAGCACACTCAGAGGGAAGGCTGTTGGGTCCAGCACCTACTAGAGAAACTCGATTAAAACAAAACAAAATAAACAACAAAAAATTGAGTAATTTTCTCCAGTCAAAGAAGTCGCAGCTACGATTCTCAGTTGCCTCAAAATAGAAATTCTGCGAATGCTACTGATTCCTATTACATTATTGTTACTTTCATCCAGTAACCTACCTAAAACACTCACTGTGTAAAGGAAGCATTTCCAGTTTAAATTAAACAACATCATCATTTATTATTCAGTTTTCCTCATTAAATAAATAAATTAAACTAAAATTAATGTAGGATTTAATTTTTATAAGGCAAGAGGAGATTGTGCTTGTTCATCCCGAATTGGAGTGGCCCCTGGCTTGTAGCCGTGAAGGGAGTTGTATACAGCAATGTGCCTTCTGTATATAATAAAGAGTTCCTCTTGGTTGTATTGACTTAAGTCACTAAGGAAGTACTTCAATTCAGAAGGCTCACTGTCCTCTGTAAAACACTAATGGCAGATGAGAGTAAAATTTGATTTTTGGTACATATCCCGGAAATTTTCTATATATGGACGTATTGGAAATTATTTAGAAAATTTTAATTTTTAAATATATGTATATTTTTTATATTTCACTGTTTCAGTCTGTATTCTGTCTCCATTTATGCAAATCACAGCAATATTCTAAGAGTGACGGTGAACAATCTTCTGCCTGCATTCCAAAAACAATTATTATAATTATAAGTATATTTAACAGAAATGGATAATTTCCTTTAATTTAATAATTAAAGAAATGAAAGAGACTGTCATAGTTGAAATAAAAGAAAGAAATTTTTAATTCGTTTAATTTGCATCACATATTGGAATGGGACAGTCCACGTTGGTAGCTTCATTAATTGATACATAAAATCTGCTTAGGTAAATAAGAGAAAGTTTTACATCAGTGTGCTTGGGAAAGATTGGAAAAGGACTGTTCTCGCAGATCAGGAGATGATTCACTCTTTTATCTTTTGAAATTTTGTCTAGGAAGCAAAACAAGGAGACATCTAGAGCAGCTTTGTTTGAGACCTGCTAACTAGGCCACATTATGAAAAAAAGCAAAAATTGCTCTTGTTCAGATGGGATTCGAACCTCAGTCTTTTGCCTGTGGTGTGAAAGGAAAGCGATGCTATCATTACTGTTGTATTACTTTCTAGGTTAAAAACCCTTGCTCACACTGGGAAATGGAGCCATGGTCTCTGAAAATCAAGGTGCAGCTATTTCAATGGAATACATCAGAAAAGAGTTGCAAAACTTTACGAACTGATCGAAGCAGAATTTCCAAACGTTGCTTGTCACTTCCAAAGGCACAAGTGACTTTTCCAAAGAGTAATCCTGGCACTTAAAAAAAAAAAAAGCCAGAAAACACACAATCAAAAACTCTTTCTTAATTGTCTGGTACTATACAAACATAAGTCTCTTGACATATTTTAACCAAACACCAATAAGGCAGTCAACTACCCAACAGTAATCTTTTAATTCGCTTAGATCATGAGGTGTGTCTTCTCATAAACTGAAGGTCATCATTGGCTTCCATCATGATTCCTAGCAATCTGCAAACTTTTGTGTTGTTTATCCAAAACAATCCAACACCTCGTTACTTTCTGTCTGTAACTCCATCCGTGTGCAACATACAGCGTTCCCTAATACCTCACGATTATTTTTTCTTTCGTTATTTATCGCTCTGATGATTTTGTACAGATTCCAAAAGGAGCAGTAAAATTAACACTGTTCCGGTGAATGCTCAAATACCTAAGTTTTGTTTTTTCCTTCTTTTTTTTTTTTTTTAGCAGCGCTATCTAAGACTTCCTATTTCCTTAGACGTTCACCGAGTGACCTCACCTTTGAGACAGTGCGTAGAGATAATATAGCGTCTACAGTTCTATTGTGGCACGCAAACTGTGACAGTAGTGGCAACAGATGCAAGCCGCCCAAAGACACGGAGATAAAGAACCATAGGAAAGAATTCGTGCAATAGTTTAAAGGAGAAACTTCAGAGAAAAACGAGCATGAGAAATATCGATACAAAATCATTGAAATCAATCAGCAGGAGTTCACTCGATCCATCGACAGAAAGTATAACCTGTTCCCTTTCCTATATTTTCAACCCGGAAGAAAAACAGCGCTTTCCAATAAATTAACGGACGCACGATTCCGTAACATCCGTCAAGGGTATGAAAGGGTCACAAGCGAGAGACAGATAATCGTCTTCAGCAAGAGGGTGAAATTTTTGTGAAGCAATTTTAAAACAGTTTCAAAAGTTGAAAGAGGCAAAAACATCGAAAGATATTTGAAATAGTTATTGTGATTGAAGTACGCTGTCCAACAAACTCTGTAATTTTAAATCTTGGCAGATAACAGTATGTGTTCTGTAGCATATTAGCTCTTTGAAGCTAATATGCTACAGAACTGAAGCAATGAAGAGGATTGACAGTTTCATAATGCCTTCAATTATTGGCAAATATTGCGAGTTGCTGTCAATTGCGTATGCAAGGTCCATTAGAATAATATATACTTGTCCACCGTTATCCATCGTGTTCTTAATAAAATTCCAAAGTAGGACTGGGTGTGTGGTAACCTCTTTGTGTCTTTAATAAAGTCACATTCAATAGAGAGACAGTTGGAGTGATACTTCGTCAGGAAAACATAATCTCCATCTCCACTTAGAACTGAAATTTGATGGGTAGGATATCTAGTAGAATATAACGTTGGATTCTTAGGACCTATGTTAGATTAAAAACTTGGGCTAAGTTAGATTATGGCGCCATAGTATAGGATCCGGCAAGACCCAGTGTTGTAGGATGCCCTACCAATTTGTCGTTGTGTGTTCTGCAATCTATTTCATATTTACAAGTCACTTGACCAATAAATGTGGACTTGAAAGAGATGAATCCACTTTTTAAAGTAGATTCATTTATAAATACGCAGAAAGAAGGCTGAATCTTTTTATAAAGGTTTATTTTTATCTCAGTTCGCGAAACAAAGGTGTGAAAAACTCCGCAGTGCACCAGAAACTAAATTATGAATCAGCACACGCGTACAAAGGGTGTTTACTAGGATCCTTTGCTTGAGGTCATTTTCCGCATACTTTAGAAACAAATGAATTGCAAATACACACCTGGTGACTTGGGTCCTGACAAGTTACATCCCAAAGTAAAAATCCGGACATAACTTAAAATTTCCAGCCTCCTATTGTAGTTTCTCCAAAGAACTATTTTCTCCCTGCCCAGGAAGAAAATATTCCTGTGAGGGAGAGTGCGGTTTATAATTTATTAAAAATTCTTAATATCTAGAAATCATTTTGATCATTAAAAGCTGATTATAGAGGGTTAAACTCGAGCGATAGCAAACCCTGGAATAGCCAACTTTCCATCTTTATCTCTATATTATTTCTTTTGACGTCAATCACTGTCAATAGTCGATAAACGTCAGCATCGGATATTTTATAGTCAATAAAAGTGATTGATTGTTTGCGTCATGAATTCCACATTTTAAGAATTGCTTTAGATTCTTTTAGGATTTTGTATTTCATCTAATGATTCTGGAATCAGTATTATTCGATTATATGAGTCTATTTGTAAGGACTTTTACCATTTCAGTTATTGCCCCTAGGGATAATTTTCCGCTCCCATGGTCTTCCTTTCTTTACGTCTTTTCCAATTCTCCAAAGATAACCCAAAAGTAAGAAAAAACGCACAGTGACGAAATTTTCAGTAAAAAAAATATTTAGTGAACTCTAAAACGAATCGTATTTCAGTCCTTGATTGCCATTTAACCAAAGAACAAACTTTCAAAGATTTTCGGGAAATACACTCCAGTATTCTTTAAAATTCCTTTGAGTTTGGACAAAATGGAATCTTAAAGATATTTATGGCAATCGAAGTTCCAATGCTACACTTCTCGACAAAATTAACATAACACATATAAAACGTGGTATAACATGCGCAGCTTGCTATGAAGCTGGCCAAAATTTGGTATGGTGGTGTACCATAGAATAACGATGAAATGAGGAGACAACGAGAAACTCCGGGCAGGTATAAGGGACATTTCTGGAGTTGCTGAAGAACTACCAAAAACGTCACATTTACAGAAATCAATACAAGATGCTTGAAAATATGATCACATGATATCAATATGCTTATGATGCCCTCCAATGGCTAAACAGGCCTGACAGCGGTGAATCATGCTCGATATAAGAGTGTCTATAAGATTCTGTAGAAACAAATCCCATTCTTCCACCAGCGAAGATCTTAACTCACCAATTTACCGAGAAGTTAGTTCTCGGCCAGCAAGGGGATGAACAAGGACGTCCCACGCATATTAGATCTGATTTCAGTCTGTGATACAGTGGTAGGATCACCGTCCTTCCTACAGCGGGTGGTAAAGTCCTGAGTTTGAGTCCCGTTGATGATCTGAGGAATTTTTATGGGTTTTTGTTCTCACAACGTGGCTAATTTAGTCGGTCTCATGCCAGGTAGCATGGCTTTTTCTCCCAGAAACTTGAGTTTTTCTTCGAACAAACAGAAAATTGACCTCGGAACACACGCAATTTACATACCATATACATGGAGCAACATGGCCTTTGTCGCCGATGCTCCTAAAAACCCAACAACAACAACAACAACAACAACAATCTGTGATAGTGCTGGCCAAGGCAGTCGTTAGATATCTTCAGTTTCATGATATTCCTCCACCACGCGAGCTCAACGTGCCGTGGCGTTGTCGTGCATGGAAAAAAAATCTAGGCCAACTGTACCCCTAAAAATTCGCACATGGGTTCGAGGATATGTTCTCGTTCTCGGTACATCTGCGCAGTTACGATACCCCTATCAAAAACATGAATAGAGATTGGGCCATTGATCATTATTCCGCCCCACACGAGAACACCACCTTCACCGTAAATGTCCCTTTCTCTGATGTTGGAGAGATTATACCGCATTCCTCGTCTCCAGATGAAATTCTGCTGTTGTTGTAGGGTTTTAGGAGCATCAGCGACTAAGGCCATGTTGCACCATGTATATTGTCTGAGGTTTTGTGGTCGATGAAAAACTTGAGTTTCTGATAGGAAAAAAAAAAAAAACATGCTACCCTCGGCTAAGACAGACTAACTGAGCCACGTTGTGAATAAGGCCCATAAAATTTCCTCACGTCATTGACGGTACTCGAACTCAGGTCTTTTCTGCCCGGTGTGGTGAGGAAGGCGATTCTACCAACTATGCTACCCTCCAGAGAAATAACGTCTAGAATCTGTTTGTAGGATAAAACGGGACTCATCAGAAAATATAACTAAACCCCATTTGTCAGTGGAGCTCACTAAACTGCATAAAGATGTCCATCATGCCCGGAAACAGTACCAGCGGCATCTTGGATGGCCTCCTCCTCCAGGTGTTGCCCGACTCTATAATGAATACATCATTAAAAGGAATCAGTACACAAAAGCAATAGCAAGCAGGAAAAAAGAAACGTGGACCAACTTGGTTGAGGACCGTGGCAATGCGAATACCTGGGGGCTCCTCTAAAAAATTACTAGGGAGAAGATCTTTACCTCAGTCATCTTGGGGTCTGTAGTCGTATGAACGAATGAGTCAACTAATTGGCTCGACTCTGTCACTCTCATTCTGAACAATCTTTTCCCAACTGATAACCCCTTGGAAGATCTTCCCGAACATGCTGATCTTCGAGCACAAAATGCTAGTTACTATTCTCAGTCCTCAGCTGATCCCTTTACCATGCTGGAGCTGGATACAGTACTGAAAAAAATTAATCCCAGGAAATTTCCGGGCATGGACCTGATTGAATATGTCTTCATCCTCAGGTTCTATAAATTAACGCCATCACATCTTTTGCTTCTGTTCAACAAGTGTCTACGAGACAATCAATTCCCTAAGTGTTGTAAAGAGATGCTGCTCCGGCTCATTTAAAAACCAAATAAACCCTCAACTGAACCACGGTCCTTCAGACCTATTGCCCTATTCGCAAATCTTGGAAAAATATTAGAGCGGCTAATGGCCCTCAGAGATCATTTTGTTCCTTTCACAGGATTTAATCTCCCCATCCCAGTATGGCTTGACACCGGGCCGCTCCTGCGAGGAGGCCCTCTTTGATCTGGTCCTTCATCTGGAGGACTCTACCTCCAAATACGAACTAGCTATTTTCATCGACTACGAGGGAGCCTTTGAAAGGTGGGAAAGTGCCACCTTTCAAACGGTTTGGTGGGAAAGTGCCCTTGAACGTCTCCGTGCCGCCAGATGCCCTTCCAATTTGTACAAGCTGTTCCAGAACTACTTTTCAGAGCGCTCCGTAGTAGTAGAATCAAAATTTCTTCAGATCACAAGGCCTGTCTACCAGGGTTGTCCTCGGGCCCCTGGTCTGGAACATGGTTCTCCAAATTTGGCTTCGTAACTTCTTTGACAACACAAAAATTGTAGCATTTGCGGATGATCTCATCATCATCGTGTCTGGAAACTCATGCTCTGCTCTGTAAGCTAATGCTTACCATGTTTTGTCCAATCTCTCCATCTGGACTAGGTTAAACAAGCGCCACATAAATCCAGCTAAATCCAAAATGATGATCTTCAAGAACAAACTTGACCTGCGGAGACCCCCCTCAAGTCAGGATCTCGGGAGTGCAACTGTCCGAGATCTTGCAGAGTTTGTGGTCACCATTGACCACAAACTCTGCTTCTTCCCACACCTCCAACACCTCAGCACCAAAGTTAAAGGTTTTTCTGCCTCCATTCTCGGAGTTTCCCTAAGTGATTGTGGTTTGTCCAAGAGAATGTTATCGCTATACTACAAAGCAATATTCCTACCCATTGCCGGTGTGTGGTTTCACCATGCAGTTATTATAAAAATAAGAAACAAACTGAACTCCATTAAAATAGGATTGATCTTGGCCACTCACCGAATCTGCAGGACTGTCTTCACGGCAACTATTCAGGTAATTGCGGGAACTCTCCCACTTGATTTGTTTACAGTTTTCCAAGGGCTCTGCTTCAGAATCAAAAAGAAAAACCAACCTGTATTCTGGTTGGTTTTGAGCTTAATCTCACTGTAGATGTAAAGCGTGAAAAAACACGATGTTACAACGAACTAGTCGACATCTGGTAAACCAGGTGGAACACATCGCCACAAGGCACAGTAAAAAAGAGATTCCTTCCTGAGGTAACGTTTGCAATGAGCATAACCACAACATCCTGGTTCTCTCTCAGCTATGCTTTTGTGCAGCCAAAGAAAACTAGTACCATCTTCTTTTTGATTGCGACTTGTACGAGGATCTCAGAGATCAATTTCGGAGAGGAATTCCCAACTTCTCCCCAAACCAGTTGAATCAATTAATCCAGACTCCAGACAATCTTTCTTGCCTACAGACCTTTGCATCTGGCATTTTTACCCGGCGGAAGACCTTGTATGCCAATGCCAACGAAAACCAAATAAGTAATTCTACAGCCTACATTTCACTGGTGAAAAGAAAGGCTAAAAAAAAAAGTCTTTTTATTAAAGATATTTATTTGTTTATTTTATTATTTATTTATTTTTATTTATTATTATTTTATTTTTGCTAAATTTGCTATACTTCTTATTATTTTTATTTTACTTTTACCTGCACCACTAGCTTCTACATTTATTATTATTATTATCTTTCCTCTGGAATGGGCCCCCAGAGGATCCTGGCCCACCTGCTGGCAACACCAAGTGGGTCAGAGTCTCTTTTGAGACGGTACATGTTTTTCTAGGATTGGCCCACCTTCTCTGGTGTGGACGAGTACCCAGACTCATCTGCCCAGGTGACTGCTGTTTCTGGGTAGCTAAGAGGCCAGAACAGAACACACACACATAATACACACAAACCTACATCACACACACATATCTGGCCCATTTGTAATGATACTGTTCTTAACAGAGATACGAGGCGGAGTTGAACAAACGTTCTGGTGCCCCCCTTAAATATACATATGCCCACATGTCCACATGTATACCCCCATTTGTCAGGGCTTCAGTCACATGTTCATGGAGCCAGTTTTGACGAGCTCTTGCCTTGGTCTGGGGTTAATGGGATATAAAATATTAGCTGTCTTTCATAGAGTCCACTTGAATTGAACCTTCTTAACACAGTCTGGTTGGAAACAGTCCAGTTCATCAATTTAGTTCTAAGCCTTGAACATTATTTCTTAGTTGGCATGAACAGCCTAATAGCTTCTACGATTATTTCCCTGAATGTTTCCTATTTACAATTTTCTGCTGGTAACACCATTAGCTGGTCCCACTGCGCAGAATTTAAAACCTATCTGAGACCACTGTAGTCATCCTTAGAGAAGCAAAATCCCTTCTCTTCACCCTTGATAGTAGTTACGTATTTAAGTAAATTCCACGTCAGTGCACTGTTTTCCGTCCTGCCACCTCGTGGCTCTTTTATCTGTAGATTCTTAATTCCTTAAGAATCGCTGCCGATAATCAAATCTAGAGTACTGCTCTCCTCTTGTTGCCTCTTTAATAGTCATCTAATAAGTCCACAAAAATCTTGCTTGTGTGTGAGTGACCAACCCACAAATTCCAGTCGACATCTGGAAAGTTAAAATCCCCCATTATAAGACTTTCTGATTTACTGCCCCACTCTACAGTTTTTCGTTGTACAGTTGTTGTACTATCTCTGTACAGTTGTTCGTTGTATTCATCACAGTCATTAGGTCTATAACACACTCCTACTCTCAATTTTGTTTTCCCAGTGCTTATCTCACACCAAACTGACTCAGTGTTGCTCTAGCCACCTATTTCGACTGGATGGACCACTGCCTTAAATTTAACACGCTTCTTAACTAAGAGCATAACCCTTTCCCCTTCCTGTCCTGCTTGTTTTCTTTTAGAAGTATCAGAAACTAAGACCGTATTGCTCCATGTATGCTGCTGTAAATTGAGTGTGGTCTGTGGTCGATTTTCTTGAGGAAAAACCAGAGTTTCTGGGAGAAAAAAGCTTTGCTGCTCTAGCCTGAGACCGACTAACTCATCCACGTTGTAAAAAAGGCCAATAAAAATTCCTTCCATCCTCGACGGGGCTCGAACTGAAGTCTTTCCATGTGATGGAGGGTGAACTATGATTCTGCCAATTGTGCTATCCACGAGAGCGGTTTGCGCATCTACCAGTAGGGTTTTAGTCACTGTCCTCCCCACACCGGTGGGGAGGACGGTGGTAAAGACCCATGTTCGATTCGGTCAATGACGCGATGAATTTTATGGGCTTTTTTCACTCCACAGCTGAGTTAGCCAGTCTCAGGCGCAGGTAGGAAGATTTTGTCCCCGAAACTGTGGTTTTTTGTCCATAGAACAGGAAAGTCGACCGGAGAACATGGACATAAATTAATGTCCATTTAATGGCCATTTAATTTATGGACATAAATTAAAAAATAAGTTTGTTCTTGGGTGGTCTCTAATATTACAGTTTTTTTTTTTTTTGTTTATGATTCGATGGAGATGTTTAGAGATAGCTGAGGTACGAACTGCTTCTCCATAAGTATAGCCTGATCGAATATGGTAATAAATGTACTCGATGGTAATCTTTACAACTGAAATATGCCCTCGCATAGAGCGTAACCTCGCTAAGAGGAACTAAGAGGCAAAGAGCGCATATTTAAATACGTGAACGATGTCTCTGAATAATTTTTAATTCGGTATTTTGCTCAATACTGAGTGAGCTTCTTTTAGTTCAAGAATATATGTCCTGTGGTGTCATCTAGTGCGACGAATTTGAATTAATAATAATAATATTATTATTAGAGTATTATTGTTTTTATTAAAATAAAAATTCATTATTATTAAAATATTTATTTTATAAAATACGTTTTTTACTATTTAATCTTTTATTATTTTTATTATTTATTATTATACGTTTTTGTATTATTTTTTATTTTACATTTTTTAAATTTTTATAAAAAATAATTTTTATTATTTTTATTAAAAATAATATTATTATTTATTACTAGAAAAATAGTAAAATAATTTATTTTATTATTATTGTCACTGTAAGTGTATTTTATATTTTCGTTCATACAGAAGGATAAAAAAAGGACACTCTTTTTCATATATTAACAATGACAGTTTATTTTTAAATAAACACATTGACATAAATTGTGAGTATCGTTGAAAATAAATAAATATTATGACAATCGTGATGGACTTCAAAGAGATTTGTTTAGTAATGAAAATTCCAAATTTATACTCTCTTCATTGTTTTTTTGACTTTGAAAGGCATACTCATAATCCTTTCTTCGACGTAATGAGGGTACATGTCGTCCATCCACTTTTTTCCTTGTCTAAACATGTCCTCCGTTCTTCGATTATCTTGAAGAATCATTGGAATCATCATCAGAGACATCGCAGCCAGAGTTATCATCAATCCAGCAGGCAACGTGGCCATGAAATATGTCATCAGGGCTATTTGATGATTGGTCATGGCGGGAGCATGGTGGGCTGTTTCCTGGTTCGCTAGACGCTCGCTGCTGTTTGGATATGGCAAGAGTAACAATGAAAGAACACACTACAATGAAAGAAAATAAAACTTAGAATTAAACATAACTTTAATGAAAAATCAACAGTAGTTAGTTGAAGTGTTAATGATTCATTATTAATATTCGCATTGAATTCCGTTGAGTTGAATATTGTTGTACATTAATGAAGCAAACAAAATTAAACTAACCTTTTGTGGATTATGCGCATAAGTTTTTCGTGTGCGGACTCTAGAGAGTCCGCACACGAAATAGCACTTTGAAGAAAGCAGTTATAAATAAGCATTAGACACGATTCTTAGGGTACAAATCCGCTTAGTCCGTATGGTCAGAAAAATTAGTGTTTCATTACTTCTGTTAATTTTTGAAGGACCGATTAGGTAATGGCGCATTGCCCACATCGCTGCAAGTGTCTTAGACTTGTGAACGCTGCTGGAAAGGAGGGTCCTCATTCCATTCCAGTCTACATGCCAGTGTCAATATAGACTGCGTGGATAGCACAGTGGTATGGTTCCAGTTATATTACTGCTCAGCAAACAGTTGTAGCATTGAGTGTTGTCCTATGGAACAACATGACACAGAATAAACCCATCCCAGTCACACAGGCAGTAATTAGCATCACTTTAACACTTTTTGTATTAAAGTGATGCTAAAGTTGGGCAGGAAAGACACACTAGGGTGTAAATGCATAATACCAGAACATTGCTTTTCATTTTCTCCTGCGATTTCAGTATTCATCCAAGGCATTGATCTTACGTCAAGAACACTGGAAAATCTGCAGCAACACTTGCAGTTCTCCCTCCAGTGAAACAAGCCCTTGGTTGAAACAATGGTTATATCACTGTATTGCCACACGGCTGGAAAATTCCTTAGTTTAAATTGAGCAGGTCGTGGATTATATCGGTTTATACTTACTCAACAAACTTTTGGAGACACAACAGGAATTAGTATCCAATTAGTATGAACTTAGTTGGTAGATATAATATACTGATTCATCATAACCTTAGTTTCTTCAGCATAAATTCAAAACAACCTGAGTTGAACACGTGAATATATCGTTCGGGTTTTTGCTTTCCGGGATGAAAAGCTGAGCTTCAGATAGAAAAAAATCATGCCACCTTCCTGAGATAGATCAACGCTTGGCACTGCATTTAAATAGGCCACAATAATTCTCTCATCAACAGGATTGATTCCTCGTTTCGTTTACTTATTTTATTTGTTTCTTCAGGACATCTATTTCGTATTAATTTGTTTGTTTATTAATATTTCATTCGTACTTGAAATAATTCTTTGTATTTGCTTGCTATTAAAACTGTTTCAAATTTTAGGCTTATATTTTAAGGTGTGAGTTGGGCATCCAATTTCACTTTAGATCAGAGCAATCCCAAGTTATACTATAAAAGGAAAAGGAGCATACTTTACACTGTTGAAGATTAAAAGGACCTTGAGGTTGTATTACATCTTAAGTTTCTCAGCAGCATGATATAGTACACCTGCAGGGACAGTGCATATAACATTTTATCTGATTTCAAATTTATTTTTATTATTATATTATTGATTTATGTACATATTTTTTGATGGAAGTTGTTACATAAATTTTACTTCTTTGCATGGGTGGCCATAAGAACTTATAGATTGCAATTGATTCTGGCAGCTAAAATTCTAACTCCATAGATATCAACGGACTGTGCACTTTTTGTGGAAGCCTACGGACCACAGCCCACCTAATTCGTGCATGCATTTTTTTATATCGCAGTGTAAGATAAATATGGCAGGGTATGTTTATATCGAATACTGTATTCAACAATTATGTAGTGGAAAATTTTCAGCGTGTGAAACGCTGGGAGTTGAACCATAATCCCCGTTAAGGGGCATGGTTCATAACCTATAGAAACGAAAAACAGGACTTTTATGGACTTATAAAAGTAAAGAGAAACAGATGTCGCTTGTTAAGCTCCATATATTGTGTTTGTAACTGTGTGCTATCGTGGGTAGCACACTGAGTAGAAAAGGCCCAAGTTCGAATCCCGTCAATGACGCGAGAAATTTTTATGGGCCATTTTTCACAATATGGATGAGTTATTTTGCTAAACAAAAGCCATTCAACCTTTATCTGAGACGACTAACTCAGCCACGTTGTAAAAAAGCCGATAATTCCTAACGTCATTGATGGGATTTAAGCACAGCACTTTCACTCGGTGCGGAGGGACATAGATTATAATCACTGTGCTATCCATGAGGGCACAGAAACAGATTAGTTTCTATTATAAATCAGTTTATAATCATAAAATATTGTTCATACGGTTCGACTTATCTGCTGGTCTAATTCCCTATGAGTTCTAGTAAATAACCTCGATATTTCAAAGGTCTATAAAAATTCACAAATAAATTTTGTTTATTAATGGGTGTGTGGGTGTGTGTATGGTGTGGTAGGTTTCTACAGTATGCTACGTGCAGTATTTCAGGACTTGCACGTGGGGATTATACCTAGGACGACTGGACTTTGCCGAAATTAGGTCCACTTGACTTGAGTGTCACTCGAATATCAGTTCCATCAGCGTTTTAGACTACCAGGTAGCAGGCCAACCCAACTTGACATACTTGAAATAAAGTCTAATGTTTAGGCGAAGGGTACTGAAGATTCTATTTAACTTTTATGTGTAAATGAAGGATATTGGGTTAAGGTTAAAGGTTACCATCAAATACTGAGGTAGTTACACTTGTGTAAATTTTATACTCAATTACCACTCATTTCTATTTTATGTGTAAATACACATAGCAGCTCTAAAGATATTTGCGCAGTTCGTGTTTCGTGTTTACACACTGCTGAGGTAATTGAACATAAGTTCTCTTCTTTGATATTCCTTTAAACGAAGTAAAATCATGAAAAACAACACTATTTTTGAGTCACTCTTCATGCTTATAGGAGTGTTAACCGCCGGATCATTGTGAAAGAGCATGTAGATTGCGGTATATGTATCACAACTTTTCTTAAGTCGAAATCTTTGCATCCGGAATTTTAGATTAAAAATGTGATCGTTATGGAATCATTAAAAACTAAAAAAAGTTAGAATGTGACATTTAAAATATGGTTGACTTAAATTCCTAACGCGCATCTATATGCGCGTTAGTAATCCTCATCTATTCCCAGTTTAAGTAAACCTGCTATATCAGATACTGAAATCAAAAATTTACTTACCAGAGACTTGAACATTGCTTGTTGTTGAAGATGACCGCCTAGATGAGGATATAAGAATGAATGGAACTGTTTGGAATTGTTAATATCATAGACACTTTGTACTAAAAAGAAAAAAAAAACTTATCCAATGCCTATTGGAACGCCACCCCACATAAAATCTACTGACTATATTGTTATGCCACAAGATTTCCATAAGTTTTCCCGTGACGTCATATTTGTGTATGTACCACGTTTCCAGAAATGTGTTTTATGACATTGTGACGTCGCTCTGGTGAACAAATGTATCTTTTCACAGTATGTACCTTGCGATGCTTTGTTGGGCACCGTTTGACAATAAGAAGTCAATTTAGACTCATTAAAATTTGTCGGTCCTTTGACTGTTTTTTCTTTTTGCAGGTAGATTGACTGACGTCTTGTTGATAGTAGTAATACAGTTTCCGCCTACTTTTGTGAAAATGTTCTTATTAGCTTGGCGTAAAACGACATTGACTGTCCGCTTCCGTCAATTATGGTAGTGTCATCAAGGTGTCGGTGACCTATCAATATATACTTCCCTGTTTGCTGGAAATCAAAGTGCCAAACACCTGAACCTGAGTGGCTAATGCAAAATTTTATGAGATAATGATGAAAATAAATAATGAAATGCAATATTATAACTCCTTTAATCAATTTTAATACATTTTTACATTACAGGTAGTTAAAATGTTTTCATTTAGATCAATTGACATTTTATATGAATACAATACACTCAAAATATATTTTATTTTCATCAGCAGTAAGTTCTGGTTAGAGGTTGTACGTTAACAAGCACAATTTAAGCATTTTTAAGATTATTTGTGAATAGAATCTGTCTGAGAAGTATATGACTTTAAAATGGTGATTCAGGTCAATAACACTGGTGTGAGTATCCTTAATAAACAGTCTTGTTCTTAAATTTCCTTGAAATAAAAGTGGATAAAAGAATTTTAAAATATTTAGATGAAAAATAATACGTTTAAAAACTTTGTGATTGAAAATGGAAATTTTTTGATGTGAATGTTTATATAACTAAGCCTTATTTTATTTTTATATATTTAGAGAAAAAAAATCTCTGCTCTCTCAATAAGAAGGATATACATGTATTTTAGCTAATTTATACTTTGATTTTTATAACAGCGGTTCCCTGAAAGCTAGCAGCCAGCACCAAGCTAGCGAAAGCGTTCTGTAACTACCTTCACCATAACTGGATGAAAAACACATCATTTCTACTCGGAAATTTCAAAATACCTGATGGACATAGATACAACGATATAAGCCAGCAAAATAGCAAATACTAAAACGTATTTAACAAGTAATTTCTTATACTCCCACAAAATAAAGGACCAGCCTTCATTTCGTCGATAAAAAAAAAAAATGTTAAGGAAAAACGAATTATTTTAAACTGCAGCGATAACATAGATATTAATTATTAATTAATTCATTAGACATTGAATGAATTAAATTCTAGCATATATTTTTGTGTTTATTTAATTATTTTTTAACGAATAGATATATATTTTTAAAATATATAATTAAAAATAATAGAAAGTAAGTATATATATATGTATCTTAAATTTAGTGAAATTAATATAAGTATATTATAAGTTTAATGAATCTAATTTCAGTTTTAATTTATGTTTATTAGTTTCGAAATATATATATATTTTAAAGAAATAGTTTATATTTTCAGTAGTATAAAATAATTTATAGAAATTTTCATTTCTATAAATAATTTATAGAAATGAAAATTTCTATAAATTATTTTAGGAGTCGCTGTTAAACAATTTCTGTGACGTAATTATTTACATAATATCGTTTGGCTGATTTTAGATATTGCTTGATAATTTCATAATTTTTTTTTTTTTTTGGCGCATGATTTAACGCCCCCTGGTTTTTTGATTTGTGCTTAAATTAAAAATATTTATTATAGAGAATTTAAAATGAATAAAAAATGTCGTAAATTTAATACAGATGAATACAAGTACAGTATAAATTTACAGATATGGAAAGTATTTATAATCGAAAAAATAATATAAATGTATATTATATATTATAATTTAAGATTTTAGATATGAATAATAATAAAAAATTAATAAAAATATTATTTTTAATAAAAAATATATGCCGTGTGACCAGCACTTCAGACATATTATTTATACGTATATTAAAAGAAAGTATTGCTGCTTTTTGTACTGATCATATGAAGCTAGAATTTAAAAAAAAACTAAGAGAGAGAGAGAGAGAGGGAGAGAGAGAGAGACCTAATTTGATCCGTTGTGTTACTTCAAAACAAGTATCGTACATAAAATAATTATTGTTTGAAAAATGTTCGAATTATGTAAACAGAAATATAAAGAATGTCCTGCCATCTGGTGTACATACTATAAACTACAGAAATGTATGTTGTTTTGAAAATATCATGGTCTGTTATAGCAATGAAGTTTTATTTTAGAAATAAGTGAGTATAAAACAACTTGAAAGTTCTGAAGAGTTGATTAATGAACCACTAGATGGCGTGATTAGTTTACACTGGAGAAATATTTACTGAATGAATTTTTTTAAAATATTTGTTAATAATAAAGAATATAATACTAAAAATGCTTAAATCTTATAATTATTTAATATTCAGTAATTTAACGATATTTCATTAGATTTAGCGCCATCTAGTGATGACAGAAAATTCACAGACATATTTTTTTTAGCATTTGTCACACCGGGCACTATTAAACTGTTCATCGCATAGCCAAACATTTGTAATCTGTGTCCACAATTGCCATCATTCTTTTTTGTACGTTTCGAAAGCTTTTTCAACCTTTCCCCATAGATCCATTATTGTATCTGTAATACTGATGTTACCATTCATGTGTCTACGTCGACGTCCAGCTGTGGTTGTTACAGTGGGAATTTGGGCAGCACCATTAGTGTTTACAAAAACCGTGAAGAGCATGCTCAGCAAGGGTAGGAGTCCAACCCCTAAAAGCAACAGTGGCAATAAGAGGCTCGTAAGATCAAAGCCACCATGGCCGTACGGTGGCAGGAACCCGTAATCGTAGTGTCCATGAGGATAGCCGTGGTGGTGGTGAGATAAAAAATAGTCTTCCTTGACGTGTCTGGAAGAGGAAGGTCTGAGGTCGTTTGTCTCTTTCGGTTTGTCATAATATTTGGTAGTTGGCGTTACCGAAGCCAAAGTACTATGGACAACCAAAGTGATGGTCAAGAAGGACAATGCGTTGAACTTCATCCTGCAAAATAGAAAGAACGTAATTTTATAACTTCTTGTTTAATAGAGCACTATTACTCTAATATTATATTGAATTAGAGCTATTAATGTTGTAAAGTTTTTATGTAAACATTTCGAAGTTTTTTTATGTGTTGCTGTATTTTTGCTCAATACTGAATACAAAGGTTGAAACTAAAGAATTTTCGCCCTGGAGGTTCATTATCTCCAACATACGGTTACACAAAAATGGGGTTGTTGGCTAGTTCAGAAACTGCAAAGGAGAATGCATCAAATATGACCACATGATACTTTGCTTGGATGGAACTAGTTTTATCTATCGTTAGCTGCTATGCTATGCTATGACACTTAGAAAGTCTTGGCTGAGTTAGTCGATCTCAACCGAGGATAGCAAGGTTTTTCGTCTAGCAAAACAGGCAAGCCGACCAGAGAACACATGCAATTTATGGACAAAATACACATTGATGAATGTAGTTGTTCTCGGATAAACGCAATATGACATGTTTTTTCTTTTTCAGTCCACCAAACAACTGTTTGTAATCCATCTTCAAAATAAATTACTGAAACTACTCACAGTTTCAGTAATTTATTTGGACGTAGGTGATATTAACCTTAGGTGACGCATCGTAGTTTGATTATACCGCTTCCTTGCATAAGCAAGTTAGCCATACAATGACCATAGATTGGACCATTTTCGATACGCCTGAGACACGGTCGTACGTGAAATCTCCAGCTGGGTTGCATTTCCGAGATACTCATACTAGAACGTCTGGTGCCTGCTGCCCTCGTGGGTAGCACAGCTGCTAGAATCGCCATCCACCCCACACCAGGTGGAAAAGACCTGAGTTCTAGTCCCATCGATGAAGGTAGAAATTTTTATGGGCTTTCAAGAGGGCAGCACAAGTAATATTTTTCAGCCTCTCAATATTATTTTAACCTTTTATACTTGATTCGTTTATGTTCCTCATCACATTGTAAAACATTTACCCACTTACGCGATTAACTAATATTAATATTAATTAATTAGACAATTAATATTCACCATTGATTCTCTTGAATAATATTACTGAATATTAATTGTCTTTTTTTTAACGAATAAAATTTTAATATTTCTTACTAGCAATGAAATACGTGCAAACTTGCTAAAGGAATTCAACTCACCTTTTCTACCAGCTAGTAATTCCTCACGTTGGCCACAGATTGTCACCAGTAATTCCCACACACATACAAGTCCAGACCAAAGGTTGTTTACCAACTTATTGGAGATACCGTTGGCTGGTGTAGGATTTAAGTAACTTTAAATCATCCCGCCCCCTCCCGTATACAGTCCCTCTTCCATTTGTTCCCTAAAAGTAAATAGGTCACTCATACAACGAAATCATAATGGGGGAAAAATGGCTCTAATTTTTGTTTAAAGTTTTCAAAAATGATATTTTTTTTTGTGTGTGGCTACAGGTGGAGCATGTCGTCTTGGTCTGTCAATAGTCCCTTTGTCCAGGGGGTGTGGATATTGCCGAAGTAATTAGACCACACTGTGGGCGTGCGTGGGAGTCTAGTCATGGAGCAGGATCTATTCACAAATCGCCATGTTGATTCAGAAATTCAACTGGATTAATAGAGCTGAACTAGCGCCGTCTACAGGCAGGACTTCTGCAATGGGACAGTGGGACAGTTTTTTTTTTTATGTGTTAGTTAGTAATGCTGCGTGCTGGCTTTCAATAGATTTCTTCATTCGCGTGTCTCTGCACCCTCTCCAGGATGGCATTACATTGAAAATGCAATTTATGCTCTGGTGACCCTCTCTTCATGACCTTTGAATAGGTGATCATACACCGTATTAGCCTACTGACACTGCTCCTAAACATCTTGAACTTTAGTATCCTCTTTTTATGGAAATATTCATACCAATTTCTTAGATTATTAAGAACGATTAAATTAATTCAGTACGTTCTTTATTTCTGTATTTTCCTCCATTGTTTTTTTCGCTAACTTTCTCTTTCTCTCTCTCTCTCAGAATTTCACTCTCTCTGCTAACTCCACCTTTGTACTATCGCAAAATTAAATAATATCATGCCAAAAAGTTAGACGCATTTTCAAATGGGGTCAAAAGATAATTAAAAGGTACGATACGTAAATGTCAGTTGTCACGTGGTATTACCACAAATTCCTAGGTATCTGATAAACGTGGTGCCACCCGCAAATTGGAGATGATGAGTTTCAGTACGGCTTGTATAATGTATTTAGGAAGGATAGGTTAGATAGAAGGGGTGGTGGGGTAATGCTTCTTATCACAAGCAGCCTGAGTGCGACGATAGCTTTCCCGGATTCAGACATTTCACATGCTAGTATAGTCTGTCTGTACGGTGTGAGATAGTTGGAAACAAAGGTATAATGCGAGTAGGAGTAATCTACAGACCAGGTGATTGTGAAGATTATGACAAAAGCCTCTACATGCAAATGGAATGGGCATGTAAGCGTCAATGTCTTATTATGGGTGATTTCAATTTGCCTCTAATTGATTGGAGCAAATGGGAAGGAAACTCGACATGGGGAACAAAATTTTTAAATCAACTAGATGACTGTTATTTGTATCAACATGTCAGGGAAAGTACAAGAGAAAAGAATATCCTAGACCTCATCATCACACATGAATCAGATGACATAACAGGGCTGACAGTAGAGGAACCAGTAGCAGGAAGTGATCACGGAGTTCTACGGTGGATGATGACGAGAGAGGTAGCAGAAGTAAAAGGCAAAGGAATGGGTTTTAATTTCAGAAAAGGAAATTACGATGCCTTAAGGTACTACATGGCCTCTATTAACTGGGTAGATATCGCGCAGAGAATGAATACAATTGAACTGTGGTACGCTTTTAAAACATTAATCACAGATGCCTTGAATGCGTATATACCATTAAAAAAATACTCCACGAGAAGGGTTCCAAGTTGGATGAATAGTGAAGTTGCCACATTACTTGAGCAGAAAAAGGTGGCATGGAAAGGTTACAGAGCAATAAAAAGTACTGAAGCCTATAACAGCTACAAGGTGATGTGTAATAGAGCCACAGAAAAGGTTCGACAGGCAAAGGCAGTTTATGAGAAATCACTAGCAAACAGAGCAAAGAGGGGGGGATAAAGAATTCTTCACATATATAAATGCCAAGAAGAGCAGGACAAACTAGATCGGACCTTTACGTAAGGGAAAGGGGATAGTAATAAATACACTAGCTGCCGTTGCAGATGAACTCAACAGTTATTTTGCATCGATATTTACAAATGAAAAGCCTTTTGTGGCAATGGGAAATTGTGGGGGCGAAGTTAAAAAATATGTAATTAATGATATTGAAATTTCGCAAGATTATTTAATGAAAAAACTTTGGAGCCTACAGACCAGTAAGGCTCCTGGAGTTGATGGAATATACCCTATAATCTTAAGGGAGGCGGAAATTGAGTGCATTGAACCATTGAGGCTAATTATGCGAGCATCACTAGACTCTGGGGAGATTCCCTTGGATTGGAAAAGTGCAAATGTATCTTCCATACATAAGGGTGGCTCTAAAAGTGAAGTTGGAAATTATCGACCTATCAGTCTGACTTCAGTGGTAGGGAAAATCATGGAGGCAATGATCAAGGGTGGAATTCAGGATCATTTGGATCGAATTGAAATTCTCAAGCATACTCAGCATGGTTTTGTAAAGGGAAAATCATGTTTAACAAATCTAGTTCGCTATTTCGAAAGGGTCACTCACGAGCTGGATTTAGGGAATAATTTCGACATTGTTTATTTAGATTTCAGCAAAGCTTTTGACTCAGTCCCACATGAGCGGTTGCTTTATAAGCTGGAACAGGTTGGAATCACTGGGAAAATCCTTAGATGGATAGAAGGATGGCTTCAGGGTAGGAGGCAGAGGGTTGTGATAAATGGCTATTCCTCAGATTGGGTTGATGTAAGAAGTGGGGTTCCCCAAGGATCAGTATTAGGACCACTGTTGTTTTTAATTTTCATAAACGACATTGATGAAGGGATAGAGGGCGTGATGTCTAAATTTGCAGATGATGTTAAAATTGGTAGAGTAGTTAATGATCACTGTCAAGCTGAGCTTCTTCAGAGAGACCTAGATAGACTTCAGGAATGGTCAGAAAAATGGCAGCTGTGCTTTAATCCAACAAAGTGTAAGGTATTACACCTGGGAAATAGTAATCCCAAAATAACTTATTCACTTGGTGGAGTTCAACTAAACCCAGTACTGGAGGAAAAGGACTTGGGTGTTACGATACGGTTAGACATGAAATTCTCTGAGAATTTTTAAAGGTTGCAAGGAAGGCCCATGGTGTCCTATCGATGATCTATCGAACTTTTTCAAGTAGAGATAGGGACGTGATAATCCCATTATATAAGGCTTATGTTAGACCACACTTGGAATACTGTGTTCAAGTATGGAGACCGCACCTAAAGAAAGACATCGAGCTTCTTGAAAGGGTGCAAAGTCGTGTAACTCGCCTGGTGAGATCTGCAAAAGGGCGTCCTTATGAAGAAAGACTTCGAATATGTGGGTTGCAGAGTTTGGAAACTAGACACCTTAGAGGAGTTTTGATTGAGGTGTTTAAGGCCCTGAGAGGCATCAGTAAAATGAATGAGGACGAAATTTTCAAGATTATAAATGATGCTAGAACTAGGGGACATAAATTCAAGTTACGGGGGGAAATGTTTAGATTGGACTGCAGGAAGTTTTATTTTAGCCAGCGAGTTATAAATTACTGGAATAAGTTCCCTTCATGGGTGGTAGAGGCCGACAGTTTGGGGAAATTCAAAGGTCATCTGGATAGTACTTTCGGGTAAGGGAACCGCATAGGATGATAGGTTTAATTTCCTTTTTTTTAAATTAATTATTATTATTTATTTATTTTTATTTTATTTTTTATTTTTTTTGTTTTTATCATTGTTTTGTTCAGATTTTTTTTTTTTTGGCTGGTGCAGCATAAGCCATAGGCTTTCTTGTACTATGCGGCCATTACTAATACTATTACTAATACTAATACTTTCCTGGGACTTCTTAGTTCGATCCGATCAGAGGATATACAGGCGATCTTTCCGATTCTCAGAAAGCTGTTGCTGTTAAAGAACTTTTAGCTAGAGCTAAAATTGAGAAAACTCAGAACGTCACTAGTGTGTTGAAAGCAACCATCTCAAAAGTGGAAGACTAAAGGAAAATGCAGCTCTAAAAGGAAGAAATGCGAAAGAAAGTCGGTTAGAACAGAAGGGTCCAGAGTGTAGTTAATGTCCTAAAATTCAATTTAGCAAATAAATATCCATTTATAACCAAACTATGTGGTGGCAGGTCAAGAATCTGGGATTTAGTAGTCATGGACCCTATACGAAAACCACCACTTAATTCTGTAAAAATCGAAAGATACGGCCGGATGGTTGCCAACATCAAGACTGGACTGTGGAACAGTAAAAAATCTGGTCTGACGAGTCTCGATTTACATTTATTTATACCAATGGTAGGGTGAAAGAGTGGGAACCTCATGAAGCCACGCATCCAGTGTCTGTATTAGACACTCAAGTGGCTGGAGATGGTACCATGGTATAGGGTATGTTCTGTTAGTATATACTGTGTCCACTCATATCGTTGGAATGTCCTATTACCTCCTGTGAATATCTTTCTGTCGTATCGGACTAGCTTCACCCTGCAATGGTTTCTTTTTACACAGATTGATGGATACTTTGTAGACGACAACGGGATTAGTCACCGAGCAAAAATTGTATCTGAATGGTTCGAAGAACATTCCCAAGATTCCAATATCTACCCTGGAGGCCTAATTCTACAGATCTGACTTCAGTTGAGAATTTTTCGGAAAGGACAATTCAACGCGATTCTGTGAATACAGAACTGCGTAGTTGAACTGTCACAATACAGCAGTTGACGAACGTTCTGATGGAAGAATAGTGATATTTTGAAGCTGGACTTCTTTAGGTAACCAGTGGAATGCACAGCGTTCACGGATTGTAATTAGGGCAAAAGGTTGCCTTACTAGGTATTGACTATAGTTTTTTTAATACATCAACCATTGAGTGTATTATAAGAGCACTGCCATTTTTAATAAAGATTGCTACACTCCTCCAACCAGAATAAAATCATTTTTTGAGCAACAACACACACACACACACACACACACACACACACACACACACACACACACACACACACACACACACACACACACACACACACACACACACACACACACACATTTATACACAGATTAAAATGAATATATATATATATATATACGTATATATTGATGTGTTTTATATGAAGGTTATTAGAGTTTCAATGACAATGGGTCGGTGTGTCATCAGTAGTGAACCGAGATTGCAACAAATTCTGCAACCTTTTTTAACAACCTTTTCGAATTCTGCTTAACTATCAGTCCTACAACATCATCTCAAATTACGATGTCCTTGATGCACTTTCTTACCATCATAATCTCTTTTACTGACGACTATTGCCATCAAGAATGTACAATCACTCTGACTTCCGAGTCATCTTCTACATCAAGAGACAATTCCACAAACAAAAAATTAATGGATGCAGGTGTCTCGCCAATAATCAGTTTTTCCAGGTTGACAGCAGCATTGCTTGCAAGAAACTACATGCGATATACATATACATATTTATACATATTTATACATTTATACATATTTTTTCCTGAAGCTTGCCAATTTTACCTGGGAGTCTAAAACGGTGATGGAAACTTAAATCAGGAAACGAGTAACAAGGTCCTATCGTTCTGTGAAAACCAGACTCTTTGTTTGCACCTTAACGATGGTGGAACTGTCAGTAAACTCGGATGCTAATAACCCCAAAGTGCAATGTCAGGATACTGCAACAAGTGTATTGTAGATGGCCATCCAGCTTTTAACCAATATAAACAGGGTTCGACGGGTGGCCACATCATAATTGCTGACCCTCTGTGCTACCAGGCAGTACGAGATGGTAGCTAAATGTCATTCCGGTACAATACCACCGCTTTGCTTATTGGAAGCTTTTTTACTCCCATATTTATTCTCCAGAGCAAAGCTAAGGCAAACCCCTCCCCATCTCTTCCATCATGCAGTATGAATGATGTCTTTAGAAATTATAATGGACATCATGGCAAGATCCAATTTTCCTTACATTTCAAGGATACAGCTCTTAATCGGAGTTAGCAGGTTGGCTGGTAGATAGGCCACCGGACTGAACCTATACCTATGGGCAACTTCCAAGGAGGGATTTGCCTCCTAGATAGTTAAAAACTTAACTGCAAAAAGATCTAAACATTCCAATAATTTTCTCATTCATTTCGAAATTCTATGTGGTCTCATTCCCAATCTCAGTGGTGAGATTGGGAATGAGACCACATTCCCAATTATCAAAAACATATTTTGAATCTTCTCCTTTTGATCTCCTCGGGTTTACAATCTCTGAACTCATAACTTCCTTTCCCCCCTGTCTCAAAAAATCTCCTAATGTTGAGTAATGTTCCTTGATGATTTTAGTATTCTCATGTCCAGCTAGTTTCAGTTTTCTGGTTACGCGGAACCAGCTAGTAGAGATGTATGGAATTTAACGATTGCTAATTAATTTTCTGATGCTATCGAGGCAGTGTTAGGTGGGTCGGAAAACTGCTAGCTTGGGGGGAGCAAAGACGAATAGATTAACAGTAGCCACTGGCAGAGGTGAAAGAGATTCTTGCACTGCTTCTATTGGAATGAGCAGAAGCCTGAAAAACAAGATTCAGGATATTTCAGAGACTGCTGGGAGCCATTGCGGTACAAGTAAACTCATGGGCTGTGTTAGGGTGGCTAAGAAAAGAAATAGGTGCATGTATATTTGCGTGTACACCAATGCTAGGAGTTTAGTAAATAAATTTGATGAATTTGAGGTATTGCTCAAAACATCAAAGGCAGATATTGTTGGGATATCAGAGACGTGGTGTCACACAGATATAAGGGATGCAGAACTGCAATTTGGGGAGTACAACGTCTACAGAAAGGATAGACAGGATAGGAAGGGAGGAGGGGTCATGCTATTAGTTAAGAAATACATAAAATCCAAGGAAGTGAAGCCAGTCGACATCGCTGGACAGTGCAGTGTCGAGTCAGTTTGGTGTGACATAAGCATTGGGAGATCAAAATTGAGAGTAGGAGTGTGCTATAGGCCTAATGACTCTGATGAGTATAATAAGGAACTGTACAGGGAAATAGAGTGGGCCAGTAAATCAGAGAGTCTTATAATGGGGGATTTTAATTTCCCAGATATTGTCTGGAATTTGGGGGCTGGTCACTCACACACTAGCAATGCTTTTGTGGATTTATTGGATGATTGTTTTCTACATCAGCATGTTCAGGAGGCAACTAGAGGGAGGAATACTCTTGATTTGATTATCAGCAGTGATTCTTCATGCATTAAGAATCTGCAGATAAATGAACCACTAGGTGGCAGTGATCACAGTGTGCTGATGTGGGATTTACTCAAAGAGGTAACTACCATTAGGGGTAAAGGGAAGGGTTATTGCTTCCGTAAAGGCGACTACGATGGACTGAGACAGTATTTAAATTCTATACAGTGGGACCAACTGATGATGTTACCAACAGCAAACTCAAAATGGGAAGCATTCAAAGAACTTATCTTGGAAGCTACTAGGCTTTACATACCAACTAAGAAATATTGTTCAACGTTTAGGCCTAAATGGTTGTCAGATGAACTGATGAGGCATATGGCAGAGAAGAAAAATGCATGGGATACATACAAATTAACACATGACACAGAAGCCTATGATAGATACAAGTTGATATGCAACCAAGTTACAAAGGAGGTTAGGCAGGCGAAGGCAGATTACGAGAAATCTTTGGCAAGGGATGCGAAGAAAAACAGCAAAGAGTTCTTTACTTATGTAAACTCTAGAAGGAAGGGGATGAATCAGATTGGTCCACTTTATATCGATGCCTCAACTGTTGATGATCCTGCTCAGGTAGCTAACAAACTAAATGAATATTTTGCATCGACATTCACACATGAGGAGTTATTTAGCGAGGGGAAAGCCAGAGGTGTATTCAACTCTAGCAGTAAGCTAGAGAATCTTGTAATAACTGAGAGTAAAGTGGAGGATAAATTGTTGAAGATAAACAGAAGAAAGGCACCCGGGGTGGATGGGATCTATCCAGTTATATTAAAGGAGGCAGCAGAGGAAGTAAGCAAACCCTTAGCCATAATTATGAGAGCTTCCTTGGACTCAGGGGAAGTACCCACAGACTGGAGATGCGCAAATGTGACCCTAATTCACAAAGGAGGATCAAAAGCTGACACAAGCAATTATAGACCTGTGAGTTTAACTTCTGTTCCAGGAAAATTAATGGAGGCACTGGTTAAAGAAGCACTGCAGGATCATTTAGACAAGACTTCAGTTATAGCTCGGACACAGCATGGTTTTGTTAAGGGGAAGTTTTGCCTGACCAATTTCATTGTATACTATGATGCAGTCACAAAGGAACTGGATGCAGGGAATAACTTTGATATTATATACTTGGATCTTAGAAAGGCTTTTGATACTGTTGCGCATGGAAGACTGCTGCACAAATTGGAACAGTGTGACATTGGAAGCAAATTGCTGCTGTGGATAAAGGGATGGCTGAGGGGGAGAAGACAGAGAGTGATAATCAATGGACACTGCTCGTCGTGGACTAATGTTATTAGTGGAGTCCCTCAGGGCTCAGTGTTGGGTCCATTATTGTTTTCTGTATTCATAAATGATATTGATGATGGTATATCAATCTTAATGTCGAAGTTTGCAGACGATACAAAGGTAGGCAGGGTTGTCAAGGACACTACTGACACTATGCTGCTGCAACAGGATCTGGAAAGGTTGAGCAGATGGGCTGAGAGGTGGCAAATGAAGTTTAACATTGACAAATGTAAAGTATTACACATGGGAAACAGCAACCCCAGAGCAACGTATCAACTCTGTGGTACTACACTGACAGTGGTAGAGAATGAAAGGGACCTGGGGGTGGTTGTGCAGGCAGATTTGAAGTTCTCTGAGCAGTGCAGACGGGCTGCAAGAGTAGCTCATGGTGTATTGTCAATGATATATAGGTGTTTTTCTAGCAGGGATAAGGAAGTGTTTATTCCCTTGTATAAGGCAATGGTCAGGCCACACCTAGAGTACTGTATACAGGCCTGGAGGCCTCATTTCAAGAAGGATGTAGAGCTGCTGGAACGAGTACAGAGAAGGGCAACAAGATTACTGAATGGAACAAAGGGGTGCTCTTACGAAGAAAGGCTTAAGTTCTGCAAATTACAGTGCCTGGAGACTAGTCACCAGCGAGGTGATCTGATAGAGGTGTACAAAGCCTTGAATGGTTTGAGCATGTTCAATGCTGATGGGATTCTTCCTCTCGCTCAGAATAATCACGTGAGAGGGCATAAATTCAAATTGAGGAAAGACAGATGTAGGATAGACGTGCGGAAATTTGCCTTTAGCAAGCGGGTGGTTGGTTGGTGGAACAGACTTCCATCCCTTGTGGTGGAGGTTGATAGCCTAAATAAGTTTAAGGCTCAGCTGGACAGGTATTTTGAACGAACAGAGGGGTGAAGTGGAAGTGGTTTTTTTTTTTTTTTTTTTTTAGATGATGCTGCATAAGCTTGCTTTCTTGCATCAAATGCCTCAACTAATGCTAATGCTAATGCTAATACTTACAACTTGTTCAATTATCCACACTACTAGACAACCTAATACTCTTTATCTTCCTCGTCAACAATCCTTCAAGGTACACACAGTCAATTTTCAGTCGAGTTTTCGCGAAAGAAACCTTACTGTTCTCACTTGAGACCGACTCACTTAGCCCCCCCAAGTAAAAAAAAAAGCCCACAAAGTTCCTCTCGTCAATGACGGGATTCGAACCGGTGCATTTTCCACCCGGTTTTGGGATGACAGTGCAACTACTGTGCACTGTCATCCCAAACTACTGTGCAACTGGCGAAGATGTCCCTTTCATAAAACTTTGGTTTTCTATTGGGCTAAGCTGTTCGATGATGGTTTAGTTGTGTGTTAAGCGCCAAGGCTGGTGAGGCATTGAATATATCGTGTCTATAGTTGAGTGTGTACTTCAGTCGACTTGCTGTTTTCAGGATGAAAAACCAGGAATTCTGATAGAAACAGAACCACAAAAAGCAGGCCTGAGACCGACTAACTGAGCCACGTTGTGAAAGAGGCATAAACATTCCTCGCGTTACTGAGAGGTTTTGTACCCAGGTTTTTATGAGTACATCGATTATAACCATTGCGCTACGCTCGAAGACACGAAATCATACAACTTCTAATATTTCTCCTGTTTGAGGTTTTCATTAAAAAAAAATTTAAAGTGTTTATAATGTACGGGGAAGAAATTTGGGCATTGAGTGCCCTAACCACAGGGCTGCCAAAATCATGTTTAACTAACTTAGTCTACTAAGTTAGTTAAACATGATTTTCCCTTTACAAATTGTGTGGTGTGTGTTCAGAATGCCTATCTATCTAAATGTCCCCAAATTGCACTCGGAATCATTTCTTCTAAGATTTTTCCTGCCACTGAATTCAGATGAACCGGTCTGTAGTTACTGACTTAGCACTCTTAGAACCGCCTTTATGTATTGGCGATACACTGGCACTCTCCAATCTAAAGGAATCTTCCTCCGAGTCTAAAGTTGCCCTCATAATTAACCTCAATGATTCAATACACTCCCTGGCGCCCTCCTTCCAAATTACTGGATATATGCCACAACTCTGGGAGACTTAATTATGCCTGAAAGTTTTTCTAATAAACTGTCAACTAATTTCGAAACAGTCTGAGCGGTAGCACAGTGGTATTGTCACTGCCCTCCACACACAGCGTGGAAAAGCACGGGTTCAAATCATATCGAAGACGCGAGGAGCTTTAGTGGACTTTTTTTCACTCCGTGGCTGAGTTAGTCAGCTCGCGTTTTTCGTCCAGCAAAACAGGCAAATCGACCATAAAACACACGCAATTTACAGACATAATATATAATGTATGGCAAATTAATTTAAATATTCGGGTGGCCTTATAAAATAATTTAGTATTTTTTTTTAATTTCGAAATCACTGATTCGATATGACTCTGCCTCATTCGCATAGCTTCTTCTCAGCATGAAGGCTCTTTCGTCAGTAAAGACAGATGAAAAATACCTGTTTAATTCATCCGCAACATCAGCTGAGTTGTCTAAGACGTTCCCATAATCAGTGCACAAGGTTCCAATGTGATTCGTTTCTTCTTCGTTGTACTCACATGAAAAATTCTTTGTCCCCATTCTTTTCCCTCTTAGCCAATGCTTTCTCATACGCAGCCTTGGCCTCCTTGACCTGATCTGTGGTACTATTACTCACTTGTACCTGTTTTAGACTTCAGTACTTTTCATCGCTCTGTAACTGTCCCGTGCTATCTTAATTCGATCTATTTGACCAGCCAGCTCCGAAGTAATCCATTTCGGCATTCTTCTCCTCCTACAATATTTTCTGAACGGTATTTGTGACTTCTGTGATTTTTGCTTTAAATCTGTTCCATGATTCAAAAACATACTTGCCCTCACTCTGAAATCTGCCCAATTAATATATGCCATGTAGCGCCTTAAACTGTTAAAGCCCTCTCTTCTAACAGGGGATAGGCACGATCGATGGTAGAATTCGACTCCCTGAGCTGACTGAAATGCAACGATTAGTCCTTTGCGAAAATGCTCCCAAAAGCTATTAGTGACGCTATCATATGAGCCATATGTATCTGGAGGATCCCTCCACCGCTACCGTCCTCACCAACGCTTTTATACTATAAAGATTAATTTATTTTCCACTTGGGCACCAACGTTTGTGATCAAGGCGATATATGATGTTATTTCTTCTTCTGGAAATATGAAAACTGGAGCCTTGATCACTTTCAAACTGGATTAAAGCCAGAAAAAGTGTAAGTGATGTGTAAAAATAGTCTCGAATTGAGAGAACAATTTTCATAACTGTTCTCTAATTGGTTATCTTGGAAGTTTTGTTACTGAGGTGTACCCTAAAGTTACTGTGTACCCTGTTCAAAGCTGGTACACAGCAATAAAGCAATCACCGCGTGTATGGCATGTTGAGCTTCAAATTTCTTCTCCACGTATATTATTCCAGTGACCAAAACATGGGGTAATCCAAGTGGAAGCAAAATTAGGAAACGTTGTGGATATGTGAAAATTTCCTACCTTCTTTCATCTCACCCTAGTGGATGAGATGAAAGAAGTGGTTAAAACCACCGTCCTCCCACAACGTGGATTTACCTTGTATTTAAAGTGAAATACATTCATTCATTCATTGGAAATGCATGGGATTAAAGCAGATTGAGCAATATACCCCAGTTAAAATAATCAGATACGCTATATATCGGGTATATATTAAAATCATATTTTATTTGCTACGCATATTGGATTCTTATACACACATTTCTACAAGTGCAAAACAAATTTCATGATCTGAGGTTACACATCATAATGAGCAATAATCCAACGCGGTACGCAATTCTTTGTAATTTTTAACCTTCTACTGCACCGGGTCCATTTTCTGTACGATATTTTGGTTCCACGCCTCTTTGTTCATCTCAGTAGTTTGGAAAATCTGAAATAAGGTTTAAAATGAAAATGAATTAGAAGGCTGGTTTGCCAATGAAATGATTTTACCAGAGAGAACAAGGATTAAGATATTGCATTACAAGATACAGTGCAATATTGCAAGTATTTCAAATGGTATTACTGAGCTGAGGTTCCTTACCTAGCTGTTATTTTTCTTTCCTGCTTCTTCGAATGCCTTGGTTACAGCAGATATCAACTCTACCAACTTCTGGCCTGAAAATCCGGACTCGTCAGATGAACGCTTCTTGCCAAGTGTATAGGTGTGTGGATTCCCTGAAAATAGGGTTCCCAGCAGAGGAAGAAATAAGGCAACTACCCCCACAGTCATCAGGACGGGCAGCATCAGAGCAAGAGGATTTCCTAGTGGGGTAGGAATATGAGCACCCGTCGATGAGAGAACTCGCTCACCTTCTTCCAAAGGATGTGTCTTGTATATGGATTGCTGGTTAGATGCATGGATGGTTAGGACAACGTTTGCCAGAACCAAAAGAATTTTTCCGTACATGATGAAGTGTTCAGTAGAAATTCTAAACAAAAAATACTTAATGAGAATTGCATTACAAATTAAACATTTTTTATATGAGAGCCGATATTATATTTATAAAAATATTTATAAGTTTTAAATAAGAAAATTAATAAATTTTGCTTTATTTATATTTATATTTTATTATTATTTTCAATATATATTTATTTATATTATATTATTTTTTATAAATTAATAATTCATTAATTAATGTTGAAGGCTGTTGTTTAAAACCACATTAATTTTGTGGTAATTTTATTCATTAATTATCTATTTCTGTTTTTCTAAATTTCATATGCTTTTTAAATAAAGTTTCAAATTGTATTTAAACGTTCATTTTTAAATTAAATTTTAAGTGAAAAATAGATTTCATATTGAATATGAAATCTATAATAATCATCTATTTTATTTTTTGGAATAATTGCATTAATTTTGTTGGTTATTTTATTTTATTAATTTTATTTAATATTATTTATTTTAACCTTTCTGAATGAAATCATTATTTTCTGTTGCTAGGAAACATTGGTTTAAAACTAAGTAGTAGCCTCTAGATTCTGTCTCTTAGCAACGAACAGAATGCATCTCTTATCTTAAAAAATAATAATAAAGTAGCTTAGCAACAGTCACTATGTAACTGTCGCCTAGCAACAATCAATGACATTTCACAGAAAGTGGTTAACTTAGCTGTCGCCTAGCAACAATCAATGCCATTTCACAGAAAGTGGTTAATCAATGTCGCTTAGCAACAATCAATGACATTTCACAGAAAGTGATTAACTAAGCTGTCGCTTAGCAACAACCAATGAACATTTCATAGCACAGAAATTTAACATTTTTGATTATTTTGGCACAGATGTAATCCATTATAGTCAGTTCTACATTACTTTATTATTATTATTATTATTATTATTACTAATTAGGGGAAAACAAGCACAGAATAGAACATTTTCTACACTTTATTTCGAAATAAATGCTTGTTAAATAAATATTTACCTTTAATTCACTGTTAGAAAATTATGAGCAAAAATTGAGAAAAGAGATTCTACTTTCTGACAGAATTTAATTTTCAGAAATTACGCTAAATATTCTTTAGAATCTTACTCATAATGAGAAATGGTGTTCTTACCTTTCCAAGAGCTGTTATTATCCTCACTCTAAGATCAGCTGTTGTGTGTTTGGAAAGAGAGAGTAGCCCACCTTATATACTTCCATATATCCTGTTCAAACCACTGGATGGCAGCTTTTTCCTGGACATTCCCCCTTAATCTTTATGAGTCAATCTTTCATTCATTAATAGTCCATATAATACTCGATCCATAGAAACGGATTTGTTTACTTTTCTGAATAACACAAAACGAAGAATTTCACTGCTTCTGTTGTTCGAGCGAAGCAAAAGCGAATTATTTTGTGGCGAGAAAACGGATCTTGTTTCTCAGTAAATAAAAACTCTTTTGTAAGGGAATTTGCGCATTTGGGCGTGGATTGTTTTCTTTTGAAAACTTTCGGCGGTTTTGATGAGATTCATGTAAACCGTAGAATGCCCAGAGGTGAACGTTTCACAAGAGGTCAAAAGAGGGTTATTGTGTTACTTCGAGTGGTGTGGTTCTTTATTATTGTTTATTCTTTTATGGCTTTATATTATTCCATGCTGCTCTACTCTCCCCTCCCTTTTCCCACCTCTTTTTAGATACGTTTCGGTATTGCTGGGGTTTTTATTATAATTATTCAGTTATTAGTACTAATGATGAAAAGGCAAACTTAGGAAATTTTCTCCTGGGGATCATTTGCGCCGTAATCTGTCAACATTTGTACAAAATGTCTCGTGATCCGTAACTTAAGATGTCACACGCTGCCAAGTTACATTAGACATGTCTGTGGTTTCTTCACCTATTAAACGTGCCCCAGAATGTCATACAATGACAGTCTTGTTACTTATTATAAATAATGGTGGACTCGTTGAGTTGATGGTCATTACAGTAATTACTGGTTAAAAATTTTACCTTTGTGTTATTTTTATAAATTAATCGCATAATTAAACTACAAATCAAGATAGGTAGCCTTGATTATAAAGCCCAAAACCGCTTTTCGACCAGTAATTTTCGATTTATTTTTAAAAGTGTGAAAAGAAGTTTATAATCCTGGTAAAGCAGTCAACCTTTCTTTTAGAGACCACGGAGATATTATTTTATATTCAAGATTATAGTTAACTTTAACTTAAATGACTTTGTTTAGTAATAATAATTTAAACTGATTATGACTTTTTCTCCTTAAGAGATTTTTGCCACCCCGTGATAGGTACCAAGTTAGTTATGGTTAGTTATGTCCACTTATTATTATTTTTGCTATTATATTATTTCTCCCTGATTGGGGGTTCCACCTCGTGACGTGTATTGCTACCAAGTACACAAGGTGGTTCTTGTTATATCTGGTGCTACTGTTGGTCCAGGAACTTTCTGACTATCCTACAAATGTTCAGTATTGCGACTTTCTGGAGTTCCTTGTAGGTGTTCTCTGGGAGACTTATTGCTGCTAGGCTGTTATGAAGGGTCTTTGGCACCATACCGGTGGTTGACACGATGATTGGGATGGTCGTTAATTGTTGCATATGCCACATCTGTGTGATCTCTTGTCTTCGGTTCGTATACTTCCTGATTTTTTCCCCATGGGTTTTCTGCAGGTTGCCAGTGTTGGGTACCACTTTGTCAATTAGATAGGTAGCCTTTTCCTTCTTGTCCACATGGGTTATGTGCGGTCTGTTGCCTATCCGTTATTATGGCGCGGTCCCAGTATAGCTTGTGCGTTGGGATCTCTAGTACTGCCTGAGGTTCGTACTTGGAATATGGTACACTTTCTTTAATCAACTAGTATTTCCTTGATAGCTTTTGCTGTATTATCCTAGCTACCTGGTCGCGTCAACGAGAGCATCCAGTCTGGGTCCCTCGCATCCCGTGGTGATGTTGGATCGTTTCTGAAGCCAGATGGCATCGTCTACACGTGACATCGAACACTCCGGGCTCCCTGGCGATGTATTATCTATAGTTTCTGGTGTTGATTACCTGGTTTTGGATGGCGAGCATGAATCCTTCAGTCTCCGGGAAGAGCGTCTCACTCTTGAGCCAAGCACTGGAAGCAATTTTATCTATGTGATCTTGATGGAGATCAATGGAACATAGGCCCATTGCTTGCGCCTCTGTATTGTTAAAAATTCTGGAGAAAGCATTGCTACCGTCTGTCACCCATCAAATTCTCCGTGACAGTCCTCAGCAAATACACTATGGGATATCAGGAAGGTCAACTATAACTAACCTTGTAACAACCACTCTGCACATCTTAGATGCCTTCGAACAAAGACAGGAATTGTCAGTTATATATCTTGACATCCATTCCGCTTTTGATGCCATCTATATACCTAATCTCCTACGTCTCTTAGAAAACTACTTCAATTTTCGCGGCGATGTTCTCTGGTTCCTAGAATCTCTCCTATCGAAGAGGACCCTTGTTCTAAAGATCGGAACAAAGACCTTCACGCGCCACATAACTGCCGGTGTACCTCAAGGGGGGGGGGGTCCTGTCTGGCATTCTCTTCTCAGCAATCATGGTGCCATTTGTGACCAATAAGTGCAATTGGATCACATATGCTGACGATGTCAAGCTCCTTACTAAAATATTGCCATCCAACTCGGCAGCCGAAATCACTCAGCAAATCACTAGCAAACTGCAGGACATGGCTGACTACCTCAATACCTTCAACCTCCAAATCAACCCCCTAAAATCAGCACAAATAACTTACTATCTAAAGGGCAGCCCAACAACGTTGGAGCCTGTGCTTAACGGCTCCTCAGTTCCAAGTGTTCAAACACACAAAGATCTGGGGGTCGTCTTCGACTCCAAACTATCTTTCAACGATCACATAAACCTCATACGGTCGAGGCTGAACTCACTACGTTGGGTTGCCAAACAACAGCTGCTCCACACCACCGACCCACAACTGGTAAAAAGATACATCGTATCAATCCTTTACCCGACAATACTGTATGCTTCAGAGATATGGGCCTCGGCCGCCGAATCCAACATCAAAAGAATATTCTCTGCCGAATTCTGGCTTCTACAATGGGCCAACAGCAAACTCCACCTGACCCCAGCTCTCAGATCAACGCAGTTAGCAGAAGCTCTTCAATTACGCAGGCTCCGGTCCTATATCGCAGAAAGAAGGCTGCTGTTCACCATCAAGATGGCCACCGGTAAAATTACAGAGCCGAACTTCTGGGATCACTGCTCTTGGCGCATTCCTCCCCCTTATCTCCGGTCTTCAGCACAGCTGCTAGCAAACCGTAACCGGCTAGTACTAACCGACAGATTCCTGCCAAAGCAAATGCTGCCCTCACTGCAAGCCATCGACGGGGACCTCCAAGAAGTGGTCAATAATAAAAAATACAGGAAGGGTATCCTCGTCGAACTGAAAATGTAAAACTGTGCTTTGTTAATAATCTGATGTAACTTATGTTTTTCTCATGTGTATCTCTTTTGTAAATATGTTTTGTTAACCCCTGGCACCACCATGCCGTGACGGGACTAATTGTATGTTTATCATTGCTGGAATTAAAGATTCTATTCTATTCTGTCTCCTCTGCCCATTTTTCTAGCTTCGTTTGTGCGTCCTGGTTGGGGGTCGGGGACTCCTCGCTTAGGTTGAGTGGGGTATACCGCTTGTTTATCTTTCTTGGGACCAGAGACATCAAAAGAAAATCTGGAACGAATGGAATGGAAAAGTACTGCCGCACAGGCCAGAGTTTTGAAGCTACTATGCCTCCGTGATCACCGTGCAAGTTTCACAGACCTAAAATCCATGAATGGAAGTGATGGGACTGTTCGAAGAAGACTTCTGATAAGTGGTCTGAAACCATGTCAACTTCTTAAGAAGCTTTATTGACAAAATCCAAGAGTTAAAAATGATTAACTTCTTCTAAAGAACATGCCAATTGAACAATTGAGCAATAGAATTCTGTAATATTGTCTGAATCAAACTTAACCTACACAACTGAATGGTAAATGCTAAAGAGTCGTCTCTTGGAAAAACAAGAAGAGACCTCTCTCTCGAAAAACAAGAGAGAAGGAGTTTGGGGGGGGGGGAAGAGAGATGAAGAGACAGAAAAATAAAGTAAGTCGGGGAAAGCAGAAATGTAGGGAGTGCAAAAAGGGCCCTAGACAGTAATACTGAAAATAGTTAAGAGTAGAAGTAACGGGAAGGCCAAGGATGATAAGAAAAAGGGGTTATGAAACACAGTTACGCGTGCCAGGAAAGGTAACGACCTCTTGGAGCAAGATGCATCAGAATGATCTTTAGTAAAGGAAGAGTTGCAGATTCAGACGGGAGATGGGACGTCAGACCCATGCAGCCAAGAGTTCCGGAAATTTATGTGAAGCTGATTCAAGCGAAAGCAGATGAAGGATAGCCATAGAAGATAGCCTAAGATGGTAGCCTGAAACCTCCCTGGAAAGGAAAAAGGATAGAAGTAAGTGAGCGATATATATTAAGTACTCTAAGTTTACAAGAAGGACTGTTAGTGAAATAGTATAATAATTAACGAAAAGGGAGTAGTGCTAGAAAGTAAAGAAAGGGAAACTTTATCTCTGAAATAGAAAACATGTAATAAATTTCATGTTTTGTTCTCACTTGGGTCTTGTTAGTCTAATCAACACACGCCTTGTGATATTTGCAGAGCATAGCAGTCAGTTGGCAAAGAGAGTGGTCTTGTAGGTGTGAGGACACCTAAGAAAACCTGAGTTAAATGTATAATAAGACAAAGAAAGAATAATAATAAATAATAATAAAAGGAAAATAATAAGATAAAGGAAAAATAAGAAAGAAGAAACCAAAAAATTCCCCCACACACTTCCTTATGGCCTGGTGGAGTGCTGCTGTGTGTTTCTGGAAGTAATCCTTCAGGTTAGCAATCGCTATTTTCTGTTGCTCGATGAGGTCTATCAGGCCTCTTCCTCCTTTTTCCGAGCAATTGTCAGTCTCTCCACGTTGACTTCGGTGGTGTTGACTGCTCTTGGTCATCATTGTCTTTGTCTTTCTCAAGATATCCTCCAACTCGGTGTTACTCCAATCTATGATCCAGAAGGAGTGTGTTAGCACTGGGACTGCATAGGTGTTTATGTCTTTAACTGGGTTCCCTCCGTTCAGCAGGCTCCTGAGTCTCTGATGGTATTTTTCGGTAAGATAGGCCTTAATTTCATTGTAACTTCTGAGCCTGCATCATCCCCAACTGTTAGTTTCGGTTGACTAATGTTCCCTGGTGCAATCTGTGGGTCTTGCATTTGTCTAGATCAAATTCCATCCTAATATCATTGCTGAATTTTTCGATGATCCGGAGAAGTTGCTGGAGTTGCTTCTCGGTTTCAGATTATATTCGTACTTGCTGCTGTTGAGCATGATGAACAGCGGGTTAAGTGCTAAGGAGAACCACAAGGGGCTCAGGGTATATATCCCTGAAAGATTCCTCTCCTGATGGGGATTGGCCTGGTTGTGGTGTTTTCCACCTTAATGGTGATACTCCATTTCGCCATCGTTTCTCCTAGGAAGCTTGTCACTATCGGATTGATTTGTAGATGTTCCGCGCCTCTATTAGCCAGCTATGAGATAAGGATTCAAAGGCCTTGCGGTAATCAATGTAGGCCGTGTATAGGTTGCGGTGATTCTTGTTGGCTTACTCCGTAACTGCGGCATCTATGCTTAATTGCCCCTTGCATCCTTTGCTCCTCCGCTTGCATTCTTTCTGCTGTTCGGCCATTATGTTCTGACTATCTAAGTAGTCTGATATCTTCTTGGTTATGCAGCTGGTCAGGATCTTGTACATCGTTGGGAGGCAAATGACCTGTCTGCATTTCGCCGGGATTCTTATATCTTCGTCTTAGGCTTCAGATATGTGATTCCTTGAGCGAGAAACTTCGTTATTGTATCTGGGTACCTTATCATTCGGGTGAACAGCTCTGCCAGTGCTTGTTTGTGCAAGTGAGCTTCTTGTACCACTAGTTGTGGACGTTATCTATTCTTGGAGCTCGCCGGTTGCGAGAGTTCTTGATCGTCTGTTCTACTTCTTCCTCCCGAAATTCCCACTCTCTGATCTCTTGTACGTCTTTGATTTCCTTCTGTTCTAGTTCTATCCAGGGGACCGGCTATTATGTCTTACTTCCCTGCTCCATATGTTGCCCCAGATCTCCTCAATCGTCTTCTCTTCGGGTAGTCCGTTCCCTTCTTTCCCGTCTTCTCCAGGACTCCTGTAAACGGCTCTTGGATCCTCATCAAAGATTCGGTGAGTTTATTTTCCTCGGGGAGCTCTCTTTGTATCGGCGTAATCTCTTGCTGAGGTGAGGAGGTTCTGCTTCAATGTGTCCAAGTTCTCTTCTATTCTCTGATTTTTTTTGTCTTATGTTTGCTGTAGACGCTATTTTATTATTTTGTTTGTTATTATTATTTATTTATTTATTTTTTTTTTTGCAGGCGTTCTGGTGGGTCGCCAGAGCGCAGGATGCTGGTGCCAGGCATTTCGATTTATTGTCTGGTGAGGGATTGCCCTGTATTTATTTCCAGGAGGTTGCAGGTTTTTTTTTTTTTTTTTTGCTGGCACTCAGGTATGGGCAGCCTGAGTGCAGATGCTGGCACCCACCTGTTTAGCACTGCCTCAGGTGAGTGTGGAGTTGGTGCAAATTTGCATATTGAGGCCTATAGTGGACTCAGATCTGGCTCTACTTGTCGGGGGCGGTCACCGGGAGTCAGTTGCCTCGGTGTTGGCTGCTTCGTGGTGGCCTGGGTGCAGCACGCATGGTATGTATTCGGTCCTCTCTCAGTTTGTTGGATAGGATTGGGGGTGGATTTGGACAAGAGTCTTGGGGCCACCGAAAAAGAACATACACAGATAGATAGTGTAGACGTTGTCCTTCTTCAGAATGCTCTTCACTTTTCCAATTAATTTCTTACTCCTATTGCCCCGTTGGTACTGGATCAATTGGCCTATCTCTTGACTCTTAATTCCTTTATCTTCTGTTGAAATCTTCTTTCCCAATCTGGTGATTCCTTCTGTTTTCGGTTCTTCTGCTGCAGGTCTCTCGTTTCTGAAAAATATATACATACAATGATAACCCAGTTTAATATAATATAATAAAATATATAATAAGTAGCAGTAGCTTTCAAGACTAACGAGTCTCTTTTTCAACTGATTTAAATACAACGGATAAGTGCAATGAGCTGAGAGTGAGGCACGTTATTCATTTTCTATTGTTGTTGTACGGACTTGCGCTGTTTTACTCCAGTATTTAGGTCTTGAAACGTCTAGAGACACATCTCAATAAACTCGTCCACACATGGTTTAAAGATAAGAAAATCTCGACTAGAACTCAGCGCCTTCTACATGCTACTGGCTGCCACCTACCGCAATTCTATGGATTGCCAAAGATCCACAAACCGGGTATTCCCCTCAGACCAATAGTGTCGTGCTGCAGTGCCCCAACGTATGAACTATCCAAGCATATCGCGCACCTCCTCTCACCTCTTGTAGGAAATACCACACACACCGTCAAATATAGCAGCGAATTCATCCACCTCATTAGGAACCTTTCAATCCCTGACAGCACCGTCATGGCATCATTCGATGTGGTTTCTTTATTCACTTCAATTCCCGTCCAACAGGCCGTGCACTGCGCCAGAAGGCTCCTTGAGAACGACTTAAGCCTCCAATCCAGGACATCACTATCCATTGATGACATCTGTACCACCCTCAACCTATGCTTATCAGGCAGCATCTTCCCCTTTGAGGATTCAATCTACCAGCAGGTACATGGCACTGCTATGGGTGCACCTGATAGTTCCGTAGTAGCCAACATCGCCCTGGAAGATCTGGAGGAGCAGATACACCTGAGCCCACCTGTACCTATTACAACATGGTGCAGATATGTTGGCGATATTTTTACTGTAATACCACGTGGCTCTGAAACAGCACTACTGGAATACCTCAACTCCCTGTCTAATTTCATTCAGTTTACCATAGAGTTAGAGGTCAACGACGCGCTCCCGTTCCTGGATGTCTTAGTGCATTGCGTAGGCCCATGTCTAGAGACATCGGTATACCGCAAACCTATGTGGTGCGGACAATTTACTAACTACAAATCCGGCCATGCACCCAGTCATCTCAACCGCACTGCCCGCACCCTATTCTCCAGGGCTTGGAGCCATTCCAGCACTGATGCAATTAGGCGTAACGAGATTTCCCGTGTGAAGGCGGACCTAACCAAATGTGGTTATCCCTCCCATGTGCTAAACAGGTGCCTATTACAGGTACAAGAACTCACATCCCACCAAAGACCACCGAACCAAGACGGTATATCGTCCGCCTACATTCCCTATTATCCAGGCGTGTCAGGACGGATCTCGAAAAATTCTCAGAAATTACGACATCAAATGCGTGCAGTTACCCTGCAGGAACCTACGTTCACTTGTCTCCAGTGTGAAGACCCCTGTCACACCTCTCTTACGCAGCAATGTAGTATATTGCATCATCTGTAGAGACTGTGACAGCTGCTACATAGGAGAAACATCAAGACGTCTCCAAGATCGCCTTACGGAACATGACAGAGCAATCCGGCTTGCCGAAACTGACCAGTCCGCAGTCGCGGAACATTTTTGGGCCACCAACCACGATCTTGATCCCAAACGCGACTTTGAAATAGTAGACCACTCACGACACTTTCGCCACCGCCTATGGCTAGAGTCACTTAACATATTAAACAATCCAAAGGCAATTAACCGCCACAAAGGCATACGTCTACACCCCATCCTAGAGACAACCATTTTAATACTGGATAAACACTGGGGTAAAACAGCGCATGTCCGTGCAACAACAATAGAAAATGAATAACGTGCCTCACTCTCAGCTCATTGCACTTATCCGTTGTATTCAAATCAGTTGAAAAGAGACTCGTTAGTCTTGAAAGCTACTGCTACTTATTATATATTTTATTATATTATATTAAACTAGGTTATCATTGTATGTATATATTTTTCTTAACCATGGACCCCAGTACACCAGGCCCATTCGTTACAATTCTCTCGTTTATCTTCCATTAATCCTAGTGGCTGCTATGGCAGCACAATATACGACTGTGTGGATGACCTTCAGTGTTGCACCATTGTTGTTGAGGTAATGTGGTATTATTTGCCAATTGAGGTAGTCTGTGACTCTCCACAAGGTTTTATTGGGGCTCTGCTTCGTATCACGTGGGTCTTTGTTGGGTCCATTCCGTCGAATTCTGTTAGGGCCTTCTTCCACTCGTCTTCTATTCTGGGTATCATGACCTCGTCTCTTTCCACTTCAGCTGCTGTGGGTTGTATTTCTTCTTGCTCTTCCTCCTCTAGTTCAGTGGTGGTATGTTCTTCCTCCTCTGGTTCCGTATTTTTTATCCTTTGTAGTTGATTGCTCACATCCTGCTTAATTTCTTCCAAGATTGCAGGAGCTATCAGGTTCTTCGTGACGATGGTCCGTCTCTGGTCCACTATTCGCTGTTCGGTGACCTGAATATCTGGGAATCTTTCCAATCACTTGGTATGTAGTCTCGCCCTGCACGTTGTCATATCGGTCTCTAGCTTTGTTATTTTGAAGTATGCTTGCATTATGTACGTATTCATTTCGATGCTACACTTCATGCGTTGGCGTTTTCTCCCTTCCTGGGTGGTCACTAGCGCAGTTGCGCAGGAAGCACTTTGGTGGGGCTGGATGGTCTTGCCCTTCTCTTGTGGTCATACGGGAGACAGCGACATTTGCTCGGCTGTCTTCCTTGGGAGACCATCTCTGACTTTTCGAACTGACCCCTTTGCCTAAGGCCTGAAGGCAAATGACTTTATCCTGTGCCACACTAGATAGTATGATTAATATTTCTATGCGACGCCATCCATCTATGGAGGTGGACCTGTTTAGCTGCGGCTTATGTCCAGCGATAGTTCTCGGTAGTGACACCAGATAGCGCCACAATCTACTCTAGTCGCCACTGCGAACATGGGGTAGGTAGGTTCAGTGGAGCAACTTTCATGATGTTTATTTATTAGTTTTTAATTAATTAATTATTTTTTAAATTAATTAATTAATTATTATTATTCTAATTTATTATACCGGTCTCCCAGCGTGATGGAGCCGCGTTCGCTTCCGCCAAGGCGGGACTCGAGCCAGGGTCCATCAGTGTCATAACCACTGAGCCATCGCGCCCTTCTTCTTCTTATTGTTGTTGCTTGTTGAGGAACTCTCTGATTATCCTACAGGTTGTCAGAATCTGAAGTTCCATTAAGCGTTCTCTCAGAGACCAATTGCTGCTAGGTTCTTAATGGAGTCACATGGGGGTGATCGGGATGGTCATTACTTGTTCCATATGTCACATTTCTTTGACTTCCTGTCTTTGATTTGTGCACTTCCTGATTTTTTGGCGGTAAGTTTTCTGGGTTGCTGGTGTTGGAGATCGCTGTGTTCATCGGGTAAGTAGCCATTTCCTTTTTTGTCGGTGAGGGTTATGTCTGGTGTGTTGTGTGGAATCGTCTTGTCCGTTGTTATGGCGCGGTCTTAGGGGTCTCCAATGGCTTTGCTGCTCGATGAGGTCTATCAGGCCCCTTCCTCCTTCTTTCCGAGCAATTGTCAGTCTCTCCACGGCTGACTTTGGGTGGTGTTGGCAGCTCTTGGTCATCATTGTCCTTGTCTTTCTCATGATATCCTCCAGCTCGGTGTTGGTCCAATCTATGACCCCGAAGGAGTATGTTAGCACTGACACTGCATAGGTGTTTATGGCTTTAATTGTGTTCCCTCCATTCAGCTTTGCTTTCAGCAGGCTCCTGAGTCTCTAATGGTATTTTTCAGTAAGGCAGGCCTTAATTTCATTGTAACTTCTGAGCCTGCATCATCCCCAGGTATTTGTAGGCCTCTCCCTCTGTCATGGCTTCCATCTCTTTACCAGTCTGCAGCTGGTAGTATCGGTTGACTAATGTTCCCTGGTGCAATCCGTGGGTCTTGCATTTATTTAGACCAATTTCCATCGTAATGTCATTACTGAATTCTTCAGTGATCTGGAGTAGTTGCTTCTGGGTTGCCGCGTAGAGCTTGCCGACATCCATGTACATCGGGTGGGTGAGTGTGTACAGGTTCTTCCTTCCTTCTTTGAGGTTATATCCGTACTTACTGCTGTTGAGCATGGTGGACAGCAGGTTAAGTGCTAGACAGAACCCCAGGGGGCTGAGGTACGCCTTCGTTAATCAACTGGTATTTTTACACTAGCTTCTGATTTATTATCCTGGCGACCTAGTCGGGTCCATGAATGTAATCTGTCTGAGTGTTCATCCTGCACCCCGCGGTAATGTGCTGGATTGTTTCTGGGGGCTGGTGGATTCGATCATGAGGTTGCTCTCATGATCGAAAATCTCTTTTACTTTCTTTAGTTGTTCGAAGATAATATGGGGTCTCTGTTTGTTGGATAAAACTACTGATATTTTATAGTTTTTGATATTAAAAGCAGATGAGCTCTAGTCGCTGGCATATGTGCGGAATCAAAGGGGGCGACTAGCATTGTAGCTCGTTTAAATGTAAATGTCCAGCTATTATTACTGTTCGAGGAATTCTGACTGTCCTACAGGTGTCCAGATCGTGGTTTCTGAAGTTCCAGGTACGTGTTCTCTGAAGATCTATTGCTGTTACGTTCTTATGGAGGTTCTTTGGCACCATTCCAGTTGTTGACATGATTGGATTGATCATTACTTGTTCCATATACCACATCTCATTGACTTCCTCATCCTTTCCTAGTAGGTTTCTGGTGGATTTTTTTGTGTATGGATCAGGTAGGAAGCCAATTCCTTCTTGTCAGTTAGGGTTATGTCTGGTCTGATATGTGGGATCATCTTCTCTATTTTTAGTGGTCGACTATTATTATCTTATGGCACGATCCCAGTACAGTTTGTGGGTCTCTAGTACAGTTTGAGATTAATGTTTGTGATATGATATACGTAATTTTTTGATCATCTGGTATCTTTGCGTTAGCTTGTGATGTATTTATCCTGGCGACCTGGACGTGTTTATGAGTGCACTTCATCTGGGTAATTACCCTGGTGATGTGCTGGATTGTTTCTGTGGGGAAGTGGCAGCGTCACCATGCATCGTCTATTACTCCTGGGTTCTTTGCGGTGTATTTTCTGTAGGTCCAGGTGTTGAGTTCTGAAGCTGAATTCCTGGATTTGTAATTTCTGGTTATTATTATTATTATCATACTAATTATATAGTACTAAAAGTCACACTCAGTGCGCTGAAGAACGAAGGCTATTAGGCCTAATTGTACTGTCTGACATGATGTTCTCTGTGCAGTGCAGACAGGCTGCTAGACAGCTCATGTCGTTTTCCAGCAGGATAAGGAAGAGATTGTCCCATTGCATGAGGCCATATCTTGAGTACTGCATACAGGTTTTGAAGCCTCATTTTAGGAAGGACGTGGATCTGTTGGGACCGATGCAGAGAAGAGCAACGAGATCAGTGAGGGGAATTCTGCAAATTTCAGCGCTTGGAAAGTAGGCAAGAAGACCTGCTTTAAATGGGTTGAATAAACTAAATGCTGATTGCTCAGACTACTCATGAGGGAGCAAAAATTAAAATTGAGGAAGGATTTTTGCCGGATGGATGTGAGGAAATTTGCCTTCAGCCAGCGGTGGTTGATTGTTGGAACAAACTCCCATCTTGTTTTATAGAGGTGGGTAATTTGAATCAAATCAAGGAAGAAGTATATTAACAGTTAGTGGAGGATGGACAGAAAAGTTAAGGAACCACCGCAAAATCCATCAGTGAAGAGCATCGTGGTCCGTTGCTACTTGTTCTAGGGCTCTTTTATATACAAAGGTAAAGGGAACACTGAGAACTGGCTCGTGCAACCGGAATTCAAACATTTCTGTAGATCCAGAAACCTCTGAAGCAGTGCTGTTAAAACCCTAGAACGTTGTTAAGTCTCTATGATCCTCTCTATGAGTTAGGGCTAGATAACCGTTATTTTTGGTTTATTTAAGAGGACTATATTTATGTAATTATCTGATTTGCATATTTTGAAGGATTTCTTAAAACATGTGATGTCAGATTTTTCTGACATGTCATACTATTTTCTGTCTGGTTAGAAGAAAATTTTTTGTAAGATAAATTGGTATAATGAAGGACTCAAGATTACCTAAACCAATTACGATTTGCAGATGATATTTTCTTTGCCAATGATCCGGAAGAATTGCAGCAAAACATTGAAGAACTACCGCGCGAAAGCAAGAAGTTCGGTTTAAAGATAAATATCAAGAAAACACAGGTTATGTTCATCAAATTTCAGACCAAAGAAAATCATGGCCGATGGACAACAATTGGAAGTGGAAAGGTTTGTTTATCGTGGACAAGAAATCTCAACAGGTCCAAATTGAACGTCGCATAAAATTGGGATGGCAAGCGTTTGGAAAGCTTAGTCTTCAAGAAAAAAAAAACTTGCCAATCTGTCTTAAACAGTGTTTGATCAATGTATCCTCCTTGTCTTAACATATGGTTGAGAAACATGATATTAAACGCCAAAACTTTACAAAGACTGATTATGAAGTATCGAATTTTGAACATAACCAAAAGAGACTGAAAAACATGTGCATGGATTCTCCAACAAACCACGATCTATAACATCAAAGTGCCTAAAACGGAAATGGGCAGGTCACATATCAAGAAGAACTGACAATAGATGGACTAAACGAAATTTGGAATGGATACCACTTGACTCTAAACGCCTAAGTTAAAAACCAAAGATGAGATGGATTGATGAAATTGTGAAATTTGCTGGTGTACAATGGAAACAGAAAGTGCAGGACCACAATTGCTAGAAAATTGCAGAGGAATCCTTAATTCTGCAATGAATCGACAATGGCTGAAGATGATGATAATAAGTAAATATAATATTTATTTATTATTAAATTTATACCCAGATGTCTTCTATATTTTTAATTTAATATGTTTATATTAATTAACTTTTATAATTCGATATAATTTATGCTTTATTTTACTTTCATTTCTTAAATGTAATGAATTTCTTGTACTTTAGGCTCTTCTGCAACTAAAAATCGAATTACTGAAAGCTGATCTGTTTTGGCTGCTCCATCTACACTATCCCCCATAAAGCATTGGGACACTAAACTTAAAAAAACAGCAGATCAGGAAACAAATACATTTTGTTAATGATATCCATGGGCTTTGATGGTGTTAAAGAAGAATAGATGAAACCTTTTGGGTTTCAACTTTTTATGCATTTTTGTGTTTACGTATAAGTGGTATTAACATTTTTGTGATTCTTTTCGCGACATACAAATATTTATGATGGCGCCATTTCTCTTCCACTCTAAATGTCCAGTTATCCTCTAATATGATTTCACTTGGGCAGTAGAGCAGCGAATTGATCGAACTTGATTTCTTTCCTGGACTTTTACGTGCGTAATGGAGCATTGATGAAGGTTACCTATTTACTGTAGGAAACGGATAAAAGACTTCAATGAAGCTAATTTCCGCGTCCTCAATCTGTGCTCTTTTGCTGACGACTGTTATTGCTAGAGGGTGTTTTTAACTTTCTGTATAGGGAAGGGAAAAGTGGGTTGGATGATGAATTCATTTTGATGTTCCAGTTACGATCGGGAACTCAAACTCAGAAAGTTCGGTTAAATGTATTTGGAGCAATGCCATTGAAATATTCCAATGTGTCCAGGATGCCCAATTAGCATTCAAGATCTTATTTCCTAGATGGGAGATTTTTTCGAGGATATTACTATACTTTCTGAAGATTAGAGGGATTTAAAGATAATGTGGGACGCAAAAAACATAGCTCCAAGCAGAAACCTTCGAACTTTCATTGAAATGTTGAATGAAAACAAACAACACAATGGTAAATATATTTATTATTACAAAAAAACAATGTCATATTGCACAGCATTTTAATGCATTAAAACAATTCTTCTAAATAATATATTTACATTAATTCAAGTCACTGACTTAAAAATAATTTTTTTGACAACAGCTACAACTGGTGGCGCTCTACGCACCAGCGCATGCGCTATTAGAAGATATTTTTATTTCGTGTTCAATGACTGGTGCTGATTATTGCACTAGATGTAAAATATTCTTCTTCTTTGTTATTTGATTGTAATAATGAAAATAATTTTGGCTCAGCCTGAAATAAATAAAGACAAAAATTAATTATAATTAATTAAATAAATAATAATTAAATTAAGATGTTTAAAAATTCAACAGAACTTTTTCCCCTAAAATTTATCTGTAGAATATGCGCCTACATTTGTTTTCCATGCAATTTTAAAACACCCTAAAATCGATTTAATTTATTAAATTTAATTAATTTAATTTAGTAATTAATTTAATTAAGTAATAAAGCAGCCAAATTGTAATATTTAAAATTTCATTATAGAAAAATGCAACGAATAAAATATTTTGTTTATATTTAAATAGAATAGGCGAAAATAAATTTTAACTTTTTTTTAAATTAAAAACAAAAAATAACGATTTTTAAAAATATCAGATTAGAGAAATTTATTAAACAAAACACGCTTAATAATTTATTTAATTATATATAAAATTATATTAATATAAAAGTTATATATATAAATTTAAATATAAAAAATTGAAAATATATTTAATATAATATAAAATGTAATATATTATATTTTTATATAAAAAATATTAAAAAAATATATAATATATTAAATTTATTAATTTATAAATAAATTAATTTAGTTGTATAAATTATTTTATTAAAATTGATAAAATATTTTAAGATTAATAATTATTATCAAGTGATCTTTAATATTAAACGTAGTAATTTTTAATATTACAAATTATTTAAAAAATTTAAATATTAAAATTAATTTAAAAAATCAAATTTTAATTACAAAATCGTCTTTCTTAAACTTTTTTTTAATAAAAATTTAGAATGATCACAAATAAACCATAAATTTAAATTTAATTAAAGGCGATTTTAAATAATTATTAGTTTACTAATATTAATGATTTCAGATATCAAAATTCTTTTTTATGTTGTCTTGAACATCTACCATAAATGCGAATGTTATTAAAGAATGTATTTTGCTTACCAAAGAGAGGTAACCTTTTAAGAAACTGCCTTCTCTTTTTACGTGTCTCAATGGCTGCCGATCTGAAGAGGACATGCAGTTCCTTTAGGGTTTCATAGAGAACCTCCACCAGTTTGTCCAGTTTGGCATTATGCTGTTCATCATACGAAAGGGACCTCCGATGTCTGGATATGTGGGTCGTTGCAAGGAGAGGCATCATTACCAAAGTACGAATTACATCTTTCCAGCTATGAGCGATACTTCTGCCAAGGTCCATAGCTACGAATATTCGGATCAGTCCCGAAGGATCAAATAAGATTTGAAGGAGTTGATCGACAGGGTTGTTTTCAGAGAAAATCGGAATGATGGCCATCTCAGTTGATGGAAGATTCACGTAGCAGACAAACAGCAGTAGCAGGAGGTAGATTTGCCACGACATGCTTGCTATGGGTGAAGAACAGACAATGAGAAACTAAAGGTATGTGTCAGACATGCATCTATTCTCCTAATAGAGAAGAAGGTATGTGTCTGTATGATGTTCGCTTATAACTAAAGATCTAGATAATTTTCTCAAAATTTGGGGTGTAACATGAGGAATTTTATGGAAATAAGTTTTATTTTGTCCTGGGCTATAGTGAAACCGAATGGTGGGCATTTTTATATTTTGAAACGACATATCTGTCGTACTGTTACCAACCATTTCAACCAAATTAGGTTCAATGATGTATATCTACTTATTTACCAACGAAATTTGGTAAATAAGCATGGTAGTAAAGATCCCAGACTAGTGCTACTGTAGTCATGTTGGTTGAGTTTTAAAATGAACGGAAATGGCATGGTGTAATTCAAACTTCCTCAACAGATGGTGGTACAGAGATTGTCATGTAGGCTGACAGGTTGCAAGCAAAAATCAAAGTTCGGGAAATTGTGGCAAGAGATCATTGTTTGACCCTCAGGATGATGGTTGAGAAGTTGTATATGAATAAGGAGACGATTCGTCAAATTCTACATGAAGATTTAGGGAAGAGGATGGTCTGTTCAAAATTTGTGCTCCATAACCTCAAGGAAGAGCAGAAGTAACGAAGAATGTCATCAGCGAAGGCTTCATCCAGACTTGTCAAGACAGTCGCAATTTCCCCGACTGTATTTTCACTGGAAAGGAGCGTTGCGTGTTTCCGTATGACCCTCAGATCGTCAGAGCATGCAGTGGACTTCAAAATCATCACCAAGGCCCAAAAGGTTCGTTTACAGAAGTCCAAAATCAAGACGATGCGGATCATGTTTTTCTGCAAACAGAGTTTGATTCAAAAGGAATTTGTACCAGAAGGGGAACGAGTCAATGCTACTTTCTAAGTACAGATTCTTCAAAGACTACTGAATGCATTTCCCTGATGAGGTTGCAATTTCGAAAGAAAGGCAGCTCGTTCTTGTTGCACGACAATATCCACCAGTTCGGCACTTGTGAATACATGTAAAGATCAACCATCTTCCTTACTCTCCCGATCCAGCATCAGCAGACTTCTTCCTCTTTTCCAAGATGAAAACTACCTTCAAAGAAAAGAGATTTCAGGATGTTGAGGATGTAAAGACAAACGTAATCGCCCAACTGAACATCATCTCTTTGAATGCTTTCGGTGACTCTTTTCAGAAACCTTTAGAACGGTGTAATAAGTGCATTCAATCAGTTTATGATAAACCATCTTTGAGTTCCTTCACTCTGTGTTCCTTTTATTGCACCTTCAATTTATCTCAATCAGAAATTTTGTGATATCTGCAAGTCCAGTGAAATTATTTGTACGTTAGCAAGAGACCCAGCGGTTTTAATGAAGATTTTAATTATTTTATATCCCATATTTATTAAGTGGTATTACGAAACTCTATTTACAACTTTGTCTCCCCCAGAGCAGACGAACTATTTCTTGATATTTATAAGAAATGAAAAGAGGGCTAGAATAATTTATCTGTGTATTATGCAAGTACAATTAAGATCTTTTTCTTCAGGGAACAAATATAGAGCAAGTTGACGCCACCTGGCGTTATTGGACAAAGTTATATAAAAGAAAGATAACTTTTTTGCAGAGTTATTTCATACGTAAATTATTATTTGCTATTTTAAAAGAGGAAGCCGAAGAGGACGGACGGCGAATAGCTAACATATTTCACGCATGGTTGCTGGACCACCCATCCGTACACAGGGTTTTGATAGGAAAACAAGAGAAAAACTGTGCTGTAGGTGGCGCTGGGCGACCAACCATCGCACAATATGTATATTTTCGCTTCGGTTAAGTTGTTAATAGCAGTGGAAAAACAGGAAAGTTCAGAATTGTGCAAATCACGCACATTCTCAGGTCTTTACTCCCTCGGTGAGTTTGATGCGTCCTACCCATTATGCAGAGGAGAAAACCGGAATGAATTTCAAACAACTTTCCAGAGGACACGCCACAATGGTGTCTGTAATGGACTTGCCAAACACAGATGATTAATGTTCCTTCTCCTGGCATGTGCGCTACTGTAGATATCGAATTCTTGACTTTGTTATATTTCCACAGCACATAACACTAACAAGTTTCATCTGTAATATATTCAAGTAATTATAAAGTCAACAACTTTAAAATAAACATAAGGGAGTATGTAAATAAATAAATAATAAATCAGTTTATCTGTCAAGACAGCTACATAACACCAGGTGAGTTTTAAAAGCAGAGAAACCCACTAACGTTTCTGCTGGGATTGTTTAGATGAGGCTGATTCATTTGACTCATTTATGGGATAAATGAGTCTTCCCAGTTCGGGAAGAAAAGGATAAAGTTCGAACATTGTCTGAAAAGAAGTTCTCTTATAGTTCTCTAATAGAGGTATATGATGGAAGAAAGAAAAGTTTGTCCAATTCTTCTTTGAATCTATTTAAGCTATCGACTTCTACAACGACAGATGGAAGTTTGTTTCAGCAATCAACCACACTCTGGCTAAAGGAAAATTTCAACCACACTCTGGCTAAAGGCGCGCAATCTGAGAAAGCGGAAGAATTCCATCAGCATTTATCTTAATCAAACCATTCAAGGCCCTTATACACCTCAATCAGAACACCTCGCAAGTGCCTAGTCTCCAGCCGCTGCAATTTGCAGAACTTAAGTCTCTCTTGGTAGGAGGATCCCTTCATTCCCCTCACCAGTCTTGTTGCCCTTCTCTGTATTCATTCCAGCAACTGTACATCCTTCCTAAAATGAGGCCTCCAGACCTGTGCACAGTACTTAAAGCGTGGCCTAACCATTGCCTTATACAAGGGGATAATCACCTTCTTATCCCTGCTGTATATCATTGACAAAATCCCACGAACTACACAATTACTCCCAGGTAAAAATTAAAAACATTGACCACGAAATTATATCCATCTTTATATTAAATATAATACTGAAAGCAAGCAGTTTCTCCAATTTCGATAGAAATAAAACATTTATCACAGTGCAACGTTCCAGTATAAACAAGAAATATTGAAGTACTTACAGAAATTGGTCCAGCAACCCGATCGCTACTAGCAATGCCTTCAAATGAAAGAAGAACTCTTCTCTGGTGGTGGTTTTTACCGATAGTGACGTTAAGAGACTATTTATAGCAATCCAACTGAATAGTGAGACAGCAGGTAATCTCTGACACACTAACCTAGTCACGCTCATCATAGACACCCTTCCTTTCATACTCGAGTGTTGCTCTCAATGGGGGAATTAGCATCTCTCCACTGAACCAATTTTCCGTGTGCAGATCTCATCATTTTTATTTACCCCCGACAGGATTTGTGTGAGTTCCAAGGTATGTTTTTCTATACGAAGCTTGCTTAGTTTATTCTGTCATCAATCGGGTTTTCATCCTGCATTATAGCAACAGGAATATAAAATACACAAATCTGCTTTATTTCAATAATTCTATGATCCCCCTGGCTTTAAAGAAGGAGATTTAAATCAATCTCTTTTTACAATGCCAAAGGTATCCCATGCAGTTGCTTGTTTATTTATATATTTTTTTTTGAGATTAGAAGAATCTTGAAAAATCTTGATATCAGCAAGAGCGGATGCCATTTTAATAACTGGTCTTAAAATCCATATTTGAGATTTAGCTCACTTTCTGCTGTCATTCATATAACATGGAAACGTACCAAATGGGTGAGGGCCCAATACCATTTGTTTCAATTGTTCAATTTCGATCTTAGAGAGGATGCTTGGGATGCTCTAGGAAATCTGCTATAATCGCAAACTAACGTACTGTCCTAACGTTTCGTTTATGACGCACAAGAAAGCATATACTCAATAAGAAATAGAATTTTTTATTCTTTTAAGAGAAATAAATTCTAATCACAGCTTATCTTTAGGGTGTTACAATGGATTAAATGCGCCCAAGTCTCAGCCTGAAAATGCCCAATATCCATACAAATAAGGCTCCCCTCAGTGCATGAAACAACCACATGCATTCTTCTACATGTGATTGTTTCTCGAATTCCAGGACCGACCCTGATTCTAATAAATCAGAACGTGCTAAATTTAAATCTAATCTTGAAAATTTTGGTTTCATGGACCATTTTTAAGAGAATAGAAATAAAAGATTTATATAGGAATAAAATTTTATCTGAATTAATAATTGTAAAAAAATTAAATACCAAAATTGTTCATTTAAAGTGTCCCCCATATTCTTAATCATGTCCATTTATCCGTCTGTCCGTCCGCGTGTAAAAACTCGATTCCCAGTGGACGAATTTACATAAAATTTTATATTCGCGTCTTTTAAAAAGATCTGTCAACCCCTAAAACTTTTATTAAAATCGAATATGTTTTTCTAGTCCGATTTTTCTAATTTCATATTTCCCCCAATTATCCATCCTCATTAAGGTTTATAATTTAAACCTATTTCAGTGGCATTTAAAATTCTTCATCAACACCATCCCGGGCCATAAACCGATTTCTGAAGAATAAATAGGGCAACCCTGCTGAAGCACTCACAAATATAACCACAACATCTATCACATATTCCCACACTTAATTAATGTTCCCAGGTGGCGCTAATGTAACTAATAGATAATCAATGTGTGTCATTATTACGTATCGTCAGTTTCCAGTGAACAGACTCACCTACTTATTAGGACGCATCCGTCCGTATCATTACCACCAACTGATGAGGACAAAACCTCCGAGGAAGTCTCTGTTATTCAAAACGTTTGCATGCAACTTGGTGCGTGCTGCCATTCTCATGCATGAACACACCCCACGTGCGGAGAAGACTATTGTTAAGAGTTTGTTGATGGGAACGTACGTTAGGGGTTCTTAGTCATCTAAGTAGGAAAATGAGATGTCCCACTGTCGAATCGAGGCCAGTTTTTCTTTTGAAGGTCAAGTCTGTTGAAGATAATTTTGCACATTTATCGGAAATTTTATTGTTTATAGAAAAGGTGGGTGTTTTCTGAAAACAAACCAGGTCAATAAGCGTGGGTGCGTGTATTGTATTAGGGTGAGAATATATCTGAAGTACAAATATATGTTCCCACATATATTCTCTATCTCTCTGAGAGGCAGAGAGAATCAGCAATAAACAAAAGAGAAATTGGATCCGCAACATTAAACCCGAGATCGTATTATGCCCTCAACCAAATGGGTGGGAGCATAATATCATTTGTTTGCATTTTTACTCGGTTTTAGAGTAAAGAGCATGCCTGGGATGCTCTAGGAAGGATATTATAATCATACGCTAGAATGTATGTAAATCATTGTTAATAACATGTGTGTGTGTATGCGATGTCATGATTTGCAATGATCAGTTGCATTTTACACAACCTCCTCTGTAATAAGTATAGTCGAATTAAACCAACCAAGAAAAGAAAACGTAATTATTCAAAAATTTATTTAATAAACACGCGTTTTGTACACAGCTCCGATGAAGATTTCTGTCTTTGTCATGAAGATATGAAGCAAATTCTTTTCTGGCAATGGGGACATTGGGCCTTTCCTTCTTCGTCGATCTCTTGTGAACTCAGTGCTTCGATCTAGAACACAAAACGGTATTATTCAAATTAACGTTTCGATACGTGTTTTAAGAACCTTCTTCAGAGTACAAAGTATGCATGATAATTTGTATAGCGTCTGACGTATTTTAGAAATACTTACCTCAGTCTCCTGAATAGTGGAATGAATGGCGTGAAACGATTTTCTTACTAAGGGACTCAGTAGTTGGGATTTAATTTCGGCTTTCTCTTCTGCGAAAAAAAAAAAAGAAATTGTCAGAAATTTGGAATAATTTGAAGGAAATTTTTGAAAATATTGGTTTAAATTACTTACTTTTACATAAACTGAAGATATAGCCTAACACAATGGTGGCTACGAAACTGTAAACATAAATCCACATGTAGGATATCTTGTACACAACCAAATCACCCCTGAAAGGAACACAATTTTAATTTCAGTTATTTAATTTCAATTACAAACTTATCTCTGTATACAGCCCTGCACTTTCCCTGTTACATTAATTTAAATAATGTTTCAAATTGGGAATATATACTATCCCATCAAAAATATTGGGATACCTCTTGAAGAATGGAGCATGTACCTGTTTTCTTCAGAAGAAATTTGAGTGGCATTGCTGGTAATGAGGTCAGAAGCATTACTGCATCCTCGGGTATATAGAGGTAATGGTGGTGTCCTCACGTGTAAAACAAGGCGTCCGAAACCTACCCAACAGCTTAAGATAACAACAACAGCCGCTCCTGCCAGAGTCCCCTATAATAAACAAAACATTGAACAAGGAATTGAAATCAGTTATTCCATCGCATGACTTCCAAGAAGAATATTATAAGATTAATACTAGAGCTTTCAACCATGACTCAACCATGGCTCCCAGACCATGGCTCAAAATGGAATTGCTGTGGACAGTTCCTTTATGAGACTGGGCCTTATTTCTTAAACAGGGTGGGCTTTGCTAATACTAAACGTTACACTTCACTGAAATTAGAAGGAATAATTTGGAAAGACTTAAGAAAGTACAGAAACTTGTTGAGACCATCTTGTCTCATTTGAAACTTGAGATTTTAGGAGGGAAAGAAATTTTTGAAATAAAATTTGTTAAAGTAAAATAAAAAGTCCTTTTTCACTTTTAAAAATTTATAAATGGTAAAAGTAAAAATTGGCCACACGGCAGCGCGCAAAATTAAGAAAAATTAAAACGAAAGTTAAATTTCTCAGATTTGTGGAGTCTTCATTATCTCTCAACAGATTGAGGCATTCAAATCAGAATGGGTTGGGAATTCCTGCTGGAGTTGGGTTGGTGATCTTGTAGGTGAAGGATGTGGAAAATGGCGACTGATAATTCGCTCTTTGTAGATTTCTCGTTGGAGTTGTTTGATAGTTTCGAGCAATATTTGCGTCTTTGAGACTGAATTCTTCGATTCCAGAGTCATTCATTCCTTCTAACTCCAATTTGGTGTAGTGTATAATACATACAATTATAATCCTTGCGTACATATTTCACATAAATTAACAATACCTTTTGCGTAGCTCTGACAGTGAACAAACCTAGGGTAAACATTCCAGCAATTGGAACTACTATGACGCTGTTCAGCAGGATCAAGGCCTGATATATTCCTCCGAAAAGGTTGAACATGTACGCCAACAAAATGGTGACAATCCCGTAGAAGACAGCTGTAGAAGACAAATATTCATCAATAAATATTTATAAGAATTTATTAGAAAATTATGATATAGTTCGACAACTTAAACGGTGGCCCTTAAAAATTCATGTATATGTGTTTATAGCCACCAGTTGAGTTTATTGTTGAACCTGTAATAATGAACTACACTTAATCGATCCGTGATTAGGGACCTGCGCGGCATCCGTTTGAATTGTTGAGCTATAGAGTTCCAATGAGAATTATAATAAAATAAGAAATGTGAATGGCTGTTTAGGGAGACGCTGGAATTAAGTCTGGATTAGGAAGCATGAATTTGTCCTATAGTAGAGATTAGAACGCTTGGATTAGACAAAGACTACTGCTAGAATTTGGCATTGATCAGTACTAGGATTAGATAGATTAGCATAGGATTGGCAGAGATTAGTATCGATTAGTCGTAGGATTAGGTAGAGATTAGTTCTAGGATCAAGCTTATAGAGACTAGTGAACTTAAAATAGGCTTATAGTTGAGATTAGCAGCTTTAGATAATGCAGAGATTGGCACATTAGGTAATGTTAGGTAATATTTGATAGGATTAATTAGGGATTATTGCTAGGATTAAGTTGAGATTAGTACCAAGATTAAGTTGAGATTAGTACCAGAATTAGGATAGGATTAAGTAGGAGTTAGGAATGGGATTAAGTAGGGATTAGTGTTAGGAATAGATAGAGATTAGTGCTGGTGAGACAGATTATTACGTAATAGTTGTATAGAATTAGGTAGTGATTAGTTTTAGATTTGGAACAGGTAGAGATTAAATCTAGATTTGGAATATGTAATGATTAGTTCTGGATTAGGAATAGGTGGATTTTCATTTTAGGATTAGGCTTAGAGTAGTAGAGCAGTATCCTTGATTTAGGGTTCTAATAGAGATTGATGTGTTTGGATTAGCCTTATAATAGAGATTAGTATTCTTTTATTGGGATTACAATAAAGATTATTATTTTTAGTATGCATTAAGATGAGTAATCTTAATGCATACTAAGAATTAATAAATATTCTGATTACTCTTCTGATTAAATTAGAATTAGAATTAAATTAGAAGAGTAATCAGAATTAATAAATATTCTTCAGGATATGACTATATGACCTTCAGGATTAAGATCAAATCTATACTCTATAACTAAATTCCAGCAAAAAGTGAGATTATTGCTAAGATTAAATATAGATTAGTGCTAGGATTAGATGGAAATTAGTAGAAAGATTCGGATAGGATTAAGTAGAGATTAGTGCTGGGATTAAGTAGAGATTAGTGCAAGGATTCAGCAATTATTAGTATATATTAGTGGTAGAATTATGAAGGGATTAGTTCTAGGATTAGAAATATTAATGATTAGTTCTGGGATTAAGAATATGTACAGATTAGTTCTAGGATCAGAAAGAGTTAGAGATTAGTACTAGCATCAGAAAGAGTTAGAGATTAGTACTAGCATCAGAAAGAGTTAGAGATTAGTTCTAGGATTAGGCTTATAGTGAGATTAATATGCTTGATTTAGTATTATGATAGATATTAGTATGCTTTGATTAGGCTTACAGTTAATATTAGTATGCATTAGGAAGCTTGAATCAGAATATCAATCAGGATTAATAGGTAATCTAGATTACCATGAGGATTAAGACCAAATCAAGGTTAATGTTGATTCGTGTTAAACAATCACTACTATGAAATTAATATTACAATAAGAATTCCAGTAAGTGTTACAATTGAAATACGTTCAGATTTAAACGATTATGTAGGGAATTATAACATTTATCATGATAACAATGAGGTAGACGCATGATTAGAATGATTTCTACTGAAATAAGAACTGGGGCATTCATATTCAAGATTATACGTAAAAGTATTCAAATCGTACCTGTTGCTTTGGCCACATACAAAGTGATGGATTCGGATCTCTTCACACCAGAAAAGAGTGGCTTAATAAAATCTTCCACGGTTAGGGCACTCAGGGTGTTTATTAAAGAAGACGAAGTGCTTAGCGTGCTGCTCAGCAAACCCCCTAAGCATAATCCGGCAAGTCCTGGTAGTTTTGAGAAGGAGTGCACTATGAAGTATGGTAAAATCTAGAAATGAAATGCCTCATATTCAAACAGTAAGAATGCAAAAATGGCATTAATTTATTTCATTATTTTTGATTTTAATTGTAGAGCATGCATTTTCAAAAGCTTCATAATTTTAAAACAGCATGATTCATCTGTGAAGCGAATCTACAGAATTTATCCACCCACACCAGAACAACATACGTCATATGCATTTCAAAACATCTTCAAACTTCATACTGCTCAAAGGATCCATAGCACTTGGAAGGATTCTCTGTGCAAATACCGTGTATTTCTCAGTATGTTACTCTAAGATTAATCAGCCATTGTCTTCTAAATGATGTACAAACATGCACCGGGGCGGTCAAAAGTCCAAGATGGCATAAATGATAATAACCTTTGTAGTAGGACTAGAAGATGTTCACGCTATCTGCAGGAACACCTTATTTCAAAATGATTGTAACTGCAAGTAAACTGGAACTAACTCCCAGGTCATAAATAGAGGGTCACGAAGCCAATATTTTAATGACCCAGATCTCTGCGATTGAGTGGTAATTTTTCTCTAGGATAATGGTTTGGAACAAAGATTTAAAAAAATATATATCATATAACTTTTTATAATCAAAATCGGACTAGCGTTCAATAAATTGTCTATCTACTTATGAAGGAAATGAGATTCCTTTTTATTTTTCAATTTTACTCCTCTGAACTTCAACACACTTGTTCCATTTTGTTGGCAATGAGGAAATTCCAAATAATAAATAAAACTCTGTGTCCTGTTCATCAACGAATGCAGAAACAGCAGACTTCAGTTCATTATCATCAGCAAAACGAAGTCCACGTACATTTTTCTTGAGGTATCGAAATAGGAAATAGTCACTAGGGGCCAAATCGATCTGTAAGGTGGATGAGTAAGTTCTGTAAATCAGTCTCTCAAAGCAGCAACAACAGCATGTGACCAGTGCACTGGTCCATTGTTCTGAAGAAGCAGCCCACCTCTGGAAAGTTTTCCACGGCGTTTGTCCTTTATGACATCCCTTAGGTTGTACAATACGGATGCAAATAACTCCCCAGTGACTGTCTGCTTGTGTTCCAAGCAGTGAATGTACAAAATTCCCTCGGCATCCCAAAAAAAAAAAAAAAAAAATGGTGGCCATAATCTTGCCAGCTAAGATTGCATCCGAAATTTTTTGGACATGGGAGAACCTTTGTGCTTCCATTGCATTGATTCTTGCTTGGTTTCAGGATCCCAGTGATGAACCCATATTTCATCACCCGCCCGTAAGAATTGGGGAGATGAAAGTTTCCGGATCCCTTCCATAAAGCTCTAAATTCTCCTCACAACACTGTACTCTGAATTGCTTCTGCACGGGGGTCAGAAATCTGGGGACCCACCTTGCACTGACCTTAGTCATCCCGAAACGTTCATGGATGATGATTATACTGTCCTGTCCCTCAGATGTCATATTCCCTATGGATTTGGGACATTTTTAAACATCTGACACTCAGCACAAGGGTTTCCATAGTTTGGCACGTTTCTGGAGTGATCGCTCTCATAGGCCTTCCTGGATGTGGATCACCTTCGATGGACTCTCTATCCCACCTGAATTGTTTTGACTAGAATGAAGGTGCGCAGCTGCATACACAGCCAACATCCTTTCATAAATAGCCTTTGGCTCAATTTCTTCTTAGGTGAGAAACTTGATGACTAAACGATGCTCCAATTTCAACCAATCCATAATTTGATGCAGGCGTCTTCCTTCTTTCTGTTACAGCAACACAACCAAAATGTATAGTGGGATCAAAATTAGTATGATTCAAGTTAAGATATGTAAGAACATGATAAATCATGACTCATTGAAATATAACTAGGAGAAGTACCTTAGGTAGATAATTTATTGAACGCCACTCATATAAACAATTTATAAATTTATGCATATTTAAATAATGAAAATTTACCAATTATAGTATAGGGGAAAAAAACAAAACGTAGCAGTGATTGTTTCAAGCATGCGCGCTCAGTTGGTTTCTGGAGATTTAGAAAATAGTCCAATGAATAAAAATAGACATCTTTGCTGGTATCCATTAAAATATCCATAATTACCTGATCCATTGAAAGTTTGGTGCTGGGATTAGAAATTGGATCACACTCTTTGAAAGTAGAATATAAAACCACTCCACAAAGACAGTTCATGATAAAGATAAAATACATTAGTGCTGCACTGAAATACATCGCCCTAGAAGAAAGATATTTTTATTTTATAAACTTAAAACCTACAAAGAATATTTATCATATATTATTTTCTTTGAGAGAATTTTTGAGCAGACTTACCTCTGGGAATTAATTAAGCTTTTCGCCGATAGATAGCGCTGGATTTGAGAAGCATTTAGAACCACGTGTACAAAGCCACTTACAAAATGGAACAAAATGGCATTCCACAGTGTATGGCGTATTGTTGGATCGACGCCAACCCTGGAAAATAAAACTGGTCCTGTATTAAATAAATATATTTAAATAATAATTAAATTTGTATTAATTTTTATAAATTTTATTATGGCAATTTTTGAAATCAGTCACTGTTGGCGCCATCTGTTATGCATTTGTGACATAAAATCGAATATTAAATTATTTTAAAATATATGAAATATATTATATATTTAATATATATTATATATAAAATTGGTCTCGTGTATTATATTTAATAGCTATTAAATTTCTGTTATTTTTTTTATAAATTTTATTATGGAAACTTTTCAAATTTGTGTGTGTTGAATATCATATGACTTGTGGCGCCATCTGTTAACGCATTTGTGACATAAAATCGAATAACAAATTATTTTAAAATGTAAAAAAATATACATTTAATATATAAAATTGGTCTCGTGCATTATATTTAAATAGCTATTAAATATCTGTTATTTTTTTATAAATTTTATTATGCCAACTTTTGAAATTTGTGTGTTTTAAATATCATATGACTTGTGGCACCATCTGTTAACGCATTTATGAAATAAACTCGCATATTAAATTTTTTGATCGCAGTAATGATGGAATGACATACGGATAATGCTAGTTTATGCTTTTCTGTTTTAAAAATAAAAGATAAAATATATCTAGTGTATAAATGGTTATTTGCAATAATTAATATACTTACTTTCCTAATTGAGTTCGACCAGTTTCTTTTGCAAGATTCCATGCATTTCCAAACCCGCCTATATCAATACTTCCTTTAATGAAGATCACTAAGATTGTTATTAAGATTAGAATGCATTGGAAGACATCTGCCCAAATAACCACCTTCATCCCACCCTACGAATAACCACAGTTATATAAAAAAAATTAGAAACTATCAAGTTAATATATTGAAATAATAAACAAATCTCAGTCGGTTATAGTTCGATCGTGCCGCCATCTAGTGTAAAACAATTTCAATACGATATAAAAGAACACGCTTTTCGAGTAATTATACTAAAATTTTTATTTAATAATTTTAGAAGCATAACACTAAAATTATTAAATAAAAATTTAGGTGTAAATATCCTTCTGAAAAATAATTTTAAATACTTTAAAATACATAATAAAATTACTTAATTGGATAGTTATTTAATTTAAGTTTATTTGATTTAATTTTTAACGGATAATAATTTTAAAGCTCTATTGCTTATAATTATATTAATAATTCGCTTAATTAAATATATTTTTGATGAAATAAATTAAAGAGAACTTACCAAGAAACTATAGAAAGTACAAACCACTCCGACAGTTAACACCAATGTCCATAAAGACAAGCTAGTAATTACTTCAAGGGCAAGGGCCGGCGCATAAACCACAACAGCATTATATGCCATCTGTAAAATAATAAAATATAGGCAAGCATATTATACTGAATAAATAAAGCCTCTAAGAGAATACGTGTATAAATAAGTATTACTCGCAAATAAATTTAATGTTTATAAAGATTGCATCTTTTTAAACACCTTTTAATACTTTTTATAATATTATATTTTTATTAAATATTTATTTAAATGCGTTTAAATGTTTTCTGCGGTTTAATACATATTGTTTCGTATTTTTATATTTAGATATGAGTGATATATTTATTTTTATTAATGCTTATGTGTTTCCCCGTGAGATGGCGCTACGTCTCTGTTTCTTTCTGTTTTATATTCATCTATTGATGTCGTGCGCTTGATTCATAAATGTTTGAACGACGTTACAGATTATTTAGTTTGGAAAAAGAAGACAGAAAATGGATCATTGAGTTTCGAAACATTGTACATGGGTTAGAGTTAAAATATGAAACGTTTTCTCTAAAACATGATAAAGGTTGGTGTAGATATAAATACACCAACAGGAAGCACAGAAAAGTAAATTAGCCAAATTATTGGGCTTTAGAAGCATTAGCGACTAAGCTAATGCTCCTAAAGCCCAATCGATTATTGTCGATTTTCTGTTTGCTGGATGAAGAACCTGAATTTCCAAGAGAAAAAAACATGCTACCTTTCTCCTGAGACCGACTAACTGGGCCACGTTTTGAAAAAGAACCATAAAAACTCCCATCTTATCATCAACAGGACTCGCACCCAGCTCTTTTACACCTGGTGTGGAGAAGACGGTGTGTGCAAAAATCCTTCTGTGCAAGATAGATGTACTGGATCAGTGTTCTAAGTGTGCTCTTCCAAAATTGAACATTGGACATTTGAATTGTTCATTACATTGTGATTTGTTCCTTAAGGTGAATCCGTCCCAAGGATGGATTCACCTTAATGAACAAATTACAAACTCTTACCATTTTTAAAAGGTGATACAAGGAGCAGAAGACGAGGAGGAAGAAGAGAGAAAAGAAGACATGTGTATAGGGCAACACCTGGAATGTCTGCTCAACTCCGCTTCGTGTCTCTGTTAAGAACAGAATCACTATAAAAGGACCAGAAACGTGATTGGTGAAAGTTTGTGTGAGAAGTGTGCATGTTTTGTTGTTGTGTTCTGGCCGCTTGGCTATCCAGAGGCATCAGTATCCTGGAGAGATGATTCTGGGTAATTGTCCAACCACAGGAAGGTGGGCTAGTCCCAGAAGAGCACGTACTGTCGCAAAAGGGACTCTGAGCCACCTACTGTTACCAAAAGGTGGATCTTCTGGGGGCCAAAAAAAACCAAAAACACAACAAAAATAAATAAATAAATCCAATAAAAAGTCAGTAAAAAAACAGAGAAAAAAAAGCCATTGGTTCTAGTAAAAAAAGGGGGGCTTTTGGTGCTGTAAAAAAAGGGGGAAAGCCATTGGTGCTGACAAGAAAAAAGAGTAGAAGAAAAGAAGAATCCTTAAGGAACCAGTGCATCAGATAGCTGTGGGTACGAGCTCTCCAGGGGCAGATGTGTTTTGGGTCCAGTGACCAAACGAAGTCACTGTGAGCCAGTCAGCAAAGTACGACCAGAGTAGAACTAAATTTTCTGTGTCTGGATGAATGTATAAGGTGAGTCCCAAGATTATTCTTCTGAATCCTCAGCAACTAAAACCCATAGTTTTAGTTGTCGCTGACCAACCATAGCCGTTAATCTTATATCGACGAATTTTCTTCAAAAAAATAACCAGCTTTATTCTAATTATTTAAAACTACGAGGGGATGATCATTTAATTCGTGGTCTTGTGCAAGTTTTAAGTTTACCGCGCGAACTTTCCATAACTACCGCCAGATGCGCTCTCTCTGATCGCTACTGAGCAGACTCTGTGTGCACATGCCAGAACTTGTCAAGCTAGTGTTGTGTGAAGAGAGTTTTGAAGCAAGTATCATGTCGAACATACAGATTAAATAGCGATATGTGATTCGTTATTGCGTCAGAGGCTAAAATGCATCGGAAAAAGTTTAAGACCTAAATGAAGAGTATGGTAATAAGCGTCTTGGTAGGGCGGCCATATTTCAGTGAGGTGGAACTTTCTGGTGGGAAGTAGTTTTTCCATCAAAACAATGTCAGTCCCCATACGGCAAATATTGTGCAAGCAGTGCCATAGGTTCCGAGGTTCTGCCACATCCTCCTTATTCACCGACTTAGCCCCGTGTGATTTTTTCCTGTTTCCACATTGAAGAAAGCACTGAAAGGCAAGCATTTCGCGCCCCACACAACGATGCTTGCAGAGTCGCAATGGAAGCACTTTGCAGTCTTTCGAAACTGTGAATGTGCAAGTGTGTCGTAATTTTGTCTACACTAATCGATATGTTTTGTTTGATTAAATGTCTGACCTTGTCAACACTCCTCATCAAAACAGTAATTTACACACCTTTATGAATAATCTAAACTTGGGTTTGCTAGTTGCATTCTAATTGTTTTAGGGAAAGGGTTATTGCGAAACAAGAGCTGAGCTGAATAAGAACAAAAAAGGGAGTAGTTCACAAACCTCAAAATGCAACTTCCTTGTTGCAGCTCACTGGGTGCGGAAAAGAAAGATCCTTTTGAGCCGACGGCGGAAAGGCATTGTCATACCATACACTAGGTGGCATAACTTCGGTGGCATGATCAAGGGGCGCAAAGAGATAGAAGATGCAAGAAAAGGACCATGAGGGATAGGAGGAAACTAAGGTCAACAATATTCCTGAGGATTTCAGTTCCTCCCCCTCCCGGGTCCAGCAAAATAACAGCCAGCATTCTTTGGGGCATGAACTCAACGAAGTGTCAAAATCGCGCCACAGGGATGCTGATCCACATTGACTCAATTGCTTCCCGCTGTTCCATGTTTGCGGATCTTTAATTCGTGGAGTTCATTCTTCCTCATCCCACAGGTTCTCAAATGGATTGAGATCTGTTTACTGGGAAGACCAGCACATTAGGCTGAATTCACTCTTATGGAACCAATTATATACAATTATAGTCTTGTGACATGGCGTATTATCCTGTTGGAGAGCCCATTCGCAGATGGATACACAGCAGCCATGTAGGGATGCGACACGTCTGTGACACCTGGAAGGATGAGTCCATGGACTCAAGCTGTTTTCGTCATATTGTGGTCCTTCTCTCAGCTTCAAATAACAGGAACTGGCATTCGTCAGACGGGGGCTTCACTTTTCCAATCCTCCACTGTCCAGTGTCGGAGTTCTGGAGCACAGTATAACTGTACCTTCTTGTCTTTTGCTGCCAGGGTCGAACCCAGTTTGTACTTCTGACGCCATATCCCATCAAGGTACTGACTGACTCAGCCACGGTGTGAATACGAAGACAGAAAACAAAATATGAGTAATTTTTTTGTTTGTATACAATTATTATTCTTTAGATTGAATGAAATAGTTGGAATTTTCATGTAGTTATGAAAGAGTGAAGGTAACGGACACTTACCAGTAATATAATAGATGAAACACAGGCAGCATATCTTGATACATTGCCAAATCTTAACTGCATGTACTGAAATGACAAAAATTAATAATAATATCAAACATGTCTGAACATGTGACTGTTAATTGAACAGGAATCAATCTGAGAATTCTAAACAACAATTTTATGTTGTATTTATTAGGGTAGCTAATATAAAAAGAGTTGATATTATACCACGGTGGATACATTACTGGGACATTCAGAATTAGATTGATATTATCAGAATATACATTCAGTGGACAAAAAATTAGAAACCTTTGCAGTTAGCGTTAACAGATATGTTTGTTGGCGTCAGATAAATACTGTACACCTTTCTGGGGCTTCTCAATCGATCTGATCATGAGGAAGACATGTGATCTTTCCAATTTTCAGAGAGGTATTGTTGTTTTTAAAGCAAGTTTAGTAGAAGCCACAATTGAGAAAATAAAGAAATTGGTGCGTCGAAAGCAACCATATCAAAAAGTATACAATGAGTGGAAGATGAAAGGAGAATAGAACTCTTAAAGGAAGAAACTCGGGCGTAAGTTGATACTCAAAGTCCCCATTTCGAACCGAACTATGGGTGTTGAAGAATCTGGGATCTGAAAGTCGCGTGCCTATAATAAAACAATTTATGCGAAAAATTGAAATCAAATATGGAGGTATGCTCCTCCAGACACATAGTGGGATTAAGGACAAGATGTATAAGGGCAAAACATGGCCCTCGTGTGCCTTAATAAAATTTAATCCACCTCCACGAATTTATTAAACTCAAGTATAACTTTCATGGTCAGTTATCATGTAATAGAGTGATGATGACCATGCAAACCATATAAAATTAAACTGCACTCCAGTTTGTAATAATATATTTATAATACAATTTTATGTTGTATTTATTAAAGTACAAATTAAAATATTATTAAAATTAAAAGCTTGTTCCAGCAAACAACCCTGCAGACTGAAGGCAACCTTCTGCATTTTAATTTATGTCCCCTCGTGAGCAAGGGGAAGAATCCCATGAGCATTGAGTTTGCACAATCCGCTCAAAGTCTTAAACACCTCAATCAGATCACCTCACAGGTTCTTAGATTCCAGACGCTGCAATTTGCAGAACTGGAGACTTTCTTGATAAGAGCGCCCCTTTGTTCCCTTCACCAGGCGTGTTGCCCTTCTCTGTACTCGTTCTAGCCATTCTACATCCTTCCTAAAATGAGGCCTCTAAATCTGTATGCAGTACTCAAGATGTGGCCTGACCATTGCCTTATGCAATAGGATAATCACATCCTTATCCCTGCTAAGAAGATTCCTGTATATCATTGACAAAATCCCAGACGAGCTGTCCAGGAAGCTGTCTGCACTGCTCAGAGAACTTCATATCAGACAGCACAATTACCCAGGCCCTTCTTGTTTTCCACCTCAGTATAGTCCTCACAACTGATACTGTAATCGGGGTTACTGCTACCCATTTATATTTCCTTGCAGTTGCATTAATTTTTATAGAACTTGTTGCAGCAGGATACTTCCATTACTGTCATTAACTGCCCTGCCAACCTTCATATCATCTGCAAATTTAGACATTAATCCTGATATACTCTCATCAATATCATTAATAAATACAGAAAACAACAATGGACCCAGCACCGAACCCTGTGGGACTCCACTGATAACATTAGTCCACAAAGAGCAGTATCTATTGATTACCACTCTATGTCTTCTCCCCCTCAACCATCCTTTTATGCATAGCAGCAACTTGCCCTTAATGCCACACTTCTCCAATTTGTATAGCAGTCTTTTATGTGCAATAGCATCAAAAGATTTTCTAAAATCCAAGTATATGACATGAAAATTATTTTTTGCATCGATTTCCTTTGTGACCACATAATAGTATTCAATCAAATTGGTCAGACAAGATCCACCCTTAACAAAATCAAGCGGTAACTGATATATAAATGCACTCCTGTTTAGATGGTCCTACATTACATCTTCAACCAAGGACTCCATTATTTTCCTGGGACTGCAAATTAAGATACCAGATCTGTAATTACTCATGTATTAAGAGATGCTCTCATAATTATGGCTAAGGGTTTGCTTACCTCCTTTGCTGTAATCCTTAATGTAATTGGATCTCCCACTTTCTTTTTCGTCATCCCAAAATCGTTTAGCCTCCTTTTACAGTTTGATAAACTTCTGGCATCCCCCTATCTAAAGAATTGCTCATGTGTCAATGTAGATGCAAAATACCAGCTTGTCAGGAACTTGAGCAGATTCATCAACAGTTAAACCATCGACATCAAGTGGATCAATCTGATTCAACCCCTTCATTCTACTACTGTATTAATATAAGTAAAGAATTATTTTCTGCTTTTCTTGGCATTCTTTGGCAGAGACTTCTTGTAATCTGCCTTGCTTACCTAACCTCCAGTGTGTCTTCATTGCTGAAGTGGATGCACTACCTTAGAATTTACGTGCTTCAGAGCTTAACAATTCAGAGAAGAGTTAAACTCTGAGTTTAATCAAAATCCTTGTTCCATCATGGATCACGATGGAACAAGGATTTCGATTGGATTCTCAATAGAATTTGGGTTTCCCATATTCTTGTTCCATAATGGAACAAGGATTTCGATTGGATTCTTAATCAATCTTTTAAAATCGAATATAAATTTTTAAGGTCTACTTACCCGAAATATGCTGGGTGTTCCGATGTCGTAGAACACGGGCAAGAAATAAAGAGCACCTAGTACCATAGCAACAGAAAAGGCAAAGGTCCCTATCATGAGCTGTATACCATACATGTATACCTCAGCCATTAAACCCATGATGCCCGTGGCCGACCAGGCAGTAGCTACAGAAGACAGAGCCACGGATATTAGAGACATGTTTCTTCCGGCGAGGAAATATCTATCTGGGTTACTGGACTTGCCTTCTGTAAACTGATAATAGAGGGCCAGTATTACCGAAACCACTAAGATAATCAGAAGAAGGGCGTAATCAGCTGGATGTAGCGCTGGAATTCCATCCATTCTTGTAAAAACTTCGGGACAATACTTGAACACGTCTTTCTTCGATCGCTATGTCTTTACAGTCTGAAAGAGAAAGAAAAAAAAATATTCACTAACAGATTTCGCAATAAACTGAGTCAAGGATGATACTATTTACTGAGTCCAACACACCCAAGGAGATAAAAAAAAGTGTAAACACATACAAAAAAAAAACGTAAACAACTTTAATTACTGAATCTCTAATTTCAAACGTTTCATGCATCAACTGGTAACTTTGACAGAACAACGTATTCAGCGCCATTTTCTTACGAAACAGATTGATGATTAAGGGAAATGATGTACCAATTTAGGGGGGGGATGTGGAAATAACACCACTCCAGGGAAAAATACGTATTCAATATCATATCAGATGTCAAACACAATTCTTGGTTAATTACCTTGTAGTAAATATGTGGTAAATGACGAATGAAAAAAAGATCTTAACCACAATTTGTGCCTTTTTTATGATAACCCACATTCGAAAGGTCCTTGCCACGTGTAATGCCATCCAGAAGGTGGTCATCCGAATCCCTTTCTTCCCTCACTGTTTTTAATTCAACCTCACCAAGTGTATAAGTTATTTTAGGGTTGCTATTCTCCACGTGTAAGACCTTGCATTTTGCTGCATTAAAACAGAGCTGCCACTTCTCAGACCATTTTTGAAGTCTCTTCAAGTCATCGTGAAGGAGCTCTGCTTAGCACTGATCACTAATGACTCATCTAATCTTTACATCGTCTGCAAATTTTGACATCCCGCCTTCTATTCCTTCATCGATGAAATCAGAAATAAAAGTTGTCAAAAAACCGATCCTTGGGGGCCCATTTCGGAAGTTACATTAATCTGAAGAATATCCATTGATCACAACCCTCTGCCTTCTGCCCTGCAGCCATCCTGCAGCCACTCTGCAATCCATCTCGGAAACTTTCCAGCAATTGCAACACGTTCTAGCTTATACAGTAATCTCTCATGAAGGGTTACTCTATAAGCTAGACTGATTAAATGCCTTGCTAAAGAATGTCTCTGCAAAGGCCTTTTCTAGCAGGAGGTGATTATCCCTTTGTATAAGGTAATGGTCAGGCCACACCTAGAGTACTGGAGGCCTCATTTTAGGAAGGATGTAGAGTTGCTAGAACGAGTACAAAGAAGGGCAACAAGATTGGTGAGGGGAACAAAGGGGTCCTCTTACCAAGAAAGGAATAAGTTTTGCAAATTGCAGCATCTGGCGACTAGGCACCTGCTACGTGATCTGATAGAGGTGTATAAGGTCTTAAGCAGGTTCAGTGCTGATGGGATTCTTCCTCTTGTCCAGATTACGAACCTGAGGGGGAAAAACTCAAATTGATCCTTGACAGATGTAAAATAGATCTGCGCAAGTTTGCCTTTAGCCAGCGGGTGGTTCATTGCTAGAACAAACTTCCATCTTTTGTTGTGGAAGTTGATAGCTTAAATAAATTCAAGGGAGAACTGAACAAACTTTTGGAGCCAATGGATGGGTGAAATGGGAAGGTTTTTTTTTTTTTTTTTTTTGTGGCTGATGCTTTATAAGCTTGCTTTCTTTCATCATGTTCCTTTACTAATGCTAAAATGGAAATAAATTATGTCTCAATTGTTTCCTACATCTAGTTTGCGAGTCGCAGGGTTGAAATAGATTATCACATTAGTTAAACATGGTTTTTCCTTAACAAATCCATCTCCTTTAGAATGCCATTTCTGTCAAATTGTCCCTGGATTGCACTCTTACTCATTGCATCCAAGATTTTCCCTACCACTGAAGTCAGGCTAACCAGTCTGTAGTTAGCTACTTCACCCTTAGAACCGCCTTTATGTACTGGCGATACATTGGCACTTCTCTGATCCAAAGATGCCCTCATAATTAACCTCAATGGTTAAACAGACTGTGTTCGCTTGAAAATTCCTGCGTATATGCCATCAACTCGAGGAGCCTTACTTGCCTTTAGGCTTGAATGTTTTTCCAATAAACAGCCATCTGTAATTTTGAAATCACTGTAATCATCTGGGTTATCTAAGACCATCCCACAAGGGTTCGATCCGAATCGTTTTCTTCTTCTTTATTTTCTCCCTATTCAATCCGCCAGATTAATAGATGCCATAGAGAGCCTTATACTGCCATATTCCCCTTTTCTGAAGTCAAAACCGATGTCTTTACCTTTAACTACGTCTTTCTTCATCCTCCAACTGACGATTATGTGATCACCAGCTGATAATGTCCTGCCAACCCATTTGGACAGCATTATCATACATGAAATCTTCTTAGCGTGGTTTATGCTGCAATTCAAAATTTGTGCAATATGTGGTTTACTCGGTGGATTATGTCACGAACATATTCAAGGAGGGTTGAGATACGCTATTATTTTTCTTGTCATAGTAGAGTACCCATCCATCAACTTGTTGCTGGCGTCTGACATTCTAATTAAATATAATTGCTAGATCTTCATCACTTTGATCACAAAGATAAAGATTCGATCAGTGGCTTCTTGTACGTGAGTGGAACTTTCGCTAACGGTGTTGTAAAAGTCAACTATTGTAAAGACAACTCAAGCAGTGGAAGAGCGTGAGGTGTTCGAATGTCACAATATTTATCATCAGTGTCTGAATATGTGTGGAGGAAGCCAGAAGAAGTATTCATCATCATCATCATAATCAGCCATTTTCAATCCACTACAGGATGAAGGCCTCTCCAGCAACTTTCCAGTTCCTTCTGTTTTGTGCAATGGCCATCCATTTACTACCCACAAACTCATGAATTTCATCTATTCATCTTCGCCGTTGTCTTCCAGGTTTTCTTCTAGCTCCTCTTGGGTACCATTCTGTTATTTTCTTAGTCCAAGAAGTATTACTACTTACAGAAGAAGTATTACTACTAATAAATCTAGAGTTCCTCGTATTCTTAAGGATGTTCCGGTTTAGACAATGTTTCTGTGCAAGGTACTGTCCTGTACTGACAACTCTCTGTAAATTAGAAACCTAGTAAAATCTATTTGGGCCATCTGATGCTCGAATTACAGTCCGTACCCATCGGTTATGGATTCCACTAGGTTTCTGAAGGAGTCTAGCTCCAGATTTGGATATTCTTCCATCAAGAAATTTTTCAGCAGCTGCATTGTGTTCAGTAGAGAACTGGAAGCTAAACTGCTTTTTCCAACATATCCCAGACATTCTCAACTGGATTGAGGAATTAGACAGCCAGGGTAGATATTAGACATCTTAGGAATGATCATTGAACCATTCACATATAATTGTTGCCCAGTGGATAGTTGTAGGATGAAGTGGATGATATACGACAGAAGGATATTGACTGGTGGTAACATAAACTTTTAACTGTGTGACCGAACCCAGTTCGTATCAATAGAACATTCCACATGCCGTGATACCACCTCCAGCCGCTTAACTACTGGACATGAAACAGTCTGGATGCATGGCTGCACTCGTCAGACCACATGATCTTTTCCCACAGTTCCACACTCTAGTCGGCGTTGAATTCAACCCAAAGCACCACTTGGGTGGAATCTTTCGATTCTTTACAAAAAAGTGGCTTTCTAAGAGAACATTAATACTAATATCAAATCCCAAATTCTTAAACTGCTGTTGTATAGATCAGCTGGACATGAATCTATCTTTGCCTAAATTGAATTTTTAAGCCATTTGCTGCACGTTGGACCTTTTATTATGGCGCTCAATTCGTTTTAAATTCCTGGGATGGTCGTGTTCTTGGAGTACCGACTTTCTTCCTTTTAAAGCTGTATTTTTCTTTCATTTTCCATTCTTGGTATACTTTTCAGATGGTATACAAAGTGATTTCCTTTGTTTTCTCAATTGTGGTTTCTGCTAAATGTGCTCCAAAAATAACACTTCACGGAACATTGGAAAGATCACTCATTTTACCTATGACCGATCAACTAAGAAGACCGAGGACAGCGTACAGTATTTATCAGATACCAAGGAATTTGTTATCACACCATGAGGCAACTTATATTTGCATACGGTACGTTTAATTATCTGTTGACATAAATTGCAAAAAGTTTATAATTTTTTGGGTAGTGAGTGTATTACTGAAAGAAATACAATACAAAATAATGGTATACTGCTTGACAAAATTAACAGAACAAAATATTTCTCATGAATATTTGATGTGATAAGCATCCTGGAATGCAAATTCCGAGTATCCAATAGAAATATATCTACCACCTTTCAGAGATGTTAGATGACCTGAAGCCAGATAGGTGCAGGCGGAGGTAGCGAATGTATCAAACAGTGTTGTCTCGGCACTATGGAAGCAATTTCAAGAGAGAGGAACCATTACAAGAAGAGCTGTCCAAGGTCTCCAAAGGGCTACGTCAACCAGAACAGACCGCTGTTTGGCTCTAACAGCAAGACGGAACCACTCGATGTCCTCTCATCAACTGTCTATTGAGGTTTCTACGGGCAAAGGTGCAAACATTTCCAACTGGACTTTTTAAGAAGGTTCAATTCAAGTGGACTTTACGAGAGAAGCAAACGGTTTGTATCCTATAAAACCAAAACCACGGGAGAGCTCGTTAGAACTGGTAGCACTTATGTGATTTGGAGACCTGACAAATGGGGTACAGTTCTCTTCTCTGATGAGTCCCGCTTTAGCCTCCAAATAGACTGTAGACGTTATTTCATCTGAAGAGACAACCAGGAATGCTGTACCGTTCCTCCAAAGGTGGACGAGTTTTTCTCATGTGGGGCGGAATAATGATTAACGGCAGCATCACTCCATGTTTTTGATTGGGATACCAAGAACAGATCTTCTAACCCTATGTTCAACTTTTTTGGGATGCGGTTTACCCAGATTTTCTTTTTATGCACGGCAATGCTACTGCACATAGAGCTGAAGTGGTGGAGGAATATCTTGAAACGAAGATATCCAAAGACTGCCGTGATCACCAGCACGTCTTAAAGGAGGTCGAACATGTGTGGAACGCCTTTGCACGTCGACAACCAACTCTCCGGCCACTTGGTGAGCTAAGATATGCGCTGGTGGAAGAATGGGATTCATTGCCACAGAATCTTATGGACACCCTTATATTGAGCATGGTTCACCGACGTAGGCCTGTTTATCCGTTGGAGGGATCTTATGCCATAATGACATCGTGTGACTATATTTTCGAGCATCTTCTATCGAGCTCTGTGACCTTTTTGTTAATAGTAGTAGTGATAGTAATAGAGGCATGTGATGCAATGAAGCAAGCGTATGTGCTTATGCAGCATCAGCCAGAAAAAAAAAAAAAAAAAAACCCACCAATTTCACACATCCATTCCCTCTAAACGTTTGTCCAGTTCCTTCTTAAATTTATTTAACCTATCAGCTTCCACATTGACAAAATGAAGTTTGTTCCAACAATCAAATACCCGCTGGCTAAAGGCAAACTTCCGCACAACTACACTTTTCCACAACTGTCCACAACTGCCTTTCCTGAATTTGAATTTATGCCCCCTCAGGTTCGTAATCTGAGTAAGCGGAAGAATCCCATTAGAATTTAGCGTGCTCAACCCATTCAAGGCCATATACACCTCAATCAGATCATTCGCAGGTGCCTAGTCTCCAGCCGCTGAAATTTGCAGAACTTAAGCCTCTCTTGGTAAGAGGATCCCTTCATTCCCCTCATCAATCTTATTGCCCTTCTCTGTACTCGCTTAAGCACTCTACATCCTTCCTCAAATGAGATTTCCAGGCCTGTAAGCAGTACTCAAGGCGTGGCCTGATCATTTCGTTATACAAAGGGATAATCGCCTGCTTTATCCTGCTATAAAAATTCCTGTATATCATTGACAATACCTTATGACTTCATATCTGACTGCACAATTACTGTTAGGTCTTTTTAATTTTCATTAACAACCCTGCCAACCTTTGTATCATATGCAAACTTCAACATTAAGCCCGATATATCTTCATCAGTATCATTGATAAATACACAAAACAACAGTGGGCCCAACACCGAACCCTGCGGGACTCTAGTAATAGCATTTGTCCACGAAAAGCAGCGTCCACTGATTACCACGCTTTGTCTTCTCACACTCAACCACCCTTTTATCCGTTGTAGCAACTCGCCCTTAATGTCATGCTACTCCAATTTGTACAATAGTCTTCCATGCGCAACAGTGTCAAAAGCTTTCCTGAAACCGAAGTACGTGGTATTAAAATTATTTTTTGCATCCAGTTCCTTTGTGATTACATCATAGTATCCAATCAAATTAGTCAGACATGACTTCCCCTTAACAAACCCATGCTGTGTCCGAGTCTTAACTGAGGTGTTGTCTAGATGATTCTGCAATGCTTCTTTAACTAGTGACTCCATTAATTCCCCTGGAACAGAAGTTAAACTAACAGGTCTGTAATTGCTTGTGTTGCCCTTTAATCCTGCTTTGTGAATTGAGGTCACATGGTGTACTTATGAATAGCAGAGAAGGCATAATTCAAATAGCAGAAGACTACTATAAAGAGTTATACAAGGAGTGAGGGAATCATGCCAGCGGTGGGGAAGATGGATCGCAAATTAGTAACACATACAACATACCTGATATTCTTCCTGATGAGGCAAAACATGCGTTGAAGATAATGAAGAATCAGAAAGCTCCGGGGGAAGATAAAGTTACTGTAGAGTTGTTAAAATTGGGAGGAAGAGACATAACACAAAAACTGGCAATGCTCTTCACAAATACATTAGAAAAAGTGTGACGCCTAAGCAGTGGAATAATGCAATCATAGTTTTGCTGCATAAGAAAGGAGACAAATCAGAAATTGGAAATTATAGACCAATTAGCTTGTTATACCACATCTACAAGTTGTTCACAAGGGTCATTACTAACAGATTAGAAAGACTACTTGATGAGAATCAACCGAAAGAGCAAGCTGGCTTTAGGACAGGATTCTCAACTATGGATCACCTTCATGTAATATCACAGCTAATGGAGAAAGCAAATGAATATAAAACACCATTATGCCTGGCATTTGTGGATTATGAAAAGGCATTTGACTCCAGACAGCATAAGGCAATGTTTCGGGCACTGGAAAGACAAGGCATAGATACCCCACATTTATGATTTTGAAGAAAATATATGAGAACGCTACCTCCTTTATTAGACTAGACAAAGACAGTAGCAAATTTAAAATTGGGAAAAGAGTTCGACAAGGAGACACGATATCTCCGAATTTGTTTATTGCTGCCCTTGAGGAAGCTTTCAGAAGATTAGACTGGTCGCAGAAAGGAGTCAATGTGAACGGAGAGTACCTAAACCATTTACGATTTGCAGATGACATTGTGGTCATTAGCCACGATCCCAACGAATTAGAGGAAAATCTTAATCAGTTATGCAGAGTTTGGACTAAAGATGAATATGGCTAAAACAAAAGTAATGATGAACAAGTATGCCACAGAAAGGGAAATAATGATTGAAGGAGCAGTAATTGAAAAGGTGGAGTCATGTACTTATCTGGGACACGTTATTAGCTGTAATAAGGATAAATGGCTGGAAGTCAAGAGAAGAATAAATTTTGGACGGATAGCATTCAGGAAATATAGTCACATACTGAAGTGCAATATCCCAATTTGTCTGAAACGTAAAATAATGAACCAATGTATACTCCCCACCATGACTGATGGAAGTGAAACTTGGGCACTCACCAAAAGAATGGAAGAGGAGCTGAGAACTACACAGCGAAGAATGGAACGAATTATATTGGGAATCAGACTGTTAGATAAGAAGAAAAACACATGGATTAGGCAGCAAACTCAAGTAAAGGACATTCTTATCAAAACTGAAGAACTGAAATGGTCTTGGGCAGGACACATAGCTCGAAGACATGATGACAGATGGACTAAGAAAATAACAGAATGGTACCCAAGAGGAGCTAAAAGAAAACCTGGAAGACAAAGGTGGAGATGGATTGATGAAATTCACGAGTTTGTGAGTAGTAAATGGATGGCTATTGCACAAAACAAAAGGAACTGGAAAGTTGCTGGAAAGTACTTCATCCTGCAGTGGATTGAAAATGGCTGATGATGATGATGATTTCACATCTCTAAATCATGGGTACCTCCCCTGAGTTCAAGGAAGCTCTCATAATTATGGCGAAGGTTTTGCTTACTTTCTTTGCTGACTCCTTTAATATAACTGAATAGATTCCATCAACCCCAGGTGTCTTTTTTATGTTTAACTTCGACAATTTCTCCTCCAATTTTCTCTCAGTTATTACAAAATCACTTAGCTCCCTGTTAGCGTTTGATAAACTTCTGGCACTTCCCTCATTGAATAACTCCTCATGTGTGAATGTAGATGCAAAATACTTATTCAAATTATCAACTATCTGAGCAGGATCATCAATAGTCGAACCATCGATATCAAGTGTACCAATTTGATTCACTCCCTTCCTTCTAGTGTTTATACAAGTAAAGAAGTCCTTGCTGTTTTAGTTAGCATCCTTTACCAAATATTTCTCATAATCTGCCTAATTCTTATAGAACCCTTATAAATGACCCTTATACCTGTTCGAAATTACTTGATTTTCCTCATTCCATCATTATTTTATGATACACCACCACACCAAATTTTATGCCACTTCATCGTAAGCAGCGCGCGTTACACCACGTCTTCTACGTGGTCTATTAATTTTGTCGAGCAGTGTATTTTCTCTTTCAAAGGTACAAACAGGCAACAACTTTTTAGCAAAATCTAACGTTATTGGGGAGAAGGAACGACTTTGGTGGATACCTCCATGGGTATCAATATAAAGAAGAATAGAGTACGGTTTAAAATAGTTTTTAACTAATAGAAAGATCACAGAGAACCTTACAGACATCAATATTATGGTCTGAATCCCTGAAACATTTTTCTAAAAGGACACCCATTTTAAAATAATTCTTCTGTAATTTGTAAGAGGTTGCCATTGATTGAATCACACAATGGATAGATTAATGTACCCAGGATTAAGCTATTTGAATTCAACGAGCGTTTAGGCCTACCTGAATTGGAGCAGGAAATTCCAACGTGATGGCCACGGGCCCTAATAGTCCATCAGAACTTGAAGAAATCTCGATTTAATTAAAGTTCAGCAATAAAATTGCTAAGTTCAGCAATAAAATTGCTAAACCTTTTCGAACAACAAAACTCTTACCTTTGCAATAACAGAACTTCGGTATTTCGCTACCAATTATAGAGAGATAAAATCATGAAAACGTACTTACCAGGTGCTTGGTTGCTAGGACAACCTGTTGACAGTAATCGAGCCTTCAACGACCACGACACGTATACGTGATCCGAATAAAATGTTTCCAGTTAGCTTGGAATATCCGATGACGTCATGTTTATATAAGAAGCGCACGCAACTATATCTTTTGTATGTGTCTTCCATATTAATTTACTCAAGCCATCCTTCGATATAGATTGGGGACCACAATGAAAAGACAGAAGCTGCTGAATAAACAGATGGTCTGAAATTGTTCGCGTGAAGACCATCAAGCTGGTGGAAATGTAAATAAAAAAATTCTAATTGCTTTGGTGATAGACATCCTGAGCGCTGGTCTAGGGCTCCCTTTTATATTACCAGTCACCTACCGATTCAATCGCTACTAACTATTGATCGAAAATAATTAGCACCTGCTTCTGGCCACAGATATTTTCCCCATCTAGAAAGAATGGACTGATTTAAGAATTCTTGAGGGAAGAGTTACTGCAGCTAAATTGCACCTGGAAGGGTTGGATTTATCTGGAAATTTGCATCCATAATTGTGACGTGCAGTATATGGACATAAACGAGTAGTATCTGATCGCAATTTACAGATATGTCTGTAAATTGCGTGCGTTCTGAGGTCAATTTTATGTTTGCTGGATGAAAAACCCAAGTTTCTGGTTGAAAAACAATGCAACCCTTCCCTGAGAATAACTAACTCACCCAAGTTGTAAAAAACGCCCATCAAATTCCTCACGTCATCGACGGGATCGAACTCAGGTCTTTTCCATCAGATATGGGAAGGATAGCGATCCTAGCAACTGTTCTACCCACGAGGGCCCTGTTGTCGTAAGATGAATCCTGAAAAAAAATCTCAGGAGAGTATCCGAATCAGTCCCATTCGAAATAACTTTAATGAATTCTTTTTTTATCAACAACGGGGATTGAATTCTGACCTTGGATTGCACGTGGCAGAGTCACCTATACTGTTTCTCAGAAAGCTGTACTTCTACGTTTTCTTACTCAAACCTCTACACAGTTTTGGGCGTGCTGTTTTTTAAAAGTCCATAGCTTTCAAGCCAGAACTGTTTACATACTGATAGCATGCCACTTTAGTTGTCTTGAGTTTATTTTAAACAAATATCTTTTTAAGGAGAAGCTATAAGTCGCTATATAAACAAGTGATGACCAATTTTTTTGCTATTGTCATACATATGCTGCTCACACTTCTGCCCTTGAAACCAGTATTTATAGATTTCCCCAGAGATAGGCCTTCGATTTGAAACTAGTACTTTAAGATCACCAGTAGTTTCAATGACCAGAGGAACATAACATCTAAATAAAGTCCTTTAAACCTGCTCAACGCGATCTTTGTAAATAATTTCGATATCTCAAGGAGCCATTAAAATCTAAGATGTTTGGGTCACTGTTGGGATCAAAAGAAAGTTTTAAGAAAATTTACTTAAAATTTCTGTCCATAGCAGTCTTTTACTCCAAGTTATTCGAATTTTAATGGTTCCCATTTAAAATGATCACTCTATTTGAGGGGTTTGTTGACCAATTTCTGAGAGGATATAAGGAAGTAGGTTGTAATGTGAATCTAAGGATTCGCTTCCTATATTCGCATCTTAATTTTTCTTACTAAACTTAGATGATGTCACAAAAACAGTAATTTTTCTTGGAAATTGCAAAAACAGACAACTCTACCTTTTTGGGAAGGAAACCAGCCAATCTATTCATCTATAGAACATCCAATTGCAGAGAAACTTTTGGAACGGCAAGACTTATCAATAAGTCTTGCCGTTCCAAATCCTTCCTCATCTATGGAGTCACAATCAAACACAATTAAATATGAACAACTTAAAACTGACAACCAACTGCTGTAGAGTATAAGTTGCATTTTCAATGAAACGGGAAATATGTTGTGCAAGAAGAATGGGAATAAGAGTAGAGTATTCTGCAAGAGCAAGTAGATGACATTGCAAAGCACACACCATCTTTTAAGGGCACAAGTGATGATGTTGTTGTGCACATTGGCACTAGTGATAATAAGAAAAGGAGATCTGATGACTTACTGAAGAAGTATAGGGCAACGTTGAGAAAAAGCCGCTAGTTAGGATTGAATTTGAAAATGTCTGCAATTCTGGCTAGATAGGAAGCTAGGAGAATAGTAAATAAATTTGGCGAATTTTAAGTGTTCATAAGGTCATTATATCCAGACATTGTAGGGATTCGGACTGTTCGAACTTAGACTTAACTGGATGTTAAACGAACTATTGAGACATGCGGCAGAGAAGAAAAGATCGGTTTACACTTCTTTCCACCAATGGTGGAAAGAAGTGTTAACCGATCTTTTCTTCTCTGCATTCTTCCTTCTTCCACCTGCATTCTTGTTTCATCTTCCATCTGCATTCTCCTTCCGTCTTCTACTCATTGTATGGTTTTGTGATGGTCTTTCGATGCACCAATGATTAAGAAGTTCTTGAGAAGGATTATCCGGATTTTCGATGGATTCTTTCAAGACAAAAACTCAAGTATGCACCATGCAAAAATTGTATCTGATTAGTTCGAGGAACATTCTCAAGATTTCTAACATTACCCTGGAGGTCTAATTCTCCAGGTCTGACTCCAGTTGAGAATGCTTGAGATATATTGGAAATGGCAGTTCGTATTTGCAGTTCTCTACCAACCACAATAGAGGTGTTGGTGTTGGCGCATCAACAACTTAGGTCATATTGCCTGTATATAATATATCTGTAAATGGCGTGTGTTCTGTGATCGATTTGCTGTTCTGGACGAAAAACTCGAGTTTCCAGGAGGAAAAAACCCACATATTTTGCCCACATTGTGAAAAACGCCCATAAAAATTTCTCGCGTCATTGATGGGATTCGAATTCAGATCTTTTCCACACGGTGTGGGCAGTGATTAGTCCAACTGTGCTACCCACAATGCAGTAACTGGCAAATACACTGATGGAAGAATTGTCAACTGTAGAGCTAAAGTCCTTCAGAGATCTAGTGGAATCCATACCATGACGTAATGAGTGTAAAATGTGGTCCTACTGGAAAGGTTTCTAATTTTTTGACCAGTTACTATACTAAACTGAGGACGGGGAATAATTCCTCATTGATTAAAAGCAGTTTAGTAGGCAAAATTTAAATCTAAAAAGTGTGTAATCTCATCGTTAATACTTAGTCCAATTTTAATATCAAATTCAAAAATTTCAACAAAGATGGAACCCCTTTAGAAGCTTTGTCTTTGGAAAGCCAGGATTCTACAAGACAAAGTTGCAAAGTTGATGAGGACAGTGACACTAGATTCGGTAAGTCTTAATTTGCTGAGTAACCGGTTAGTTGTAGGTGGATTCTTTCTGAATGCCATCTTCTTGTCGAGTAGGGTTCTGGCTTAGCAATCAGTTAGCTTATAACGTTGATGTCAAGAGTTGTTTCTCGACACCCATTTTAAGATTTCATCTTATCTAATTGAGCCCTCGTGGGAGGCACAGTTGGTTGGTGGAAGAGACCCGAGTTCTAGTTCCATCGATGAAGAGAGGATTACGGTCCTTTTTCACAAAGTGACTGAGTTAGGCACTCTCAGGCGATGGTACCATGGTGTTTTCTCCCAAAACATGACCAAAATCAGAACTACTCTGGTGTAGGGTCCAGTTAAAAGGGCCAGTCGGTAGAACAAAATACCACTTTCGTTTTCTCTTTTGGAGAATGCAAAAACTCGAATTTCCTGGGTGAAACCCATAACGTACTCCCGAAAGTTGACCACAATCCAGAGACCATCCATCTCTTTATGAAAATATTATATATATATATATATATTTTTTTTAAATCAAACTATTAAAAAGATTCTGTGAAAGATAAACAAAGATAGTAAACAAAATAAACAAGAGTAAACACTAAAAGAATTAATTTCTCCAAATCAATACTGTTCTGTTGGATCTAATGATGTCCAACCCGGCTTCCGGTTTTTACTGTTTCGAAATACGGAAGGACCAAAAAAAAAATGGAAGAAACAATAAAGTTAACAACAGCGTCATGAACAAAGCATGGCAGTCACCTGTTGCCGGACAGGCGAACTATATCAACGAACTCCCACCTTGACATTATCAATCGACGCGTGAAGTTCCTTTGTCATTTCTTTCCAAGATCTTTGAAAAGTTCCACCGGACAGCTGGACAGATAATGAAAACATCAACGCCCATTTAATTCGAAACGCTCTTTTCAAATTTTTGATCTGTGACATAAAACATGGCCTTTGTATCATCGAGAAATGTTTGTTCACCGTGTAGGTCTTTTCTGCTCGGTCCCAGACAACCCCTAATTAAGTGGAGGTTACCTCGGAAAGACAAGTGCATAGTCACAGACGAAATAAAACGCTGGGAGTTGCCCTTCAAGTCTTTTGTCCTTAGAGTTTGGGGCAAAATAAAAAAGTGTAACCATCCCTAAGTGGAGGGAGATTGTCAGACCCTTTGACCTTAAACCTTGACGCCCATACGAGGTTATAAAACCGATTTCCCATAATTAAAAGAATCATAAGCGAATCTTCGATGTGCCAGTCATAACTTGTCCGATGAAATCAGCAGTTGGACTACCCATTTTCCCACTGTAGAAGGTAGGCACTTGAATATGGAATTTTAGTAGAATATTTGTATAATATTAAACGTTCCTTGTATACGTAAACGTTCCTTGGATGGTTTTAATTCTAATTTAGAGGATGGATTTTTATTTGTGAACTACGCCCTATAAATAATTAAACAATTAAATATTTCTGATATTCATTTCATGAAAATTATTAAATATGATGAAATACGTTATCTGATAATGTGCAGCGCTACCAACCACTGACTTTTGGAAAGCTACAGATTTTTAATTTTTATCAGAAAAAAAAGCAGGGGAAAGCCAGAGATTTTTATTTAAATATAACAAGAAGCCTAATAGCTTTATAACGCGGTTATCAATACAGATTTTTTTTATTAATATGCTCTTACTACACTCACCAGCCAAATATTAGTAACCTTTATTCAATATCTAGGAGGACTACCTTTTGGTCCTACTAAATATTGAATTGATAGATAGTTGGTCTCTGTAGCCGAGTGGTCAGGAGTAGGAGTGCAGTAGCACACGCTCTTTCAGTAGACCGGGGTTAAACCCCTGACTTCTAAATACGTCTATCTGTCAACCCGCATTGGACCAGCGTGGCAGATTATGGTCCATTTCCCTCAACATGAATTGTTGAGGAGGCTTCCATCCTGCAGTGGGTTGATAATGGTTGCAGTTTACCTTTTTGGTTCTGAATTACAGCTCACAAACGTCGTGACATAGATTACAATAGGTGCTTGAGGGAGTGTAGCTCCACATTTAACCAATCTTCCATCAGGATGTTTGTCAGCTGTTGTACTTTGGTCGATGGAGGACTGGGAATTCGAACTGCTCTTCCAACATATCCCAGACAATCTCAATTAGATTAAAAACTGGAGAATTAGGCAGCAAGGGTAGATGTTGATAATCTCTGGAATGTTCCTCAAATCATTCCTTGATGGATAGTTGCGTTTCCGTCTGAAAGAGTCCATTGAAATTTGGTTAAAAAATGAATCAGGGTGAGGTTGGTCCTACACGACAGATTTCATTGGAGGTAACATGACCTTCTAAACAGTATGAGCGTACCCAGTTGGTACCAGCAGAATGCATCCCATATCATGATACCATTCCCAGCCACTTGAATGGTGGAGACTAGTCTGGATTCATCGCTTTATATGAGATCTTACATTAGGCAGTAGAGATAAATAAAAATATTTATGTTTTTAAGAATGGTTTTCAATTAAATTTTAAATCTTTCTTTTATTAACATTTTCAGAACGAGGAGATGTGGGAAACTTTGGTCCTCTTGGCTTCAACCATCACTTCAGCAACTGCCAGTTATTCCAATGTTCCCCTAAACTACAGTCAATTCTTGCGTAGGAGTTATGGCCACGGCAAGTATACGAAATACATCGACGAGAGAGAAACCATCCTCATACCGATCCACTACGAGAAAGATGACCACCATCTTCTTATTCCGCTCCTGTTATTGCTGATTCCACTTTTACTGGCAGCCACTCTGGCCCCCTTAATCGCTACACTCTTCTCCAACTTTCTGATCATGATGAACAACACAGGTACGGCAACTCTAACCGCCGCCCAGGTAGGACGAAGGAGGCGGGACATTGCGTCTATTCTTCGGATTAATCCATACTTGATTGGAAAGTTGATGAGGATTTGGTACATTATGGAGAATGCTCTCGCAACAGAAGACATGCAGTGAGTCAACACAGGTAAGTTTTGAATCTTTCTGTGACGTACACAGTGAGCCCCATTTCTCAACGTCCTCCATGGTATGACAGCCATGTTTCTCCAAATGTATCTATTTGGGGGTATTTCGGGGGTAGCGATGGAGGAGCAGAAGAGGAGTAGTCTGAGCACAGCTGTGTGATCGGGGGAAGGTTCAACATTATCTTTAAAAATAAAAGGGGCCAGAAATCAAAATTTATCTTCCTTGTGTTAGAAGCTGTGTTATGCTAGTGATACACAGGAGTAGATGTACTTTTCTTTAAGTGTTCCTAATAATTTACCCAATGCGTGTATATTTAACGTAAATTGAGGGTACGAATGCTGAATAAGAGAATAAGAGAGAGAGAGAGAGAGAGAGAGAGAGAGAGAGAGAGAGAGAGAGAGAGAGAGAGAGAGGAAACACAGAGGGGGAGAGATACAGGTAAAGTTAAAGATAAAGAGACCAAGAGAAAGACAGCGATATTGAGAAATCAAGAGGGAGAATGGAGGTAGACTAAGATAAATAGAGAGCCAGATAATGAGAAAAAGACTAAATTGAATTATAAATTGTTGAAAGTGAGTATTTTAATTTTTGTCCAGGTGATGTCCACTTGAAGCCCATCGGAGGAGGAGGAGGAGGAGGAAGACATGGACAAATTCCACGTTCAGCGAGATCCATTTTCATCTTGAAGATTCACCACCGAGGGATGGACTCTGTACAACAATTATTTTTTGTGTACAAATAAATGTGAGTGCGGGTCAAGAGAAATATCATCGGTGTCGTCTCGTTTCTTCGCATTTTCCAACAGTCTGAACTCAAGGATTTAACACCGATTTCGGCACAGCTGAAAAGATTCTCCCAAAAGCGGATTCAAACCACAAACCAAACATCGAATTTAGGGAAGTCTCTTCTCGATCCTTACTCCTAACCGCATGTCAACTTTAATTTCAGTATTTCGTAAGCGCTTTAGGGAAGCTACGCACCCCCTTTACGTCAACCCCCGTACTCAAAGAACTGGAGTACAATTGTACTCCTCAATAACCCCCCCCCCTTTTAAGGAATCCCCGCTGTCTAATCCTGTGGGTTAAATCACCATCCGTAGAGGTCACCAGTCTCCGCAAACCCCACGATGGGTAACGGACTCGAAACGACTTGTGTTGCGTAAACGGCTCCGCTGTGCCGTGTAATCTATATCATCACCGAGCGTAACGGGGCGTTCTTTCCACGAATCTTTGTGGGGAGGACGCCTGCAGTCAAGCGAACAAAACACTTTTCAACAGTTCAGGTAAACAAAAGATGCTGACACAGCTACACGAGCAACACTGACCCACTTACGCGCATGTTTGTGTCTTCCAGTGCGCTTGACCTTCTCACTGTGTTCATTCAGCACATCCACGCTCTTCGATCCTCTCCCTGTCACTCATTCGGGTTTATCGGTGGGAAATTTTTTTTTTTTAAATTAACCTGACTTCTTTCCACCAGAAGGGACATCGACGGAATTTTTCCAGAAAGATAATTGATAGAAAGGCAAATCTTGTTTCGTTAATTTCATCCCTCTCCTCCCAAGGACATCCCCAAAATAAAAACGAAGTATTATTAAGGGACCTGCGATATCCTGCATGAATGGAAAAGTCCTGTCCAATACAAAGAAAGGGGGAATAAAAGGGCAAATATTTGGATCATGGCATTGATCTCTAATATTGGGAATACAACACTCAGAGAATTCAACGAATTGCACCATAATTTTATACCATTATTATACCATCAATTTTTCTGTGTTTAAAATAATTAATATGAGATGCAGGACTGCATCAAATTACCTCAATATAAAAAGATTCCCAACTAAGTCCATTCCTGGACACTTCTTAAAGTTTAATTTTTTAACAACAATACTCAATTCATCAGGAAGGAATGATTGATCATCTTATTTATAATTAGCTATCATTTCGGATTCTAGAATGTCTTTCAAAATCAGTTGCCAAAACCATCTAAGAAGAACATTTGTCTAAGATGGCTCACTGTACCATTCAAATCTGTTTTTTCTTCAGAATTACTGATGACCATTCCGAAGATGTTAATGGTAAAAGTTCTATTGATAAAATTACACAAAATGAATGTATTGTCTATAAAATATATTAGCCTCATCAGACAGTCAGTATCGATGCCTTGCCTGCTGACCCTTTTACGCAACGAAGATAGTTGATTAGACCACATGGCATATTATCTTAAAATCTTGCAGGTTGACTTAAATGCAACTTTAATCAATGATTTTTGAATCATTCCACCAGTTTTAGTTTTGGACAATTCATCAAGAGATTGAAAAGATTTCTTTGGATAATCCAGAGCCGTTTAAGCATCAAATACGGTCCAGTCTACATTCCTAATGGAGAATCTTATCAATTGAGAATCAACCAAAGATTTAGAATCAGTAGATATTGCACAGCAAAAAACAATGAATCACTGTCCAATAAGATATTAAGTCCTAATTTTCAACATTTGCACCAAAGGCAGATTTTGTAATAGTAACATCAATATCGTTTTCACTTGAATAACTGGAATTTTGTGGTAAGTGAATGAGGTTTATTAATCACCATCTAAATCTTCCAATAACTGAACATGCAAATCAACAACACTAATAAACCATAAACTGGACTTAGCATTCACTTAGAAGAGCAAAATCCAGAATCCGATTAAATTAGATCTCTGTTCCAGAGCTCTAGTATACTCGGGGCAAGAGAGATCTCTTACAAAATTATGCCATTGTCTCTTTCGACGCTTCCAGTTTGCTCAACACGCTGATTCTTCTTTATACTGACATTCTGCAAACACGAGTCCATTTTTAGATCAATGGCCACATGAGGGAGATTCATGAGTACAATGTTGTATCGTGTGGTCGAAGACCAGACATATGAGGGGTGATCATTTCATTCGCGGACTGGTGCAAGATCTTATTTTAATTGTTATCATCTGAATCTTCTGTGGATTTCTCATTTTCGAAATACTCTTCCTTGATTTAGATTTTGCAGGGAAACGAAACTGAATGCCACGCTTAAGTTCCTCCTTGATCTACAAAATTCTTATAAGTTATCAATAAGTCATCAATATTTCATCAATAAACCTACCTTAAATTATTGAAAATAAAATTTGATAAATACATCAATTCAATTCTATTAATTTGATAATATACGAAAATTACCTGATCTTTGGTCAGTTATCAACTCAAGTTATTGATGCAGATTCGATCTAAATCGATGGATAATTCTTCTAACGATATTTACCACCCACAAGCACAAAAATTTCTCTTCAAATGAAAAATAAAAGAAGACAAATTTCACCAGCTGTCCAAGAAAAGGATGAGTAATTAACACCTCATCACAAATTAACACCAAATACACCAAAAGAAGCCATCGATAAATACCAAAAAAATCAGCTTAACGCAATACATGACCATTTAGTTGAAAGCTCCCACAATTCCCCTTTCTGGGCTGGTTAACAAAATTTTCAGAGCACTTCGACATTCCAACTCTGTTAAATTAATCTACTGCGACAACAACCAGTAAACTCTGTCGTTTATGTAGACGCTTGCCATGGTATTTGGGATCCTTTGCTTGTTTTGGCAACTTCCAGTAAAGAGGTGTCCAAGATCTGTCCTGTTTAAAAACATAAATCAGAAGACTCTTGGTATAAGGGACGGGTGTAACTTGAAATATTCGAAACTTTCTCCTTTTTTTGATAACCGTCCAAGGAATACTTTCAACCCATCAATCCATTCTTCCAAGAAGTTTTCAACACCAAAATATATCTTAGCTAATCTTTCTATAGTGTGGACAAGTTTCTGGCTCGTGTTTCTTATCTAAAAATATATCTTTTTTATTTTAATTTTCCCTTACTTACTGTAAAGCCGCTAAGTGGATTTTTCTTATTTATTGATTTGAAATTATTGTTTTTCTAAAACTTTTGATTTAAATTTAGTAGTATAACATTGTTTTGTGATTTTTTGATTAATTTGGTGTATTTATTCTTTACTCGGCCTTGTAAAAGTATCGGTAAGGGTTTCCACGTGTTCGTAACTACCGCTCCCGTTATTAACTTTCCCGCCATTGTGATACCGTACTAGATATACCGTAGGTTATATACCCTACTAGATAGCGTTAGTTGAACTTCGTTAGCAGTTAAATTGTACGTTTAAATAAATACATATAACGACTTAGATTACAAACGTAACATAATTAATTATATTTAACATAATTAATTATAATTAATTTATTAATTAATAGAATCATGACTCAGACCAGAGCAGCAAAGCAAAAGGCTCAAGCTAATGGAAGTGCTGTGGCTCAGAGCAGAACTGAGGGGGGCAGTTGTCCTCTGACTCACAGCCTTATAAAATGCACTGTTTGCTTGATGTTTGCAGAGCAATCGGGTACGGGACATGATACTGCCAAGGGGGATGTCTTTGTGTGTGTGCGCGATGCAAGGAGTGTATCGATATCAGGCAACAACTCGGCGTTCTTGTGGGCCTATATGAGAGCTTGAAGGACAGGGTGGATGCCCTCGAAGAAACTAAATTGAGGGGCCCATCAAGCTCTCAGCTGCCCACATCAACGCCAGAGCTTGCACTTGGGCATCGCGTGACACAGAGACAACCCCCAAGGCAGAATGCGCTGGTCCCGAAGGAACTAGTAGTTGTTGGTGACTCTATTGTCAGGGAAACGGGGAACATGCTTTGTAAAAAAAGATAGGTGGAACAGGACCAGGGTATGTCTGCCAGGGGCAAAGGTTGATGACGTTGTAGAGCGAATATCATCTTTTAAGGGCACAAAAGGTGATATAGTTGTACACGTTGGCACTAATAATATTAAGAGTAGGAGACCGGCGGAATTACTTAACAAGTACAGGTCACTGTTGAACAAAAGCCGAGAATTAGGGTTGAATTTGAAAGTGTCTGCAATTCTGCCCAGACACGATAGGAGGGAGTATATGATGAGAGCCTTGTCGATCAATTCGGCCCTGGAAAGATTGTGCAAGGCTCAAGGGGTAGAATTTTTTTCAGCCTGGACTGTACTTGTTAACAGGAGAGATTGCTTCTACAGGGATGGGATACACTTAAATAGAAAGAGTGCAAGAATATTTGCTGATGCTGTCGAGGCAGTGTTAGGTGGGTCGGAAAACTGCTAGCTTGGGGGGGAGACAAAGACCAATAGATTGACAATAGCCACTGGCAGAGGTGAAAGAGATTCTTGCACTGCTTCTATTAGAATGAGCAGAAGCCTGAAAAACAAGATGCATGGTATTTGATGGAATATACCCTATAATCTTGAGAGAGGCGGCAAGCGAGTGCATTGAACCACTGAGGCTGGTTATGCGAGCATCACTAGACTCTGGGGAGATTCCCTTGGATTGGAAAAGTGTAAATGTATCTCCCATACATAAGGGTGGCTCTAAAAGTGAAGTGGGAAATTATCGACCTGTCAGTCTGACTTCAGTAGTAGGGAAAATCATGGAGGCATTGATCAAGGGTGGAATTCAGGATCATTTGGATAGAATTGAAATTCTCAAGGATACTCAGCATGGTTTTGTAAAGGGAAAATCATGTTTAACAAATCTGGTTCGCTATTTCGAAAGGGTCACTCACGAGCTGGATTTAGGGAATAATTTCGACATTGTTTATTTAGATTTCAGCAAAGCTTTTGACTCAGTCCCACATGAGCGGTTGCTTTATAAGCTGGAACAGGTTGGAATCACTGGGAAAATCCTTAGATGGATAGAAGGATGGCTTCAGGGCAGGAGGCAGAGGGTTGTGATAAATGGCTATTCCTCAGATTGGGTTGATGTAAGAAGTGGGGTTCCCCAAGGATCAGTATTAGGACCACTGTTGTTTTTAATTTTCATAAACGACATTGATGAAGGGATAGAGGGCGTGATGTCTAAATTTGCAGATGATGATAAAATTGGTAGAGTAGTTAATGATCACTGTCAAGCTGAGCTTCTTCAGAGAGACCTAGATAGACTTCAAGAATGGTCAGAAAAATGGCAGCTGTGCTTTAATCCAACAAAGTGTAAGGTATTACACCTGGGAAACAGTAATCCCAAAATAACTTATTCACTTGGTGGAGTTCAACTAAAGCCAGTACTGGAGGAAAGGGACTTGGGTGTTACGATACGGTCAGACATGAAATTCTCTGAGCATTGTAAACAGGTTGCAAGGAAGGCCCATGGTGTCCTATCGATGATCTATCGAACTTTTGCAAGTAGAGATAGGGACGTGATAATCCCATTATATAAGGCTTATGTTAGACCACACTTGGAATACTGTGTTCAAGTATGGAGACCGCACCTAAAGAAAGACATCGAGCTTCTTGAAAGGGTGCAAAGAAGAGTAACTCGCCTGGTGAGATCGGCAAAAGGGCGTAATTATGAAGAAAGACTTCGAATATGTGGGTTGCAGAGTTTGGAAACTAGACACCTTAGAGGAGATTTGATTGAGGTGTTTAAGGCTCTGAGAGGCATCAGTAAAATGAATGAGGACGAAATTTTCAAGATTATAAATGATGCTAGAACTAGGGGACATAAATTCAAGTTACGGGGGGAAATGTTTAGATTGGACTGCAGGAAGTTTTATTTTAGCCAGCGAGTTATAAATTACTGGAATAAGTTGCCTTCATGGGTGGTAGAGGCCGACAGTTTGGGGAAATTCAAAGGTCATCTGGATAGTACTTTCGGGTAAGGGAAGCGCATAGGATGATAGGATTAATTTCCTTTTTATTTAATTTTTAATTTCATTTTATTATTTTTATTAATTATTATTATTATTTATTTATTTAATTTTTGTTTTTATCATTGTTTTGTTCGGATTTTTTTTTTTTTTTTTTTTTGGCTGGTGCAGCATAAGCCATAGGCTTTCTTGCACCATACGGCCGTTACTAACACTAATTTCAGAGACTGCTGGGAGCCATTGCGGTACAAGTAAACACATGGGTTGTGTTAGGGTAGCTAAGAATAGAAACAGGTGCAGGTATACTTGCGTGTACACCAATGCTAGGAGTTTAGTAAATAAATTTGATGAATTTGAGGTATTGCTCAAAACATCAAAGGCAGATATTGTTGGGATATCAGAGACGTGGTGTCACACAGACATAAGGGATGCAGAACTGCAATTTGGGGAGTACAACGTCTACAGAAAGGATAGGCAGGATAGGAAGGGGGGAGGTGTTATGCTATTAGTTAAGAAACACATAAAAACCAAGGAAGTGAAGCCAGTCGACATCGCTGGACAGTGCAGTGTCGAGTCAGTTTGGTGTGACATAAGCATTGGGAGATCAAAATTGAGAGTAGGAGTGTGCTGTAGGCCTAATGACTCTGATGAGTATAATACGAAACTGTACAGGGAAATAGAGTGGGCCAGTAAATCAGAGTGTCTTATAATGGGAGATTTTAATTTCCCAGATATTGACTGGAATTTGGGGGCGGGTTACTCACACACTAGCAGGGCTTTTGTGGATTTATTGGATGATTGTTTTCTACATCAACATGTTCGGGAGGCAACTAGAGGGAGTAATACTCTTGATTTGATTATCAGCAGTGATTCTTCATGCATTAAGAATCTGCAGATAAATGAACCACTAGGTGGCAGTATTCACAGTGTACTGAAGTGGGATTTACTCAAAGAGGTAACTACCATTAGGGGTAAAGGGAAGGGTTATTGCTTCCGTAAAGGCGACTACGATGGTCTGAGACAGTATTTAAATTCTATACGATGGGACCAACTGATGATGTTACCAACAGCAAATTCAAAATGGGAAGCATTCAAAGAACTTATCTTGGAAACTACTAGGCTTTACATACCAACTAAGAAATATTGTTCAAGGTTTAGGCCAAAATGGATGTCAGATGAACTAATGAGGCATATGGCAGAGAAGAAAAATGCATGGGATACTTACAAATTAACACATGACACAGAAGCCTATGATAGATACAAGTTGATATGCAACCAAGTTACAAAGGAGGTTATGCAGGCGAAGGCAGATTACGAGAAATCCTTGGCAAGGGATGCAAAGAAAAACAGCAAAGAGTTCTTTACTTATGTAAACTCTAGAAGGAAGGGGATGAATCAGATTGGTCCACTTGATATTGATGGGTCAACTGTTGATGATCCTGCTCAGGTAGCTAACAAACTAAATGAATATTTTGCATCGACATTCACACATGAGGAGTTATTCAGCGAGGGGAATGCTAGAGGTGTATTCAACTCTAGCAGTAAGCTACAGAATCTTGAAATAACTGGGAGTAAAGTGGAGGAGAAACTGTTGAAGATAAACACAAGAAAGGCACCCGGGGTGGATGGGATCTATCCAGTTATATTAAAGGAGGCAGCAAAGGAAGTAAGCAAACCCTTAGCCATAATTATGAGAGCTTCCTTGGACTCAGGGGAGTTACCCATAGACTGGAAATGTGCAAATGTAACCCCAATTCACAAAGGAGGATCAAAGGCTGACACAAGTAATTATAGACCTGTGAGCTTAACTTCTGTTCCAGGAAAATTAATGGAGGCACTGGTTAAAGAAGCACTGCAGGATCATTTAGACAAGACTTCAGTTATAGCTCAGACACAGCCTGGTTTTGTTAAGGGGAAGTCTTGCCTGACCAACTTGATTGGATACTATGATGCAGTCACAAAAGAACTGGATGCAGGGAATAACTTTGATATTATATACTTGGATCTTAGAAAGGCTTTTGATACTGTTGCACATGGAAGACTGCTGCACAAATTGGAGCAGTGTGGCATTGGAGGCAAATTGCTGCTATGGATAAAGGGGTGGTTGAGGGGGAGAAGACAGAGAGTGGTAATCAATGGACACTGCTCATCGTGGACTAATGTTATTAGTGGAGTCCCTCGGGGTTCAGTATTGGGTCCATTATTGCTTTCTGTATTTATAAATGATATTGATGATGGTATATCAAGCTTAATGTTCAAGTTTGCAGATGATACAAAGGTTGGCAGGGTTGTCAAGGACACTACTGACACTATGCTGCTGCAACAGGATCTGGAAAGGTTGAGCAGATGGGCTGAGAGGTGGCAAATGAAGTTTAACATTGACAAATGTAAAGTACTACACATGGGAAACAGCAACCCCAGAGCAACGTATCAACTCTGTGGTACAACACTGACAGTGGTAGAGAATGAAAGGGACTTGGGGGTGGTTGTGCAGGCAGATATGACGTTCTCTGAGCAGTGCAGACGGGCTGCAAGAGTAGCTCATGGAGTATTGTCAATGATATACAGGAATTTTTCCAGCAGGGATAAGGAGGTGATTATTCCATTGTATAAGGCGATGGTCAGGCCACACCTAGAGTACTGTATACAGGTCTGAAGGCCTCATTTCAAGAAGGATGTAGAGCTGCTGGAACGAGTACAGAGAAGGGCAACAAGATTAGTGAATGGAACAAAGGGGTGCTCTTACGAAGAAAGGCTTAAGTTTTGCAAATTACAGTGTCTGGAGACTAGGCACCAGCGAGGTGATCTGATAGAGGTGTATAAGGCATTGAATGGTTTGAGCATGCTCAATGCCGATGGGATTCTTCCTCTAGCTCAGAATAATCACCTGAGAGGGCATCAATTCAAATTGAGGAAAGACAGATGTAGGATAGACGTGCGGAAATTTTCCTTTAGCCAGCGGGTGGTTGGTTGGTGGAACAGACTGCCATCCCTTGTGGTGGAGGTTGATAGCCTAAATAAGTTTAAGGCTCAGCTGGACAGGTATTTTGAACGAACAGAGGGGTGAAGTGGAAGTGTTTTTTTTTTTTTTTTTTTTTTTTGGCTGATGCTGAATAAGCTTGCTTTCTTGCATCAAATGCCTCTACTAATGCTAATGCTAATGCTAATTGCAGTGGCTGGAGATTAGGCACCTGCGCGGTGATCTGATTGAGGTGTATAAGGCCTTGAATGGGTTGAGCACGCTGAATTCTGATGGGATCCTTCCACTTGTTCAGATTACGAACCTAAGGGGGCATAAGTTCAAATTAAGAAAGGACAGATGTAGAATAGATGTGCGGAAATTTGCCTTTAGCCAGCGGGTGGTTAATTGCTGGAACAAACTTCCATCTGTCGTTGTGGAAGTTGATAGGTTGAATAAATTTAAGGAGGAACTGGAGAGGTATTTGGAGGGAATGGTGTGATTTTTTTTTTTTTTTTTTTTTTTTTGGCTGATGCTGCATAAGCTCATACACTTGCTTTCTTGCATCACATGCCACTACTACTACTGCTACTACTACTACTACTGCAGCAGAAGAGTGAATATGGAATCATAGTGATAGGTGAGCCAAGTTAACACAACACAATTTTATTTACTTTATGTAACACAAAAATTCAGTGCTGGCTGAAAAATCTACACATCGACAAATGAAACTGATACTCGCTGGTATAAGAATGAGTAAATCGTTAATGTGAAGGAAGGAAAAAACAAAATAAACATCCACCTACACTGAGAGTCTACAGTTGGTGGGCAAAATAATGGAAACACCTCTCATAAGAGCTAAAGGCACGAACTAATACGATGTTGGGCTACGATTTGCTTTTAAAGCAACTAGTGTTCTACGTGGAGTAGATTCATTAATTTTTGAACTGTCTTCAGAGGAACATTAAACCAGTTTACGTCTCAAACTCCTTCAGTGATGGAGTTGGAGTAGATCTGCATCTCGCTCTCCTCTCCATATATGTTCATGGTATCTCAAAAAAGTTCAAGTCTACACTGCTAGACAAAATTAACAGAACAAAAAATCATACCTTTTTTTTTGGGGTTGCCACTATCCAATACTCAGAATTGAAAGTCATCGACGTTTAGAGGACTTGACATCTAAACGTCGGGCCGTTGAAAGACTTGAAATGGGACAGTCGCAGATGGAGGTGGCACATTGATTTAATGTGTCAAGCAGTGTCCTCTTCTGCGCACTATGGATGCTGTCTCAGGAGACAGGAACCATTTCAAGAAGAACTGGAGAGGGCTACGTCAACTAGAACAGGTCGCTAACTGGCCCTAACAGCAAGACGGTACCATACGATGTTCTGTCATCAACTGTGCCTTGGGGTTGCTACGACCACAGGTGAAAACATTTCCAACTGGACTGTGTTAAGAAGACTCAATTCAAGTGAACTCTAAGCAAGGAAGCCAGTGGTTTGTATCCACCGCAGAGCTTATTGAAACTGGTGCCATGATCATGCGACTTGAAGACCTGACATTATGGGGTACAATTTTGTTCACTGATGAGTCCAGTTTTAGCCTACAAACAGATTCTAGACTTTATTTAATCGGCAGACAACGAGGAATGCATTGCCATTTCCCCTTGATCAAAGGGACGCTTACGATGGAGGCAGTGTTCTAATAATGATCAACAGAACACCTCTCTTCATGTGTTTTATAGGGGGTGCAATAATTGCGCGCAGGTGTCGAGAACAGATCCTCGAACCCTATGTGCGACTTTTTATGGGTGCGGTTGGCACAGATTTTCTATTCATGTCTGACAACGCCACTGCAATCGGGCTCAAGTGGTGGAGGAATATCTTGAAACTGAAGATGTCCAACTACTGCCGTGGCCAGCAGGATCATCAGACTTAAATCCGATTGAACATGTGAGGGACGCCTTGGGGATTGGCATTACATGCTGATCGCCAACTCCTCGATTACTTGATGAGCTAAGGTCTGCGCTGGGATTTGTTGCCTTTAAATCTTATAGACACCCTCCTATCGAGCATGATTCAACGTTGTGAGGCCTGTTTAGTCGTTGGAGGGGATCATATGCCGTACTGATGTCATGTGACCATATTTTTGAGCATCTTGTATCGACTTCTGTTATGTGATCTTTCTGGTAATTCTTATACAATCCCTATAAATGTCCCTTATACCCGTCCGAAGTTTCTCGCTGTCTCCTCAATTCATCATTATTCTGTGGTACCCACCATACCAAATTTTGTCCCTCTTTATCGCAAGCTGCACGTGTTAAACCACGTTTTCCATGCGTTCTGTTAATTTTGTTTACCAGTGTAGTAATTGCGCAGGCCATGGGAGACGCTTAGCCTCAATTTCATGCTCCTGGAACCAAGACTGGACGCTGTATGTATTGAAGCATTATTAACTTGAAAAATGGCATCGTTTGTGAGGAACATTGCTCCACCAAGAAATCGGTGGCAGTAATTCGCTCGTTCAGGGTGATGGCAGGATCTAAAGAATACAAAGATGTTATTTTTTAGGTCATTATGGATCCTGCCATTATGGATCCTCCTCCATGTTTGACGGTTCGCACAAGGCAGGATGATATGCTTTCTTTGGCATTCGCCAAACGTAACTGCTCCTTATGGTGGCAAAAGTGTGAATGATGATTCATCTGAAAATATGTTTCCAATAATCAAGTGTCCAGTTTTTGTGTTCCTTACACCATTGCATCCTCTTTCTAGCATTACCATCAGTAACTCCTTGTCTGGCAATGGCAGCTTTGCTATAAATTTCTTCTTGATGAAGTCTCGCAGAATTGTTTTGCTTGAAACTGTATGGCTGAGACTCATGTTACGTTCTGCAGGTATTTTTGAGGATGTAGTTTTAGATCATACAGCCATTACAAAAACTATTACTTTCATACCAAGTGTTTCCATTATATTGTCTACTCATTGTAATTAGGTTGCAATATTGCTTTCAAGTCAGGATTTCCATCTGCGGAAAATGTCCAAGTCTGGATCTCCATCTGATATTATTCGATGTGGTACGAAATGATTTTAATGATGTCTTTATACTGACAATTTTTAATCTTCTGACCAAGTATTTCATTTACACTCGAAGCTAGATCGATGGAGGGATTCAATCGACAAGCTACCATAGAAACTAACATTATTAATATCGTTATCAGATTCCATAAGAGGATGTTATCAGGCTCTATAACACCCCATCCTCTAATAAGAGGATGAGGTCAGATCAATGAAATATCAACTGAAAGACATATTAACCAAATCTCACAAGATTAAACTACTCTATAGATGGATAACGAAACGTTAATTGACAGATGACAATCTAGAACTGTTTTTATCGTTTTGACAGTAATATTTTAAACAAATATTGGTTATCTGAGGTTTCTACAAATAATTCTAAGCGTCCATTAAATAAAGAATTCTGGGAGAAAAGAGAGAGAGAAAGAAACACACATCACTAACCCCAAAATACAATCAAATGAATACAGCTCTCAGTAAGTGGAATCCGACCTTGATAAAATTTTCAGTGACACCCGACTCGTATGAGCGTTCATCTGACCTCCCTACTCCATCGACCCTTAAATGACTTATCGGAATCAAAGGTGGGAGAAGTCACGACCGTGTTTCTTCGCATCATCGATCGATACATAAGCCCTCCCTTTCAGGAAGTAAATCATTAGCGAGTTTAGATTGCCAGTAGCGGGTGGTGTTTTTGTGCGCGTGTATGTTCCAACACGACCTGTGGAAAAGGAGGGTGCAAAGTGGATTACGGCTGGAAGTTTGTTTCCACCATGGAAACTGCTCGCAGGTGAGTGACAATAAAATAGATTGAGCATCTTAAAATCTTATAAGAATGTCCAATTTCTAATTTTTTTATTACAAGTATACGTTTTTACTTTTTGGAGCGCCAAACGCTTTCCTTCCAAAAATATTCTTGCTTGAGGGGTCGCTGAAAAAAGCTAAATTTAACGGACTATATGGGATAAGGTTAGATGGAAATCCTTCAATGGATTCTGTATGCTATTTCCGAAGTCCATTTAATCGAGGTTTACTACTATGCCACTGAAAGTGTCTTTTCTAAGAAACCAATATGATTCCAGGATTTCTAATCCAGCACTGATGAGTAGAAGCGTTTTGACCGAAATTCTTTGAAGATCCTTCTCTGGAGGTCAGAAAATCGGTTTTCAATATTTACACTCCAGGAACGTGGATCAAGTTGAATATTTTGACTCGAATACCCATCATTCAGGAGTAACTGTCATGTTCATAAGTTCAGGTATGTGTCTTACCTTTGTGGAAATCAGCACAGACAGATCTCATATAGATCTTTTGCTTTCTTTCTCAGTAGAGCAAGGGAAAGATCTGTTCCACAATGTCTTAGTTGATACTGGCTACCAGCATATGAAGACTTGTTAAAAATTCAAGATGTATTCAAGCTAAATTCGAGTTTAGATTTCAGTTATTGTTAATCGTGGTTATATCGACCTCCCTCCAGTGCAGACCAATATCACTTTCGCATGGTACAGTAACACCCATGCAGCTTCAGAAGCGCCGTCTGGCGTTGATAAATGAATGCATCTTCTGTTTATATTTGGTTTATATTATATAGTATATAAAGTCCTGGAGTCATCACGTGGATTTGAACACAAAAAACTCTCCAGTGCAACTGACCACTCGGATAAGCGTGCCTCCATGTCCTCTGGGAATAAATTTAATTAATTTTGATTGAGCAATTAAACAATGTATTACTGTAAATGCACTCACTGGCCAAAAAATTAGAAACTTTTATTCGATATCTAGTAGGGCCAACCTTTGTCCAAATTACAGCCTTTATAGTCGTGCCATGGTTTGCACTAGGTTTTTGAGGAAATCTAGCTTCTGATTTTACCATTTTCCATCACATTTCTCAGTTGCTGTACTATAGGTGTTAGAGAATTGTAAAGCCAAACTGCCCTTTCCAACGAATCCCAGACATTTTAAAGAATTAGGCGGCCAGAATGGACGTTGAAAATCTTCGAAATGTTCCTCGAGCCATTCAGATACAATTTTTATTCGGTGGATAGTTGCGTTGTGGTCTTGTAAGAATCCATTGCAATCCAGGAAAAAAAGGAAGCATTGCAGAGTAAAGTTGGTCCGATATGACGGAAAGATATTCATTGGAGGCAACGCTCTTCTGAAGGTATAAGTGGACATAGTCCGTCCCATACCATTCTCCTTTCGTCTTACACTGATTGTATACTTTTGAGATGGTTGCTTTCGACACATGAGCGATTTTCTTTGTTTTCTCAATTGAGCCTGCTCCAGCAATAACAGGTTTCCCAAATTGGGAAGAATCATCTGGCTTCTCCATGATCGACTGAGAAGCTCCAGGAATGCGTACAATATCATGGAAGGGATCATACCATGTGACACTGACGTTTGCGAAAGTAGCAACTTCTTGGACGATGTGCATAGGATTGGTCCCGGTGGTGGAAAGCTAAGCAACTTCAAAAATACCACTTTTAATTATTTTTGACGAGAACTGCAAAAGGTTTCTAATTTTTTGGCCCTTGACTGTAATTATCTACCAAAGGAGTTGAAACAAATTTTCCTAACTTTGTTTTGATTTGAAATGTATTGTAGACCAAACATCCATCTTATTGTGTATTTGTAATTATTACTGATCACTATATTCGTCATTCATTTAGCAAGCAAGAATTCAACTTTCTCCAAACATCTGAATGTCCGTTCTTTTTTCCAGGATACGACCGATGTCAAGCCAGAGGACATCTTTGCTGATCCTTTTAGTATTTCTAATGATGGTAAAAACATATTGTTACGAAAGTAGCAACTTCTTGGACGATGTACATAGGATTGGTCCCGGTGGTGGAAAGCTAAGCAACTTCAAAAACCTCATAGGACTGGATGCGTTCTCCATCATTCTTTTAGCAGCCATCCCTGTCTTGATAGTCATTGGACTGGGCTCTCTCCTGACCCCCTTATTTGCACTTCTTCCTTCAACCTTCAGTACCGTCTGGGGACTTACCAACATACCTGTGATCTCAACGAACGTTGGATTTCCTGGTGGTCCTACGACTGGAAAAAGAAAGAGAGAACTCGACCCGACACAGCTAGAGGAAGCAGTGAATGAGGCATTGGAAAAACTTCAGAGGGCAATGCTTCGAATTAGAGAAATGACAAACACTTCGTAGACTTAAATTCTTTCAATGTATGTTTATAAATCAATAAAAAAAGAATTCGAATGGTAGCGCCACCTCTTGATCTCTTTTTAAAGTACATAATCGAAGCATGGTTTTCATTTATAACAAACCCTATTATTTATTGCATTACACTCTCTTAGTATCGGGCATTTTCTCTTCCCTCTTTTTGGACACGCAATGTTACATTTATAAAGGAAGTCAAGAGGTACTCAGCAAATATTTTTCGTGATGATTGGTTGAGTGGCAAATCAGAAACGCCAGGTTTTGCTAATGTTTACTTAATTCCCTATAGATCTTTTCTACCAATCTGTATGACGCAAATAGAACATCCTTTATGAATATTAATGTTCTATTGATACATAAAAATGAAACGCCCCCTTTTAATGTACTGTATCGGTACTCTGTATATATTAGCAGTTAATATTATACATAAACTAATGTACCAAAATAATAGAGCATCTATACATAACAAAATTATTTCAAAATCAAACATTTGCGAAGGAGGGATTAAAAAAAAAATAGATTTGTATTCACCCAGAAGTAGTTGTGATAGAAGGATGAAAAAAACACCATACATTGCACTCTTTCAATATAGTCACCAGACCAAATGACAGATTTCTGCCACCTCTCGATACACTTTCGCAGGCCAGTTTCGTAGAAGTCCTCTGACTGTCCTTCAAACCACGACTCGACAGCAGAAATCACCTCGTCATCAGCAGCAAAGTGTTTTCCATTTGGGCAGGAAAGAGGAAGAAATCTGAGGGTGCAAGTTTGGGGGTAGCATGCGGCAATATTTCAATTTTTCCTGGTATATCGACAACATTTCATTGCAGATTGTGCCTTTCCTTTTTCAAGTAAGGCATCAGAAGTGAGGGAACCCATCTAGCCGGCACTTTACTCATATGAAACTGTTGGTAGATGATGGGACTCAGCAGATAGTTCTCTAGCCCTAACGATCATCCAGGATTAATGACTCAATTTTTGCAACGCTCTCTTCTGTTACAGAATTTGCTGGGATTTCTTCACCATGCCCTGAGGTTCTTCCACATTTCAATTGATTATACCAATATGCAACAACACTAACCTGGGCAGTCTTCTCCATAAACAGCGACCAATTCTTCATGGATCGTTTTAGGTGTTTTCCCTTGCAGAAAGAGGAACCAAATAATTGAGCTATATTCCACTTTATCCATTGTGACACTTCATTCAGCGCTTCAAAGAAAACAAAATGAATTGTCAGATCGAAACCAAAATTTGTGTGGTTCTATACAGATTTAAAATATCAAACAAACAAAAAAGTTCATCTTACTACCACAACTACTTCTGGGCGAATACAAATCTTTTTTTTGAACCACCCACTCGTACTTCTAGGCTTCAGAGAGACCAAAATACATTGTGTACGGCTGATGTCACAGATTGTTAGCGGAGATTAAAGGTCACATATTGTCTTGTGATCTTCGCGGGCAAATAATAAACGCCTGACCTATGCTTTATGGGATTTTTAAAGTATGAATTGGACTTCCGGACCGCCTATTTAACAAGGAAGAGAAGGAATGAGTAAGATTGCTCACAAACATACAAATGTCTTTATGAGAATCGTAAAGCATAATGTCACCTATAGTGGTTGCTGGGGCATTCCTAGGGTTTATATATGAAGTAGACATCGTGAGGAATTTTATTTGCAACACCATTGAGTCTCCTGATATTGCTCAAGGTTGGTAATTCCATTTAATTAATTGGTATCGTGATAATTTACCATTTTCTAAAATATAAAGAAATTTTCTACATTTTAAAACTAAGTATATTGCTTTTAGATTTCTTAAATAATTTCTAAATATTCTGCTGGATCATGAATTAATTTTACAAGTTTCTTGGAGTCCAACAACGAAATTAAAGAATAGCAGATAATCAGAATTTTATATTTGTTGTTTAAATTCGATTATTTCCTTAATAATTAATAATTTTACTTAATGATTATGTGTTGAGTTATATTAATTAAATAGTAAAATATTTTTTAGTATTTTAAAATGAATAACGAATTTAATTTTTAAAATCTAGGAAGAGAAGCCAGTTGCACTTCTCGTTAGCCATTCGCCATGTTTATTGTGCTCATGATAATTCTCCAAATATCAGTGTCTCTGGGTGAAGCAATTTACCCACCTGTCTCTCTTCCGTACTACAAACACCAGGTTCCTCCAGGATTGCACGAGTTCTTTGATAAGTTACAACAAGGAGACCCAGCAACAGTTGCTGGAGTTTCGATAGCTGTTATAATTGGTGTTGTGATTTTACTAGCAGCTGTATTCCCGATTGGTTTGGTAATTTTGGGTATTCCACTTCTTTTTCTCCTGGCAATTTCCTTCAGTCCTGTTCCTTTAAAACGGAGCTCAAGAAGTGAACAAAAGAGGGAGATACTTTTCGATATAAACCCATCATTGGATAAAACAATTATGGAAGCCATTTTAAGACTGGATAATGCTCTCGAAATTGAGAGTAAATTTTAATTTTGTGTGATAAATATGAATGTAATTGCTGTTTATATTTCTGTGATTTATTTTAATATATATGTCTTTATATAAAATAAAATAACGGTAATATTAACTAAGGAATTTTAGTCCCAGTAATACTACAACTTTTGAGTCCATTTCTTAAAAAGTATCCAGAGCAAATTGCATTTCCTCTGTTATAAAATAAATAAACAGTGCACTTCTCATAATAGGTTATGAAAATGTTACTGCTTGAGGCAATTCACTCTGCGTGTCAATGACCTTTGAACTTGAAAAACAGGTCCGGTTCTGTGCAAGTAAATTAGGTCAGAACTACTCATCCAGAATCATTTGAGGTTCATGGAGTGAACTAGTTCTGGGAGAAGGAAATTAATGAAAACGTACACGTGAATTGAGAGAGGGGAGAGGAGGAACAAGTGCTTCTTCCTCTTCCCTCTTAATGTTATATATCAAGTGAATGTGGGTTGGTCACCGTTCCAGTTTAATTAAAGACCCGGAAAATATGATTGTAACACCTGAGATGAAATTCTTAGTAATAATTGAATGGTTTTTAAGAAAGATATTCTTTCTCCCCTTCTCTCAGCTGCGGAAATGACAATCTTACATGTAGCGCCATCTGTAAAGAGGACAGGGTAGCGGGAAAGGTAAGATAGAAAGGGACATTGACCTTAGAACGCGTACTACGTTATCTGAAGAAAAGTTTTGAGAATTGAGATTAAAAACCAGAAAAATAGTACAAGTTTTTGTATATAAATATTTATTTAACGAAAAAATGATTATTTTCTGGACATCGGTGGACTGGAACAGTTGGAATTAATCTGATTTATCATTTATAAATAATTGGATAATTTAACACAATTTTAAAATGCACAACTGCTGCCATCTCTCGTTAAAAAATGTATTAATTGAAATTAATTATTGGTCGAGTGATTTCTGCTTTTAATTTCTTGCCTCGAAAAACGACGTCTTAGCAGAAAGAATTAAGCGATGGTGTAAAGATGAAACGAGCAATTTAGTTTCTTCATTTAATGATTCTGAAATAAGAAAAAAAATAAACAATATTATGGTACACAATAATAACTAAAATACTTGTATAAAATCTGAATAAAAATCAAAAATTTATTCTTCAATTTGTGATATCAATTAACTTGTGTCGCCATCTAGTGCCATTAAGAGAATCGAATGTTTTTTATAAGATCGTTATATATATATATATATTAATTATTAAAAACAAATTATTATCAATTATACTTGTTACAAATAAATTAGTAAAAATCTATTATAATATCATAATCTTCATAACAACAAAACTGTTATTCAAAAGAGCAAAAATTTGCAAAATAACAGTATCTTATTTTGTAATACATTTTTATTTTAAATATATTTTTATAGCAATAAAATTTGATATAAAAATATTAAGAATATTTTATTCTTATTAATGAATATTAAGAAATTTTTTATTCTTATTAATAAATATTAAGAATATTTTTATTCTTATTAAGAAATATTAAGGAATTAAGAAAATGTGGTCTAATTTAGAAGTTAGGCCAAATACTAGTAAACAGACGACAGGACACAGCGACACCTGGAGATATTTTAGTTATTATTCACGGATATTTCTAAAACTTAAAATTGATATTTTTGATAAAATTGATAAAATTTATAATATTTTTGATAAATTTGACAAAATTTATAATATTTTTGATAAAATTTATAATATTTTTGATAAAATTGACAAAATTTATAATATTTTTGATAAAATTGATATATGTATAGATTGATATTTTTAAAACTTAAAAATATCAATCTATAGATCAGTAAACATAATATAGAAAACGAGTAAATATAATATAGAAAACACAAACCTGAATTTTATATCGATGCATTTCATTTAACTTCCTCCAAAAGGCGATATTTTTCGGCTTTGATATCCTTGAGTTGCCGAAGATATTTGCTACTTCCCGCCTTGACCTGTCTTTCTTCTCCATGATACTTGAATGCCTGTCCATTCTTTCTTTGCGTCTAAGCTGGCCGTTTGCTGCGTAGAAGGGCAACATGATCATTGATGGAACCACATTCCTCCAACTTAGAAGAATGTTCACCAGCAAGTCCCTGGCAGCGTACCACCTTACCAAACCACTTGGTTCCCACACATATTGGATGAATCTGTCTATAGGATTGTTGAACTGACGTTTGATTCTAGCTGCACTTAGGATACACGTGGATTGACACCATACCACGAGAAAGGTCACCAAGATATTCCTTAAAAACATACTACCATTGCTGTAAATAAAAACAGTCTCTGAAGAAATAGATATATATGAAGTCCGAATTATACATATGAAAATATAATTCTTATAAGAACAGATTTTTTTTTACCCTGACTTTTGAAAATGACCTTTAGAATTTCTCATAACCTTAAAATTTCTCATGTCCTTTTATAATTATCATTTGGGTGTTTTTAGAGAGGATCAAAGAGCAGAACTCTTTTCGATGTTTGATAAGCGTACAGCTTCATAGAACCTTTCTCCATACTTGTCAATGAGGTGTCTTTGGAAGGAAAAATCAGCACAATTGGTCCAGACGGTGTTTTGGTAAACCTACTGTTCAGACTTTCGTACCCAAGTCAGCAGTTACAGTTTCTGCCAAGAAAATATATCTCATACAGCAGTAACAGGATGAGGAATCATGATATATACCAATGATTCTCAATATATTAGGGAAAATTTTCCCATTTCGAAAAATATTATAAGTACTCCACCCCTGCAATTTTGATACATGGAATACAATTTTTTATATGCTTAATCCAGTTTCATCAATTTCAGTTGTGTTGGCGTATCCAACACAACTGAAATGGAGTATGGTAGTACATGACAGTCCAAGGCTTAACCGACCAAGACATCGTGAACTGCACTGTATGGCAGGAAAAAATTCCTACCAAAAATAACTTGTAGGCTGAGGAAACCCATTGTAAATGGAAACACTCTTCTTGAAGAAGAAGATATATTGTATGATAATTAAAATTGATCATTGATTAAGTTACTAATGTGATAGAAACATTTGGAATCAGTGGATCAATTTACTTTAGAATCTTCAGCTTGTAAGATACAAAGTCTTACAAGTTAAATTAAATATCAATATAATTAAAGGAAGAACGCTAGATAGAGTGATATTGTAAACCTTACAAGAAAACACTTAAAGTCACAAATATTTAAGATAGTAGGTCTCACCTTAATGGAATTAAATTAAGTGGAGGCTATAGTTAATGTAAGAGAAAAAATACTGTGAAAATAAACATTAGAAAAAGACATAGGATCAGCGCCCACTACCCGAAAAGAGCAAGCGAAGATAGCGAGACAGAACAGTGGGCGGTCAATTGATAGAATGGCAAGGGACGGAGTGCTCCAGAGGTTACAATAGGGGTACCAGCGGGGAGCGGTCCTGGTTTACCGTTAACAGAGCGGGCGTGGTCATTTTATAATAAGGCGAGACGAATCAAGTAAATGGACGCAGATGTTTTCTGGATGGTTCTGGAAAGATTCTGAGCTGACGGAATTTCCGGTCATCTTACTAGAAAGTTCGAGAAATTTCTGGAAATCGGAAGTCTCCTTTCTACACCGGAAGGAGCTCGACCTTCCTGTCGTGGGTCGAGGCAAATGAGAATGGAGATGATGATGGTCAGATAGAAATGATTGGTTGAGGAAAGGAGGAGCGTTACGAAATTTTGGGAAATAAAAAGGGAAGAGCGCGCGAAAAGAGGGGTGATAAAAGTTTTTTTGGAGGAGTAATGAAAGTTTTTTTGGAGGAGTAATGAAAGTTTTCGGAGAGGTATATTTTAGAAGGGGTGATGAAAGTTTTTTTTCGGAGAGGTAGGTTCGGGAAACAGTCCCCGGAAGTGATCCACCAGTAGAACCAGTTATTGTGAGTTGACTAAGTTCTGATAGCTTTAGTAAAGTATAGATAAGTTACAGTAAAGGGCACTTTCTCGAGATGGGACATAGAAGTCCGAAAGCGTCCACCGAGAGAGATTTTTAGAAGGAGGACAGCGAGATAATGCTTATGGAAGAACACTGGACCGTCCTGTAGCCTACAGAAAGAAATAAAGTAATGGGAAGCGACTCCTACTGAATGATCAGGCACAGCGAAGAAAGATATGACACCAGGAATGATCGGCGAAGCGAATAGTATCCCTGGCAGATGTTAGCAGTTCCGAAGCTGAAGAAAAGCGATCTCAGACTGATGGTGGACCCCGATGCAGACCAGAAAGTCAAAGATCAATCCTAGTATTAGCTGAGGAATTCAGTAAGTGCTGAACGGCATATGTACCATTAGGTAGTACAAAAGACTGTAGCTAAAGATAGATAATAGTTAAAGGGAATTCTTTTGGGATGCATATAGTTAATTCAATACTTATTCCATAGATAAGTGCAGAAATGTCATAAGGATTGATTAATAAGAGGGTAGTTCATAGTTACGTTTCATCTGCCTAACTTTAATGAATGTAGAATGTAGGATTGTCCTAGATAAGTATGAATAATAAATAAAATGTCAATTGTATTTAAGAAAGAGTTAAGTTAAACTGATCGTCGGAGAGTGTTAGTGGCCCAATAGTAAGAAGAAGATGATGGATAGGAGAGCCTAATGACCAGGAACGTAATCCATGCTATGTACTTATATCAAGTGAATAATGTGTAATGATTTGCTAGATTTTTTTATTTGTAAATATGTATAATAAACTAATTGTATTTAACTTAATGCAAATAGTGTTTGGTCATTTCTGAACTCACAGCAAAATCCAAAGGAGGAGTGCACTAATATAGGAACTCCCTCAGAACCGGAATTCTTCTGTGAAATACACACAAGGCAGATGCAAAGTAGGGTATAGTAAGAATATTAATAATAAATAATATAATATAGAGAGAGAAAAAATATATAATAAACCAACCCTACACCCACAAGCTTTTGCTCTGGTGGTAGGATTTTTTTTTTGGCTAGTGCTATTATTTGTATCACCACGTTAGAGAAAATACTAAAGGTAAGAATATTCTAGATATGATCACTGCCCCACGAACCAGGTAACATCACGCAATCCTGAGATGAAGAAAGAGGTAGCAGTTGTTAAAGGTAATGCATAGGATTTTATTTCAGAAAAGGAAACTATGATAGCTTAAAACGCTACATGCCCTTTGACAACTGAGCATCGGGAGGGTGAATACATTATAATTCTGGAATATCTTTAATGCAACAATCACAGAAGCCATGAATGAAAAATATACCATTAAGAAAATACAACAGGAGAAGGATGCCGAGATGGATGAACACAGAGCTTACACTTTAACAGAAAAGGAAAAGATGGTTGGAAAATTATAAAGCGATGAAAAGTACTGAAGACTTCAACAGTTCCGGGAACAAGGAGAGTTTTATGTATATCGTTAAAAGAAGGAAATGAACCAGATGGGACCCTTAGGGTAACCCGGAATGTTACTTCGACTACCGAAGTGTATTATGTTCGTGAATTGCATGTGCTCTCTGGAGAGAAAAACCTTGCTATCTACTCCTGAGACCGACTAACTCAGCCACGGAGTGAAAAAAGCCCATAAAAGTTCCTCGTGTCATCGACGGAATTCGAACCAGGGACTTTTACACCCGGCGTGGGAAGGACGGTGACGATGTCACCATGCTACCGCGCAGTGACATCGTCAATCAATAAGTAGGAATCCAAAAAGGAAATTACAACTTTCTTTTCTTGTATATATTTATTATTAAAACTACTAACCTAACTAATTTTCTCAAACGCTTGGTCAGTGGTAGGCCGTAAACCTGAGAAAAGAAAATTCCGCTCCCGGGCCAAAAGAGGTCACAATGGATTGTGATACTTATCCATCACTACAGAGAACAAACTTCCAGGGTGAAACTCGTAAATTACAATAAAAACATTCTTTTCCCAAAACACTGAAAAAAAAAAAAATAATAAATAAATAAAATAAAATAAACAGACCTGAACAAACCAGAACTACCATCATTTCTAATAATACATTGTCACCACACCAGGTGAGCAAGCTTTCTTCCATACATACCGAATCCCTTACAGTCTTTCAAATACCAAAAACTTGGTCATTCTCAAACAGACAGAGGCAAAGTTATATTTCCGAATAGTTGGTCAAAACCCATTTACAAACAGAATCACTGCAAAGTCTAGGGCACGTCCAAATTGCAAGAGCGATCGTCCAGCATATTGGAAATCATGTGATCTCAAGAAAACTGATAGCAAAATATAAGATCGAAAATAAAGTCATATCAAGAAGCAAGAAAGCAAGTCAGGTTAACTATGCCAAAATGTACCTATGCTTCCACTACACAAAATTACTAAACTATTGCAATTCAAACGGGTGTACCAATCCCTCACGATACAACCGTTGCAGAATGGGCACGATCTGTACCATCGATAGATCAACATACTTTGAAACCAGATTTAGTTGACGAAATTAATAATACCCTTATCACAATTCCACCTAAACTCACGCCAGATGATAAAATACCAAAGAGATCACAAAGGCAACATACCATTGAATTAACACAAACTCAAACAACGTGGACACTGAAGATATAACTATACAAGATCAAACAGTACTTGATCTTCATGTAGAAGATGACATGGAGACAAGGTGCTCACCTGTTCAAACTAGTGATGTAGAAGAGTGTGCTGAATCCGGATCCAATTTTTTCCTAAAAAGGATAAAACGAAATATGACCTCCAAAAGCAAATATTTCACAATAAGACAGCTTCACCTTCTCTCTTCAAATAATACAGCACATTTTACAATGGAATTGCAGAGGTTTACGCAGCAATACCGATGATATCTGCCATTTAATATCTCGATATAATCCTGTAGCCATTTGTTTTCACGAGACTAACCTAACTCAACGAGTAACTCCATCAATTAAAATTTTTACAACTTACAGAAAAGATAGAAATTCTTCAATATTTGCACGTGGAGGCGTTGCGGTTTTAGTTGACTACAAAATACCTTCTAGAAACAGTTTACAACCATCACCAACCTTATTCTATATAAGGTGGCTTAAAGAAAAATCACGACAAATTAGAAGAAGATCCAAAAAAGACCCATGGATGCAGGTTCGTCTCCGATATCGGAAAGGATACTAGAGGTCGCAAAAAAATAATAAATAAAATAAATAAATAATAAAATAAAATAACCAAGAATGGACGGGAAATACCTTCTACTCAAGAAATGGCTAACGTCCTTGCAGAGACTTTCTCTGAAATGTCTACCACTCCAACATGTGATAATTCTTTAATACATATTAAAGGTACACGATAAATTGTCATACTATTCACCATTTTTATGTAATGCTCAAACAACTAAACAGCGCAGCCTTAAATCTACTGTTAAAGTTTTATAAAAGGATTTTTCTTGAAGGACAGGTAGATATTTCCTCTTTCTGACATCCTGGAATCATCCCATTATTTTAGCCTTTCCTAAATCAGGAAAGGACCAATTACTCCCACTGTATTTCTAAGTAAAATTCTTGAAAGAATGACCACAAGCGGCTTTCCTGGGTTCTTGAAACTAAAACATTGACAAACACCAATCAATCTGGATTCCGACAAAATAGATCTACTTTTGATCTCATTGGTGAAAGCTGAGACTAACATCTTGTAATGGTAAGACTCGATATTGAAAGGGCTTTTTGACACTATCTAGAGGTACGGTATATTGAGAGAACTTTATCCCTAGAACCGGAATTCATCCAAAATTTCTTCAACACGGAACATTTCATGTCCATTATCAAACTGTACTTCTGTGGTTTTACACACAGAAATGTGTTCCTCAGGGATCCATGCTCAGAGGTACTCTTTTTTCATTTAGAGTAAACACCATAACAAAGATCGTCCACAGTACTGCAGAACTACATATGTATGCCAATGCTCTTACTATAATTGCCATTCACAAAATATTCAAATCATTGGAAGACAACTACAAAATTCTATAAATAAGTTAGAGACATGGGTACTGCAGAATGGATATTCTGCAAACCAACTAAAAATAGATACACCGGTATTACACTAAAAGATTTCCTGCACACCCGGAACTTACATTTTGACAAGATACGAAGGGTATCATTTAATTCGCGGACTGGTGCAAGATCTTATGTTAATTGTCATCATCTAAATTTTCTGAGGATTGCTCCTTCTCGAAATACTCTCCCTTGAACGTTACACATTTTCGCCACGGTTGTACCCACGCATTAAATGCTTCTTGCAAGCCATTTTTCGAAAGGCAGAGAAGTGGTTTCAAAACGATTGTTAGTGACACGCGGCTAAAAGAAAATTCTTCAGTCAACACTAGCTCGACATGTACTGACATGTATATATAGAGTTTGCTCAGTAGCGATCAGGGAGAGCGCCTGTCCCTGCAGTTATGGAAAGTTCGCACAGTAAACATAAAACCTTGCATCAGTCCGCGAATTAAATTATCATCCCTCGTACTTCAAGAGACCAATGTACCTCGTCCTTAATATTTTGCGCTGAAATCTTTTGCTTTTATGACGGCCTTCAATCTTTGCGGCATACTCACAACCAGGTTTTTATAAATGTCAAGTAATATGTTCCTCCACTCGGCCTTTAACGCAGTCACCAGTTCGGCCTTGTTCTTTTTGGTGATCTCGACGTGCACGTACCAAACGATCCAATACGTTCAAAAGATGCTCAGAAGGTTCAGATCAGATCTCTGGGCTGACCAATCCAACTTTTACACACCCGTGTCCTCAAACTACTCTGATACGACCCGAGCAGTATGGCATGGCGCGTTGTCTTGCTGATACAGGTATGGGCCTTCCCCGAAGTATTGTCATAATGTTGGAAGTGCATAATTGTCCAGATTGTCCTGGTATTGCACAGCATTCATGGTTTTGTCGATAACGATTAATGGGCCCAAGTCAAACCGTGAAAAGCAACCCCATACCATGACACTGCCTCCACCAAACTTCATTATTGGGAAGATCAATCAGGAAGGAACTGTTCCCCTGGCGTTTGCCACACCCAGAAACGGTCATCCGACTGGTAGAGTGCGAACCTCGACTCGTCTGTTCATTGGACTGTTTGCCACTGCTCTACAGTCCAGGATTCGCTCTCCTTACACCATGTTAATCCGCGTCTAGCATTTGTTGAGGTGATCAATTCTGTTGAACTGTTGGGGTAATTCTGTTGAACGTGTCATCTTGCATGCCCACTTTTGCAATTGTCTGTTTGAAGCCCAGTATGCATATTTATAGCAGGTTCTGCGACGTATTGCATGCATAGGGCCTGTTTCCCCATTCATGGAGAGGTGTTCGGATTGTAATGGTAGGGCAGTGTACAGAAGGGTTGAAAACAGACTTTTTGCCAATGATGCCGCGTTCATTCTTTTCTTCTTTTACAGTCTCCATATCACTAACGCTTGAATATAACAATCATACTGCAGAATTATAGGCAATGAAACTAGCCTTAGAGAATATTAACACTTTTCACATCGCTAGCAGTGTTTATACACCCATTCGATGAGTCCACTTTGTCAGGACTGCAAGAACCTTTATCGCTTACCCATATTATTGGAAATAGTGCAAATCTAAATAATTGTTTGCTTTCCTTGAGAAAACCCGCATATATGATCATAATAGAGGAATGGACACATAATAGAGCAATTATAATAGAGGAATGGACACATCTTCGATTTTACCAAAGCATTTGACTCAGTTTCACATGATAGGTTACTGTACAAGCTAGAAAATATTATCATCACGAGAAAGATTCTAATCTGGATCGCAGAATGGCTACAGGGCAGAAGGGAAAGCATTGTGATTAATGAGTAGTCTTCAGATTGAGCTAATGTTAGAAGCGGGATTTCCCGATGATCCGTTTTTGATTTTCTTAAATAGCATCGAAGAAGAGATGCATGGCGTGATGCCAAATGCACGTGTTGTCAAGGCCTTCAGGACAACTTATATAGACTTCAAGGATGGTGAGAAAAGTGGCAGCCATGTTTTAATGCAGCAAAACGAAAGGTTTTACATTTGAGGAACAGCAAACCAAAAATGATTTATTCACTTGGTCGATTCAATTAAAAACAGAAGGGAAAGAAATGGAGTTGGAATTTATGATAATAGCGGATATGACTTTCTCTGAACAGTGTAGACAGGTGTCAAGGAAGGCCAACTACCAGAGGCCTTCCTTGTCACCTATCTACAGTGTTTGGAGAAATCACCAATCGATGATTTATGGAACACATGAAAAGGTAGGGAGATCACGGCCCCAATGTATCCCCCCCCCTTCAAAGGCTTCTGTGTTTTCATCATAGGTGGAACCGTTCCATGTTTTCATCAAACATTGCTAAAAATAGTCCTATCTGAGATCAAATGAATTTGGTCCATTTAGATAATATTGGTCACATTTCTTGCTGAAAATAGTGACTTTGGACGGCAGTTAAAACATAAATTTTAAATAAAAAAATCAGTAGAAGATATTCAAATTCCTTAAAATTGAACACAATCGGTTTCTCAGGATGATTTATGGAGAAACAGTACGTAACTCAGCTTCGAGAAGTGTAGAATTAATCATGTTTGTCAATGAACTCCACAGTTTCAAACCAAATACGATATTTCCATCCGTATAACTGATATTTTTTATTATCCATTTAATCCAAAGCATTCAGTCCAGTATCAGATAATTTTTGTTTTAGGTTAAATTATTTAGTCAAGAGAGAATACTAAGAATCTCTTAAACGAGAGATTCTTAGTATTATATACCACCGTCACTTAAGCCACAAGAACCTTGTATTTTCTAGTGGATATTCTGCCGCACTTAACTTTTAACTATACAGAAACACACCTACCTTAAGATGCTGATACTTCAAGACGATGCATCCCAAGTTTTGCTTTCCTTATCACTGTGATCGGTGGTTTGGTGTTACAAAAATTGAAACCCACCCGCGTTCTTATTTATAGCGATCTCTTCAATCACTTCTACCGCCGACAACATTCGGTGTCGTTAACCTACTGACCGATATCCTCCTGTCTGTTGAGGTTTACTACGTTATTGATCAACGCTCCGAGTGGTCGTGTGAGAAGGCAAATCAGACCCGTGACCTTTTTTTTTTCCCTTCCTGCACATGTTTGCCTTCGGCTGTTTCTCTTTTTCTTGGCGAGCCTCCACACTTCCTTTCATCGCCTCTTATTTTTTAAGCTGTTCTGAAAAGATTTTTCTGTGGGATTTTCCATCCCAGAGAAAATGAAGACAAAATCTACCAACTACGGGAAATATTTCATTATGACTTGAATGATATCTTTTGATCATCAACTCAATCAGATGTGTGTAGATTACGGCGAATAAATACAGTATTTTATTTTCTTAATATTTTATCTTAAATATAATATCCTATAGTATTAAGTCTTAACAAAACAGTCTTTGTTTTGTTAAGACTGAAGACTGTTATTCAAGTTGGGTACTGTTAAAGTTCTGATTGTAAAAATAAATTTAATAAATACAATTTTTCTTAAATTTCTATTTTCAAGCTATGTGGAGTAGGTGGGTTAATTTTTTAACAAATGCATTCAATTTTGTACACATGGGCGCAATTATATAAATAATTATAATAATTTTAGTCGTATCGATCGAATTATATAACTCAGTGTAAAACCTGTCTAATGCTGTACTATCTTGGGACGAGGCTATGGATAAATAAACAAATTACGCTAACCGCATAATGAAATACGTCATCATTTTAAATTTATTAACTTCAGTTTAATAATAGATTTAATATAAATTGAATAATTTTATCATTTAAATATTAATTATCTATCGATTTAAAATATGATTAATTATCAAGATATTACATTTATTTAAATTTATTTATTTATTTAATTAAATATTACATCTAATTAAATGAACAGTGTTTAAATTCATGATAATTATTAATATTCTACATCGTAGCTTCTATTTACATTCCTACATGGTTGCTAAGTTATATTAAATGCAGATTTCATTCCTGCATGGTTGCTAGGTTACATTAAATGTAGATTTCATTCCTGCACGGTTGCTAGGTTACATTAAATGTAGATTTCATTCCTGCACGGTTGCTAGGTTACATTAAATGTAGATTTTATTCTTATAGGGTTGCTAGGTTACATTAAATGTAGATTTCATTCCTGCACGGTTGCTAGGTTACATTAAATGTAGATTTTATTCTTATAGGGTTGCTAGGTTACATTAAATGTAGATTTCATTCCTGCATGGTTGCTAGGTTACATTAAATGTAGATTTCATTCCTGCATAGTTGCTAGGTTACATTAAATGTAGATTTTATTCCTATTGGGTTGCTAATTTACATTAAATGTAGATATCATTCCTGCACGGTTGCTAGGTTACATTAAATGTAGATTTTATTCCTACGGGGTTGCTAGGGTTATATTAAATGGCGATTTCATTCCGATGGTTGCCAAGTTATATTAAATGGAGGTTTCGTTCCTACGTGGTTGCTCCTTTACATATCGGTTGTGGATTTATTTAAAAGTTGGTTGATGGCGAAATTAGTAAGCGAAGTATTTCCTTATAATATAAATCCACGTAAAAACATTTCGCAGTTAATTATACTCCTCCCATTATTTTAAGACCAACTGTTGTTCAAAAAGCGGAACTTACTTTTGTTATGTCAGAATTGATCTGTTTTGAAATGCCTAGGAATCAACAGAGTGTAGCAGTTAAAATTTTTTGCTGACTTAGCTTTTATTATTCGGAGTTGTCTGAAAAATTATAGCCTTGCTTTAAACTTGGCCTTCCGTTGTTATTTGTAAAGGTCACATCTTCGTCTATGGTTATTGCTTCCCGAATGCATCAACTGATAAAGGCAGCATATTCACATGACACACATAGACAATTTTAGCATCGGAGTGCACTGCGTTTTTAGTTTCATACCTCATGCTAGATGTCAGAGGTCGCTTTTCGGGGGGAAAAAACGGGCATTGTGTAGTGAAATACGTTACATTTAGCTATTGTAAGCTAAATTGAATATTTTTTTACAAAGGAACTTACCTAGATGTTCAAAGAAGTCTCTTTGTCTCGTCGACCAACCCTCTTTTTCTCCCTCTGCCTTTTAAGTTCTCAGATTGACATCTGAAAACGTTTTGAAGCTTCAATATTCATTTCAGTTATAAGCAAGAAGAATGTGCTGCCCTTTTCCAGCATGATCGGCTTCGCGCGTGTCAGATGACCTTAATTCTTATTGTATCTATTATGGGTAGGCTTGCTGATCGCTCAATTGAACCTTACACGCAAGAAATTTCCTTTTTTGGGTGCTGCTCGCTCCTGTTTGTTTCCGATAACAACTGAAGCTTTACAGTTCCTCTCTGTATAAAATTAAAAAAACAATAAGCACAGGCAAACAAGCGGATATCAAATAACACTCATTTATATACAGTACCTTACAAAGTCATGGGACACTGGTCTCATGACTTTGTAGGATGGCATTTTATGCGATTAATGAGAGAATTTGAAATTTTAAGATACTGCAGCTTTCTAGTGCAATTATAAGTGATTATTCAAGAAACAGACGTGTACTTCATTTCTGTAGGTGTGTCTTGTTTGGCCACTTGGGCAGAGATCTATCTATCTCGTAGGGTAGATGAATTTCTGCCTGAACGTATCGTACAGGTTTTGTACTGCATGTACAACAAGGACTTCGCTAGAGTCCAACCTTATCAAATGCTATGCATATAAAAGGAAAACGATCGTGATGTCAATCGCATTTATTACCAGTACCTTGCGATCTTGTCAAAATGTAGCTTGTCATCGTCGGAAGACACATCCTTCAAATAATTAGCATTACGCCAGAGTATGTCATAGCATGGATGTCATTTCAAATGAGAATTTCTATCGCGTCACTTGACAGATGAATAATACCCCAACGATGTATTACCTTCATTACTTTACCTGCTGAGAAAATAGCAAAGCTGCAGGAACATTACCGGTAAGTAGATTGATTTCATCGTTTTCGTATATATGATTTATGAAGATTTTATTATATTGAGTTGCATCTATTTGTGTTTAGAACGATTGTGTGAAAAGTAAGAATGAAAGTACTATGAATTTGCTAACTACTATGCTTAAATGCCTGTGGTCACTATGGATGAATTCTTGTTCACCTCGATAACAAATTGGAATCAAAGATTTGGAAAGGAATCATAGAGAAAACAAATTGATTATGTTATTTTCTTAAGTGCCAATGGATCTAAGAACTCAAGGCGTTAGTATGTTGTATGAGTAAATTCTGTACATTTCGTGACTGTTTTAATGATTTTAAGATTAATAAAATATTCAATTTCTGGCAGATATTGCCAGAAATTGAATATTTCTACTAGCCTCACATGATACCGATTAAGTTGGCCACAATGTCAAACTGGCCAAGAACTTTCTTTCCATCAAAAACTCGTAGCGAATGAAGAGGTGAGAGTAATTTTATGGACTGATAAGGGTCTCAAAGTGATAATTTGTAAATCTAGAGGGTAACTGTGGCTGAGTTGGTGACCAAAAATAAAGAATAAAAAAGACTTACAGCCATCATGAAATTTTCTGAGCAATGCAAACAAGCAGTTAAAAACTGCTCATGGGGTTTAATCATTGGTATATGGGAATTTTACCAGCAAAGACTAAAACATGATTGTCCCAGGATATAAATCAATACCTAAGCCACTTCTGGAATATTGCACACGTGTTTAGAAACCTCATATTAAGAAGCGTGCAGAGAAGAGCGACAACATTAGTTGGGGGTTCAAAAGAATGTTCATACCAGGAAAAGACTGGGGTTCTGTAAATTGCAGTCTGAAAACCAAGCATCTGCGTGGTGACCTAATTGATGTGTATAAGGCCTTAAAGAAGTTAAATAAACTAATGCTGGTGCCATAGTCACTCGTTTTCATATGACACACACAAAGGGAACATAAATTCAAATTGAAAATGGATGATTGCAGAATGGATGTATGGAAATTTGCTGAAGCCAAAGGGTAACTGATTCTTGCAATAAACTTCTGCCTAGTGTTATGGAAATGGATAGTTTCAATAAATCTAGACACATTATTGGAAGGAATGGGTATATATATATATATATATTTTGGCCTCATGGATATTAGGATTAACCCATTTTTTACAATTTATAATTATGTGGAATAAGAACCTTCTTGGCATGAGATTAATTTTATTAATAATTTATAAAATCAATAAGATATTTAATAAAATTGAAGCACTAATTATTTTTAGTAAACCTTTACCAAAATTTTTGTATATATTTTTTAAATATAATAAATCTAAATCCATCTATAATTTGAGAAAATATAAAGCAGACTGGGTTCGTTAGAACAGAGACAACTATGGTCATGAAGCTTTAGGATATCAGGCCTATTGTGTGTATTCTATGGTTGGTTTTTTTCTTTCGCAGATGAAGATTTAGGTAACTCGGCCATGCTCTAATGAAGTTTAAATGTTTCTATTGTCAACGGTCAAACATGGAGGAGTATAACAATGGTTTCGGCAGCAATATCTTGGTATTCTTTAGATCCTAAAATTACCATGAACTGGCGAATATTGCCACCGATTATCTTGATATTCTGAGTGATCTGGTTCATCCATGGTGTAAACAATGTTACTCACAAACGATGCCACGTTTCACGATTATAATGCTTCAATATACGCAGCAAAATGTGTCCAATCTTGGTTTCAGAAGCATGTCTAAGCATCTCCCAGCCTGCACAATCGACTTAAACGTTATTGAGCAATTGTGGGCATGTTTGATGAGGTGAATGAGAAGCAGATTTCCATCACCTTCATCACTGACTGAAGGAGCTTGAAACGTTCTTCCATGAAGAGTGGTCTAATGTTACTCTTAAGACAGCTGAAAATTTATATGCATGAATCTATTCCACGTGGAATGCACGCTGTTTTAAAAGAACTGTGGTCCAATAGTAGTGCATACCTGTAACTCTTATCACAGATGTTTCCGATATTTTGTCCACCCTCTGTATTTCTCGACTTCAGCCTACGATGAGTTGGTTGTTGGAGATATTTTAGAACATTGATTGTTTTGAAAATAGGATGGCAAGAAGTGCATGATCACGAGACTGTGCTGGATGACTAATCCGGGCTATTTCGAACTGTGAGGCAGCAATGATGCCAACCATGTGCCACAAGCGAGGGCCAAGAGTGCTGTGAGTATTAATTGCTTTAGTAAAAACATGTACTGCGAACTCCTGAGAGCTACAGACCCCAGTTATGTTTAATAGCAATCATATAACTAATAGGAGAAAGGTATCTCCTTGGCAGAGGAGAAAATTTAAGAAATATTTTCTGCGAAATCCACTTTTTTCAAGACTAATTAGCTCCTGATATTATTCAAGTTTCTATTTCTGTTGAGATACTTTTCCGGGTTAAAATTCATGTCTTTGACCCCTACTGGCTTCTCAAAATTCCAAACTATTTGTATTTATAAGAAAAAATACATTCGTATTGATCGGTGATGCATGAACAATTAATATTAGTGGATAATGGATTACAAGGATAATACATTCATGGCAAAGCAACGTTCACTTTTTATAAAAAATCAAGAAGTGCCATAAGCACTTCTGGTTCCAAGAGCCATAAGATAGTATAGATCTGATTATTTATAATTTATTATGTGTTAAAAACATACTTCAATCATGCTGAATTCATTACATTTTGTTTCAGGTGGCTTACGGACTCTCCATCGGCTATGTGGCTTATTCTTTATGTCCTGTTTGTGGCCGGTGTGAAAGGATGTCTCAACTCCAGTTCTTCTGCAGCGGATGACTTGAAGATAATCACACCAACGGGTCCCGTAAAAGGATTAAGGATAACCACATCAGCTAATAAAACAGTAGATGTTTTTCTTGGGATTCCATACGCTAAGCCACCCATCGGTGAACAAAGATTTCGCCTTCCTTTACCAGTGGACCCTTGGGAGGACACATTCAATGCCACAAGTCAGCCATTTGCCTGTATTCATCAACAGATTAATGTGACCACTGAAGTTCCTATCAGTGAAGACTGTTTGAAACTCAACATTTGGGTGCCTTTCCCTAAACCAAAAAATGCAGCAGTGTTGCTATGGATACACGGAGGAGGATTCATATCCGGGTCATCCAGGCCGTACGATGGTCAATATCTTGCTTCAGAAGAAGGTGTAATATTGGTGACCATTAATTATCGTTTGGGATCATTAGGATTCTTATACTTAGGCCATCTCGAAGCTCCAGGAAACATGGGACTTCATGATCAATTAATGGCAATTAATTGGGTCAAAGCCAATATTGCTTCCTTCGGAGGTAACCCTGATAACATTACTCTCTTTGGGAATGGTGCTGGTTCAGCGAGCGTTAACTTCCATCTACTTTCTCCGTTGAGTCAGGACCTATTTAGCCAAGGAATATTGCAAAGTGGAACAGCTCTAGATTCTTGGGCTCTTGAAGATTCGAAGGTACTGTTCAGCAGAGGACTTGGGCTAGCTGCAAGAGTTGGATGTCCCCATGGTTCGATCCATATCCGTAAAGTTGTCAACTGTTTGCGCGATAAGGATCCAGTGGAACTCGTTGCACAAGGGTTCCAATTTCAAGAAATCATGAAGTTCGGATTCATTCCAGTGGTTGATGGACAATTCTTGGTAGAAAGCCCTGCAGCATCTATAAGAAAGAATAGTTTCAAACATACCAACATTTTGTTAGGTACCACAAGTGATGAAGGAGCTGGAGCAGCCTTTCTTTATTTTCCAGAAATATTTAAGCCAATAGAAGATCTACAGATCACAAGATCTCAGTTTGAACATTGCATTCGTGCAATAAACCCATATCACAGTAGTGTAGCGTCGCTAGCAATCATAACGGGGTATAGCGATCGTGCTGATCCGAACAATGGATACAAAAACAGAGACGCTGTAGTCCAACTTTTTGGAGATTATTTCTTTACATGCAACACCAACCAAATTGCTGAAACTTATGCAGAATCGGGAGACGAAGTTTACAAATACGTGTTTGCGCACAGGCCCTCAATAAGTCGTTTTCCAAAGTGGACAGGCGTGCTCCATAGTGATGACATTCCTTTCGTCTTTGGCATGACTATGAATCCAGATTTTGGCTATCAAGAAGAAGAGATTTCTTTTAGTGAACGCTTGATGAGATATTGGGCAAACTTTGCCAAAACTGGGTAATTATGAATGATTTTTAATATGTCGGAAGTAGCCAATAGAACTTTTGCTCTTAATTAAGTAATAAATGTAAATTGATAAGATGTATTATTTTAAGAAATAATATTAATGATCTGAAAAAAATCAATTACAAAACTTATATTGAAATTGAATCAATTTCAATTTCCTATATATTAATGGACTACAATGAACATTGTAGTCCATTAATATATAGGTATATTAATTAATTAATTAATTAATTAAAATTCTGTTTTAAACAAATTTTTATAGATAATTATGGGGAAGAATGCAAACTGAGATGTTACGATATAATATTATACCATAGAGTGGTTGAAATTCAAGATTTTCTTCAAGATTTTTTTCTTGACATTAAAAAAAAAAAAAAAAAAAAACATGGTATTCTCGCCTGAGACCAACTACCTCAACCATTTTGGGAACAAGAACATAAAAATTTCTCGCGTCATCGACGGGGTTGGAATTCAGGTCTTTTCCACCCGGTGTGGGGAGGATGGCGATTCTACCAACTGTGCTACCTACGAGTGCTGGTTTATAGAAAGGAGATCAACTGAAAACTAAAGTAATGGAAGTAAAATCTAAAGAAGGATTATCAAATAAGCAAAATTATGGAAGCTTACCTGAATTCAGAGAGAGAGGAGAAGCTTTAAGTAGATTGGAATAACTGAACTAGGGGGGGCGACTATTTTTATAGTACAAGACAGGGTATGATCAATCGGGATTAAGAATTATAGATTATCCTCCGATAGAGTTGGCTTCAACCACAGGATAAAGGGATTTTCCAGATTAAAAGTGCTTCAGGCTAAGATGGACAGTACCCAATAGGGAGGGGAAGGATTTGATGTGAAAGTTAGGTGGAGGTGAAGCCTCCACCAAGGAGGTTAAACTAGAGTACAGACCAAATTCCAAGAAAATATTGAAATAAGGATGCTGTTTTTTACGGATTATAAAGAAGCCTTTGAACTCAGGCAGATCAAAAGTTACCAAGGAATTAAGACAAATCAGAAAGGAATAGGCAGGTTATTTATCAGAAGACATTGTAGCTGTAGTTGTTTCTTCTTGGAACTTGTAGTACGACGGGTTGAAATGGACTCCTTGTTTGTTGTTAACAGCTGACGCTGGAAAATACTAAATAAAGAAGTTGTCTTTCAATCCCTGGTGGGTAGTACGGTTGGTATAATCACCGCCTTCCCCACATTGAGTGGACAAGTCCTGAGTTCGAATCCCATTAGTGAGGAGAGGAATTGTCATGTGTGTGTTTCACAACGTGGCTGAATTAGTTGGTCTCTGGGGAGGGTAGCGTGGTTTTTTTCTCCTGGAAATTCCGGTTTTTTGTCCAGAAAAACAGCAAATCGACAACGAGTACATGCAAGTTGCAACCATATTATATATGGCGCCATATGGCCTAAGTTGTTTATGCGTCCTAAATCTTACAGCAACCAGTTTCTTTCAAGCTTCTTCTCGGGTATAATAGTCGTTCACTCTATGTGGTGTCCCACAAGGTTTTTCTCTCGCTCCTCGCCTCCTCAACATCTTTATTAACAAACTGAACTGTGCCTTTGTCAACAATGAAGTTCAGATCTTGATATACGCAATTCAAAAACGAATTCTGGCACCAGACATCCTTCAACATCTTTCTCTGCACACTCCCGCCGCTTGCATACCACAACAGCGTACTTTTCACATTCGCAGGTCTCAACTTGACGTACATCACAACAGATTTCTTCTCCATGCAACTTCCTTTGCCAATGAACTGAAGACGGATTTGACTGCAAACTTCAACAGGTTGAAATCTGCAATTGTACCTATTTATGGTCTTCGTGATTCTTGATGGGAAAGTATTAAGTTTTGCGATGGCTCTGATTTTATTCAATTCTTATGGAAGGTGCTCCTGATCGTATACCTTTAGGGCTCCTAACATAAGATTTGAGGACACCTATTTTTGTTGCAAATGGGTGAGAGGATGATACTGTGGTTCCAGAGTAGGAGAATATGTCGTCAGCATATTTTATCCAGAGTTTTGGCTTGGGTCTATAACTTGAGGGTGACGCTCACTAAGGACGCGTTCATCGAATTCCACACTGACCTGAACGATTACCGCAACAAAATTTCCTCCAACCTTGAAATTTATGAAAATAATCAACTTCCGTATATAGATGTTTTGTGAACAAGAACTCGAAACCGAATTTCAGTGAAGAACTGTCTACAGAAAGTCTACTAGTACAGAAAGAATCCTCCACTTTACATCCTCTCACCCATTTGCAACAAAAAGGCATCTTTGAATGTAATATTAGAAGAGCCCTACTGGTACGCAAACTGGAGCACCTCCTACAAGAAATTGAAGATATTTCTCGAGACCAACATATAATTCTAATATACGAATTTATACGTTAATGTCCAAAAGTTGGCGTGCTGTCATCTGGAAGAATGTGTGCTCATTATTATGTATGATCATTAATATCTAAAGCTTTTATACTTTTTTGCAGATATAAATGCAATGTTTTGAACGCCTCAAAAAGTTTTATTGGTTCCTTGTATTAGGCACAGTGGGAGGGATGTTTTCTCTTTGTTTACTTATTTCTTTTTTTTATTTCTGGTCGGTGGCAATTGTTCTTATTTTAGTACAACAGCTCCCCTCAAGCACTAAGATCCAAAAGCTACCCGTATTTATTAAATATTAGAATTTCCACAAGCTGAGGGAATTGCTTTTAATTGAGCAATATAAATTCTCTTTTCAACTTCAACCAATAAACCAACTCAATATTAAACATTTCCTTATATTTCTGGTAATTTCTTCAATTTCAACCTTTCTCTAAAACAGCCTACAACTTTATCTAAGGATCCTTTCTAATACAAAACAGTTCAGAGGACAGTCCTCACCTGACCATACTGTTTTACCATATTCCTTAAGTGCCCTACTCCCAAGTGTACTCCCACTAATGGAAATATTTCCTTAATGATGTTTTCGTTATTCCTTGAAATGCTAGACTATGAAGCAATTTCTAATTGGTGGATGTTTTAATAAAATTAGGAATCCCAACTTGTCCTTGGATAATAAGGAGGAAGAAATTTCTTGGCCTGTCCACACTGTAAACGGTCTGGAATATTTAGAGTTGGAGATAAACTCAACCACCATTGGCCAAGGCCCACACATCACATTGTGCCAAGCCTTGCTGTCACTTTTGCCCATCCTCATGAACTCAACAGGTAACTTTTAAATTGTGCATTATGCGAAGTTAACTCTCTATTACCAAATTATACCAGAAAAATTAAATTTATTTAACTTAAATTAATGTTTAATATAATTTAATAATTAATTAAATATAAAATTAGTTAATTAAATTTATCTTTATTATATTTAAGAAAGTAATTATTATTTTATATTTAATTAAACAAAATTAAATATAAATATAAAGTAAAATATAAAATATCTATTAAATATATTAAACATAAAATTTGAAATATTTTTATAATTAAAATTTTTAAAAATAAAAGCTGTAATTAAAAATATATATTTTAAATTAAAGTTTAAGATTAATAAACTAAGTAACATTTATCAGTGTATATTATATTAAATAAACTGGAAAATGTTATTGTATTTAATTTTTATTTTAAATTTCAAATTTATTCTGAAAATTCTCTTAATTCATTAAATAACATTAAATAATTCAAATTTATATTTTACTTTATATTTAATTCTGTATAATTAAATATAAATATAAAATAAAATATTCATTTGAATTATTTAATGAATTAAGAGAATTTTACGATTAAATTTAAAATTTAATAAAGTAAAATTTTTCAGTTCATATTATATCAAATTAAACTGAAAAATATAACTTTATTTTTTTATATTTAATTATTAATTTAATTAAACCATAAAGTAAAATTTTTAACCTTTATATTTTAAGCTATTTTCGTTTTTAATGTTTTTGTTTTTAATTTTCGATTTGTCTATTTATTTTTCAGAAAATGTCATCCGATTTCGAAAACTTTTTTAGCTTCTACCATTTCTTTTAGTGTCAGGATTTACCAGATTCAACAACTCTGTTGCAACATCTGAGTTTATGGCTCGAGTATAAAATCTGTAATGTATCACTTTAAACTTGGATAACAGAATTAATAAAATGTTTTAATTCTTTGACTCTTTTTGATTCTTTCATTATAATACATAATTCCACATTCAGTTTATTGGTCACCAGTTTATTTAGATATCCAATTACTGCACTGGAATCTATTTCAAATTTTGAATTTTTATTTTTTTCATTAATTTTTGATAATTAGTTTAAAATTTTAATTTAAAAATTTAAGCGCATTTTTTCTCTTCTGTATTCTAACTTAAACTTTAAAATTTTTTTTGATTACACCTATATATTTTAACTTTTATAATTTTTTATTATTTTTTTTATGAAAAACCCAAACTCGAGAGGTATTAGAACCTATAGTACTTAGTACCATGCTTGGGTTGGAGATTGAGAAGACGAAAGGAGATATTTGTTGACATTGGACTTGAACTTTCATAGACTGCAATTTTCAGGAAATACGTATGAAGGAAGGTTGTTCCAGAAAACAGCAGTGGAATGAATAAATGAGGAAGATGAAAAGTTGGTTCTGTGAGTTTGAAGTTGGACAGTAAATGGATGTTGGCTGGTTGTGGCAAGTGTTCCAACTGCTTTGAAAGAGAGAGCGGAATGCTCTCCCTTTCTCAAGAGACCAGAATGCTTGGCTACCATTATGGCAAGAAGCAAGTTTTCTACTCTTAGCCTGTTCAAACTCTAGTTTGGACTGATTAATAACTGCTTTACAATTGTTGCGAACTTTGGTGTAGGCAGAAAATGAAGCTGAAGAGTTAGAAACAAGCCAATTACGATATGCAACATTCTTTTCCTGAACGGCCTTAGCACATTTATTGGAAAACCAAGGTTTAGATAAAGGACGAGATTTTATAATGGAGTGTGGGATGAAGGATTCCATTCCTGCAAGAATAATTTCACTGACACGATCTGAGCAAACGTTGACATCAGAAGTTTTGAAACAGTAGTCTGACCAAGGAAAAGAAGAAAAGAAATCTCACAGGTCATCCCATTTTGCATTTTTATAATGCCAAACAACACGAAGTTGGGAATAGCCATGAAATAACGGCTCCATTGAAGAAGAGACAATCACCAAGTTGTGATCTGAGGTGCCACACTAAAGGACCACTCATTGGGACCGTGTACTTAGAAGGGTTGTTTGTAAGAAAAATATCAAGCGTGTTGACTGCATGGTTAGGATTGTCCGGTATTCTTGTAGGTAAATGAACAATCTGTGCAAGGTCATTAGTAATTGCAAAGGCCTCAGCATCTCGACCTGCTGGGTCGGTGTGACTAGAAAACGGAAGCCAGCTGGAGTTGTGAACATTAAAATCACCAAGGAAAATTACCTCACTGTTAGGAAAGTTGGACTGGAGAAAGTCAAGTTGCAAAGAGAGGAAGTCGAAGAGCTCCAAGTGATTAATGGAGTTGGGAGACCGCAGAGACAACAGATGAATTTGACACAATGAGGTAGAGAGATTTTAAGCCAGAGAAGATCGAAAACAGGAGATTCCAAATTACCAAGTCTCTGACAGGGAATATCAGAACGGACATATGCACAAGTACCACCTTTGAGGCGAAAGGAATCATACAGCGAATAATTTGGGCATCTGAGATGAGCAGTAATTGAATCAACCAATAACTGTGATTCTGTCAGAAAAAGCACATGGGGTTTGGCAGACTGCAAGTGGAAATGGACATCGTTGAGATTAGAATTGAGACCACGTATATTTGTGAAATGAATTAGGAAGTCCTTGGGAGGTTTAGATCTTTTCGCAGATAAGCTTACTCTGTTAGTTTGACAATTCATGGTGTATTCAATAGTAAGAAAAAGTGGGAGGGACATGCTGTATGAAGTAATGAAAGTTTTGGATATGGTGTACACATGGTAAGAATATACTCAGATCCTTGACATAACGTGGCCTCGACAATGCCCCCCGCATACACACTACTCCGACTCCCTCCAGTCACTATCTAGCACAGTAGAGGCAGCAAGATTATACACTAGCTGATCCGGAAGCCTTCTAGAGAGTTACCAATAGGTTCGGTCCGGTGTACTAACTAGCGACCGACCTGCGAACACCGTTTTAGAGCTGTACCCTCGAAATGTAAGGAACATTGGATCTCGCCACGATGTTCATCATAACCTCAAAGGTCATCAATCATACTGCATGATGGAAGAGATGGGAAAGGGTTGACCGGAACTTAGCTCTGGAGACTAAACATGGGTTCCACCACTTCTAGCCTTCAATAAGCAAAGTGGCGGTATTGAACCGGTCGATGAGAGTCATCTACCACCTAGTATTGACACTGATATTTTAATTTCAACATTTAAAAGTATTTTATCAGTTTATATTTTAATTTAAAATTTTAAGGATATTTTATTGCCTTTATGTCAACTGAAACTTTAAAAAAAAATTTTGATCACACCCAAATATTTATATTTAAACTGTTATAATTTTTTACTCACATTTATATTTTTATTTAAACTTTTCAAAGTATTTTATCGCGTGTATTTTAACTTAAACTTTTAAAATTTTTGATCACATCTATAAATTAAAATTTCATAATTTTTACTCACATTTATATTTTAATTTAAAAATTCCCACATTATAATCCGAATAATACAGGAGAGATTATAAATAGAATTTTCATTTATTGATTCTTTTATTACACTGACGCTCAAAAGTTAAGGAACAAACAAAAAAGTAAATAAATCAAAAAGAATTCTTATTAGATTAGGATAAAATATTAATGAGACATTCTCTTTAATGTGTCTTAATAACCTAGAAAATAAAGATTTTCTAGGATAGATTTAGATCTGTTGTTAGAATAATTGGTGTATGAACGTGTTTTCAAATATGGCTATGCCAATTATCAATGCATTCCTAGTAAATACGTGTATTTCGCTTTCTTTCTTTCTTTCTCTGGCCTCTTCTTCTGTATATATCCTTGCATGTCACTATTTGAACAAGTTTTATAGACAGTAATTTTCTGCCTGAGTGATAATGACAGCTCTCTATAGCTTTGCTATTTATAGAACGGCAAGCTTCTTTCTACGTTCTCTGAGGCGTGAACATGTACAGCTACATTTCATCATCAAAAGCATTTCGAAATCTTTGACAAAGCCTTCTAAACTTGACTCTTTCTTCCTGGTAACTTACTCTTAACAAGAATATGAATTGTTTAAGTCAACCTGAAGCAAGAATTTCATGATTTTTTTCAGCGAAAGTTGAGATTTTCATCCTGAAAGAATGGCAAAGAGAATAGTAATAGAAAATAGAATAAGAATTTGAAATTTAAAATTAAATTTTAACATTGTATTCTCTCTGAGGTTCAAATATTACCTAATAATGGTGGTTGATCAACTTGCCTTGGCACTTGACACACACGCATACAAAGACCAATGTCACGATATTATTTTGTTAATGTCTCTCAGGGTTTTGAAGGAATTCCCACTTAGAAAATAACCAATCAGATGCAAAAATCATCTTTATAAAGCCTGGTGTGATTATCCCAATTGTCAACGAATTCAAATTAAACCTACGTAACTAAATACAGGTGTACTTTGGTTTCCTACTCGGCATGTTCTTCTGTATATATTTTTGCATGTCACTGTCCTGACAAGATTGAAAGATGGTGATTTTCTGCCTCAGCAATAATGACAGAAATTATTCGCTTTCATATGGAACGGCGTACCAACTTGTTTCCAACTCTTGAGAAGCAACTACATTTTCTCCCAAAAGTTTTTTTCTAGATTGCTGATAACTGCAATGGTGACTGGTTTCTTAAAAGAAAACAAGCTGGGTTAATTATTGAGTTTTTCATTCCAGAAATCGAGCAAACAACCAGGAATATTATCATTAGCATTAGTAAAGGTTCATGATGCAAGAAAGCAGGCTTATATAGCATCAGCCATAAAAAAAAAAAAAAAAAACCTTCTCATTTCACCCATCCACTCGCTCCAAATGTTTTTCAAGTTCTGCCTTCAATCTATTTAAGCTATCAAATTCTAAAACGACAGATGGAAGTTTGTTCCGGCAATCAACCACCCGCTGGTTAAAGGCAAACTTCCGCACATTTATCCTACAACTGTCTTTCCTCAATTTGAATTTATGTCCCCAGAGGTGTACAATCTGAGCAAGATGAAAAACCCCATCAACGCTGAGCATGCAAAAACCATTCAAGGTTTTATACACCTCAATCATATTACCTCGCAGGTGCCTAGTCTCCAGACATTGTAATTTGAAAAACTTAACCATTTATTTGTAAGAGCAACCCTTTGTTCCATTCACTAATCTTGTTGCCCTTCTCTGTACTCGTTCCAGCAGCTCTACATCCATCCTAAAATGAGGCCTCTAGACCTGTACACAGTACTCAAATTGTGATCTGACCATTGCCTTATACAAGGGAATAATCACCTCCTTATCCCTGCTGGTAAAATTCCTGAATATCGTTGACAAGACACCATGAGCTACTCTTGCAGACAGTCTGCACTGCTCAGAAAACTTCATATCTGCCTGCACGATTACCCCCATGTCCTTTTCATTCCCTACCACTGTGAGTGTAGTACTACACAGTTGATACGTTACTCTGGGGTTAATGCTTCCCATATGCAGTATTTTACATCTGTTAATGTTAAACTTCAGTTTCCACCTCTCAGCCCATCTGCTCAATTTTCCTGTTGCAACAGCGTACTGTCATTAGTGTCATTAACAAGCCAGCCGACCTTCGTATCATCTGCAAACTTGGACATTATCCCTGATATACCATCATCAATATCATTAATAAATACAGAAAATAACAATGGACCCAACACTGAACCCTGAGGGACTCCACCAATAACATTAGTCCACGATGAGCGGTGTCAATTGATTACCACTCTCTGTCTTCTCCCCCTCAACCATCCCTTTATCCATAGCAGCAATTTGCCTCCAATGCCACACTGCTAAAATTTGTGCAGCAGTCTTCCATATGCAACATTATCAAAAGCCTTTCTAACATCCAAATATGTGATATCAAAATTATTCTTTGCATCCAGTTCCTTTGTGACTGCATCATAGTATCCAATCAAATTGGTCACATAAGACTTCCCTTTAACAAACGCATGCTGTGTTCGAGCTATTACTGATGTCTTGTCTAGATGATCCTGCAATGCTTCTTTAACCAGCGCCTCCATTAATTTCCCTGGAACAGAAGTTAAACTTCTGTTTTTACTTGTGGTCGGTCTGTAATTACTTGTGTCATCCTTTGATCCTTCTTCGTGAATTGGGGCCACATTTGCATATCTCCAGTCCATGGGTACCTCCCCTGAGTCCAAAGAAGCTCTCATAATTATGGGTAAGGGTTTGCTCACTTCATTTGCTGCCGCCTTTAATATAACTGAATAGATCCCATCCATCCCAAGTGCCTTTCTTAAATTTTAACTTCAACAATTTCTTCTCCAATTTGCTCTCAGTTATTACAGAATCATCTAGCTCACTGCCAGAGTTTAATTCACCCTTGCATTCTCCTCGCTGAATAACTCCTCATGTGTGAATGTAGATGCAAAATACTCATTTAGTTTGTTAGCTATCTGAGCTGGATCATCAACAGTTGAATCATCAATATCAAGTGGACCAATCTGATTCATCCCCTTCCTTTTACAGTTTACGTAAGTAAAGAACTCTTTGCATCCTTTGCGAAAGATTTCTCGTAATCTGCCTTCGCCTGCCTAACTTCCTTTGTAACTTGGTTACAGACCACCTTATATCTATCATAGACTTTTGTGTCACGTGTTAATTTATATGTATCCCATGCATTTTTCTTCTCTGCCATATGTCTCATTAGTTCATCTAACATCCATTTAGGCCTAAACCTTGAACAATATTTCTTAGTTGGTATGTAAAGCCAAGTAGCTTCCAAGATAAGTTCTTTGAATGCTTCCCATTCTTCGCTGTGTACTTCTGAGCTTCTCTTCGATACTTTTGGTGAGTGCCCAAGTTTCATTTCCATAAGTCATGAAAGTGAAAACAATTTAAATATTACGTTTCAGACAAATTGGGATATTACTCCTCAGTATATTTCCTCAGTTCTATCCATCCTAAATTTATGCTTCTCTTGACTTCCAGTCATTTATCATTATTACAGCTGATGACTTGTCCAAGATAAGTATATGAATCCACTTTTTCAATTGCTGCTACTTCAATGATTATATCCCTTTCTGTGGCATACTTCTTCATCATTACTTTTGTTTTTGCCACATTCAACTTTAGTGCGGAATCCTTATTAACTTGTTTTTTATTTGTTATTTGGTTTTTAGGAGCATTAGCAACTAAGGCCATATTGCTCCAGGGGGATATGCGGTGGTCATTTCCTGACCTTTCCGCATCCTCCGTATTTGGTGGTCACGGGCTCCTTAGTAACTCTGCATAACTGATTAAGATATTCCTCTAATTCTTCGGGATCCATTATCGTATGTTACATATATAATTGTCTTTAAAAACTTCTATTTCTCATCTAGTCTAGTTCTCATTTAGTCTAGTTCGAATTTCACCTCATATAATCAAATCTTAATCAAATTCCTCAGTTTCTTTGCTGCTACTTCAAATGTCTTCTTTAACTCTTTTGAATGTTTCCCGAGTTCAGTGAATATTACATGGAATACACGGACATTGATACTCGGAAATATATGGTATTTACTCTACTTTTCTTTCTTTTTCGCAATCGGATATATTCACCCAGTTTTCTCAAGTTGCTGCTATGGATAAATGGATGGTTGGGTGGGGGAAGACAGAGATTGGTTATCAATGGACACTGCTGTTTGTGGAAGGCTATCAGGTTTAATATCTAAGTTTGAAGATGACACAAAGGTTGGCAAAGTGGCTAATGGCAGTAATCAGGTGAAGCCACCACAACAAGATCTAGAAAAGTTGGGCTGATGGGCTGAGAAATGGCAGTTGAAGTTTTCATTCCCAGAGAAATGTACCAACTGTGTGGTACTACACTTAGGGCAGTGCAAAATTAAAAAGATTTGGGGGTAATTGTGCAGTCAGATATGAAGTTCTCTGACACTGCAGACAGGCTGACAGGACAGCTTGCAGGATTTTGTCAATGATATGCAGGGATTTTTACAGCAAGGATAAGAAGGCGATTATTCCATTGCATAAGGTATTGGTCAGGCCACACCTTGAGTTGTCGGTCTAAACTGTTAAAACTGTACTTCAGTACTATTGGGCTATTTTACAATGTCGCTGTAGTGGCAACATTTGGCACCTTACCAATATGATTTTCCCTCTATTACACCCTTCGTAACATTTCCAATCATTTTGTTAGCTTTAGTCATCTGATCGTCTGTGCAGCTACACCACTTGCAATACAGCAAAAGTATGACCTATACATGATTTACAAATGCAACTCAGTTCCAACGTCGTGTGTTTTCTGCCATAATGGATGTTGGGATACCTCTAAAGTATGTATTGGCGAAAGCCAATTTTAAGGTTTCAATTAGCAGCTTAATATCCTAAAATGAAAACCCAATGGAGGAGAATGATAATGTTATAAGAACAGCCTGTAGAAGGGTGTCATGTTTGCGCATACAGGTACAGGTACGTTGAGAAAAGGAGGTCATTCCGCCCAAGAGGATGTACATAGTACATTTTCATTATCGGATTTAGTTTAAAGCAAAGTTTACTTACAAATCATTAGGGGAATTTATAAATGTCGAATTTATAAGGTTAACCAAAGTCGTATAATTTTTACAAATACGTGTTATCCTGGTTTTCTGTGTAACATCAAATCAGAATTTGATGTTACACAGAAACCATCGATTTGTATCCAGAAACTTACAAAGGAAACCTTTCCTGTTAGTGAAGATTGTTTGAAACTCAGCATCTGGGTATCTATGCCACCACCAATGGATGCAGCATTGTTGCTATTGATACATGGAGGGGGGGGGGTGTCTTGTTTGGATCCACGAATTAATGCGATGGACAGCTGCTTGCTTCAGAAGATGTTTTAATAGTAACTATAAATTAAGCTCCTGAAAATATGGGGTTGTATGACCAACTGATAGCCATAAAGTGGGTTAGTTATACATTGAGGTATTCGGACGTAACCCAGATAAAATTACAGACTTCGGAGAAAGGTCTGAATCTATAAGTGTCAGTTGTTTTTGGCTTTCTCCATTGAGTCGGCATTAATTCAGTCAAGTAATCATGGAGAATGGTACATTAAGTGACTCTTGTACAATTTTAAATAACACAATAGGCATTTCAAGAGGAATTGAACTCGCCAGGGTTGTTGGAGGTTTGGTGGTACAATCATTCAAACATTTCGACGACTTTGTTAGAAGCATCCGATGGAAGAACTTTCCAAATGGAACTGTTATTTCAAAGAACATATCGCAATGCTTTTGGAGTAATTGTAGTCGGAAGTTTACTTCCTGCCCCTCCTTCAGTGATGCTAGAAATGAAAGATTTCAAACATACGAATATTCTGATAGGCACAAATCTAATGAAGGGTCAAAATTTGCGCTTGAATATTTTCCAGATGTTTTCCCTGCTGTGGAAGATGCACAAATCATCGGAATCGACTTTAAAAGATATGCTCGCAGAAGTGTTTCTACGCAAGCAATCATCAATGAATACATTAATAAGATTATCGAGGCTTGGTGAAACAAGCATCCAAACCGTTCATGGAAGAGTTTCAGTACAGGCCGGGACTATCGTATCGTGGAGAACGCAGTAATATATAATAATTTTCTCCAAATAATTGAGGATGGCATCCAAATCTCTTTTCTACAGGATCAGTTTGAAATGTGAAAAGAACTGAAATATCAGCGAACTAAGAACATTATATACGTATACAGTCAGCAAACTATATTTGTTATATGGTTGAGTTTCAGTTTGTTGGATTAAAAACCCGAGTTTCCGGGAGAAAAAACCATTCTGTCCTCGCCTGAGACCGACTAACTCAGAAAAAGGCCCATAACATTTCCTCACGTCATCGACGGGACTCGAACTCAAATCATTTCCCCCCTGGTGTGGGAAGACAGGGATTCTACCACTTGTGCTACCCACGAGAATTGTCTGTAAGAACCCTTATCACATGCAGTCCCCACACCTGGTGGAAAGAGACCTGACTTCGAGTCCTGTCGATGACGTGAGGAATGGAATTTTTATGGGCCTTTTTCACAACGCGGCAGAGTTAGTCGGTCTCAGGCGAGGGTAGTATGTTTGTTTCTCCCGGAAACTCTAACTTTCCCCATCAGCATTATCTAACTGTGCTGTGAAATCACTGAAATTCTTCACAGCAAGTTCCATCTTCTTAAAATGCATGTTTGACTGTATTTGTGATAAATTTCTCCTATAAATACAGAAACTCCAAACATGAAGAAACAATGACACTTTCAGAAATCATTAGATATTCCTTATTAATAAATTTCATAATTATTAAATCGTTTTATCAAAAACATGATAGAAAGAAAAATTACTACAAAACATTAAGAGAAGCAATTTTTGAGACATTGACTTGTTATATATACATGACTGGTATTCATTTACATTTAATCTATTCATTTCTCTCATTTAATCTGTTAATACATGCTATTATTTCGATAAAATTTCTCTCAATTAACAGTATCATCTTTCTACAGTTGCAAACGCTAAACTAATTCAATCTTAATCACTTCTTCATATTTCTCTTAATCACCAATACCAATTCTCTTCACAACAGAAATCCCCAAGCTGACTTAATACTAACAATTCCCTATATCTCTCTTAATTTAGCAATATCAATTTTATTTACAACATCAACCAATAAATCAACTCAATACTTTAACCTCAACCTAACTCTAAAAGAATCTACAATTTTATCTAAGCACCCTCTCTAATACAACACAGTTCAGAGGACTCACGTTCCTTATCTTTCACAGTGGGGTTTCTTTGTGAGAATCCCTTCCGCAGAGTGTGATAAAGCCTCTCCTCTTAGTTGAAGTCTGCCATATAGCTCTTCCAGTACTGTCTTATTTCGAGCACAGTTCTCTGTTAATACTGAACGAAATTACCACAGCAGCAGTAGAAGCCAGGAACACTATCTGACTGGCTTGATGCTCACATTCCGGATCAACTTATAGCCCAGGAACACTCCCGATGACAGATAAGCTCACCTTTCCTTGATAACGTTACTGCTTAAGGAGTAATTGGATAAGACAGTAACATTTTTCTTTATTCTTTTCGATACTTTCTCTCCTAACACCGAGACTTCTCTCTCCCCCCAACACGCTGCTAAAAGTCTCTGTAGTGAACAGCAAAACTCTTCACCACATAGCGGGAGTCTCCCAGAACTGAACCCAGTTTAAACCTGACCCAATCATGGTATTATTCTTTAAACTCACTCTTCTTCAGTAACTCACATTCTGTTTTTCCCCACACAATGGAACTCTTTCATCTTTTACTTGTAGATCACCCTTTGAACTGGTACATACCGACGCCTTTCCTCAAAATGTACCAAATGTTGAGTCCTCAAGTAGTGGTGTAATATAGGGATTGAATATAGTTCTGAAGGTTTTAATTTTAACCTACTTCAGCACCTTGTTTACTATATTCCTGAAATGCCCTCCAGCCAGGCCTACTACCACTGATGAAGTATTTCAGTAATGATGCTTTCTTTATTCTTTAAGTGCTTTCCTTCCACACTGTCTTAAACGTCACACTGATAAACAAACTCCAATCCTGCTAAATACAATAAATTACGTCTAAATATACGTGTAAAATAAACCTGTGGTGTTTGTGCTTAACGCCAATTATTTCCTAAATAAAAATATATAAATAATAGTATTTTAATTGATTTTTCAGAGCATAAAATACTCCATTGAGTATTTTAAATAACCATAAATAAATAACTCTAAATCGAAAAAGCATTAAGCTAGCGACCTCTAGCGTTATATACAGCAATTATAGCAGAATAGATTTTTTTATGATATTTTCTTACATTGTTAAGCAAATAATATTGAATAAACTATTTAATAACTTATAACACATTTAAAAAATGCTATAACAAATGCTATAAAAAATGCTATAATAAATGCTATAACAAATGCTATAACAAATGCTATAATAGCTTTAATTTAAATTTTAAATAAAATTTATATGAAATAGTGCATAATTTAAATGCGTTGTTGCTGGCAATGATTATAAGTTATGACACGTAATTATGTAATTATAAATTATGTTATTATTAAAATGCAATTATATTATGAAAATATATTAATATATTTTCGTTTTAATAATTTATACTGGAAAAAATATTACAGTATTATTACGCGGAGTTGAAAAAAATAATAATAATAGTATTACAAAATATAAACAGTGATAATTAAATAGGTGTAGGAGATCTGGCGCCATCTAGTGACATCTGAATACACTCATTTTTTAAATTATTTTTATAATATGACGTTTTCATCCTTATGGCATTTATTATTGTTATTATTATTATTTATTTATTTTTTTTTTCATCTCGTGAAGGGAGCTGTTAGCGAGTGCATGGAATGGTTGATTGTGTCCGGTTACTATTATTATTGCTATTATTGTTGGTGGAAAGAACTCTCTGAACATCTCAGAGGCGTTCAGGATCGCGGCTATCTGGAGTTCTTTGGGCAGTCCATTGGAGCTAAGCTCTTATGGAAGTTCTTTGGTACCATGCCAGTGGTTGACACAGTGATCATGATGATCATTACTTGTTTCATATGCCACATTTCTTTGATCAAGGCCTTCCTATCTTAGGTCTGAGTACTTTCTGATTTTTTCCTCGTAGGTTTTCTGGAGGTTTCTGGTATTGGGCAACGCTATGTCGATCAGATAGGTAGCCATTTCCTTCTTATTGGTGAGGGTTATGTCCGGTTTGTAGTGCGGGATCGTCTTGTCTGTTGTCAAACCCCTTCCCTCCGTTCTACTTTCTGGTCTATGATCAGTCTCTCGATGGTCTACTGCGGGTGGTGTTCGTAGCATCTGGTCATCATTATTCTGGTCGTTCTCATATTCTCCTCCAATCTGGTACAATCTATAATCCCGAAGAAGTACGTTAGTATTGAAACTGCGTAGTTGTTATGGCTCTGACTATGTTCCTGCCATTCAGATTTGCTGTTAGCAGGCTGCTCAGGCTCCGATTGTATTTAACAGTCAGGCAGACCTTGATCTCATTGATTTCTCACTGAGCTTGCATCAACCCCAAATAATTGTAGGTCATGGCTTCAATCTCTTCACTGGTCTTCAGCTGGTAGTTTCATCTGACTGGATTTCCATGATGCAATCCACGGTTCTCGCATTTGCCTAGACCACACTGCATCCTGATGTCAGTGCTAAACTCTTCTGTGATCTGAAGTAGCTGTTGGAGATAATTGTTGCTTTCTGAATAGAATTTAATGTCATTCGTGCACATCAGTTGAGAAAGGGTATGCAGGTTCTTCTTCGCTTCTTTAAGGGCATATCGTACTTCCTGTTGATGAGCATGGTGGACAGTGAATTGAGTGTTAGACAGAACCATAGCGGGTTCAGTAAATCTCCCAGGTCGTTCCCCATCAGAAGATTCCTCTTCTGATGGGGATTGGTCTGGTCATGATATTCATGACCTTGATGGTGGGCCTCCACTTCACCGTGGTTGCTTCTAGGAGGTGTCAATGTTGGGTTGACTTAGGCCTTCTGTGTGTCTCTCTCTATAGAGAACGGAGTCAAAGGCCTTGAAGAAGTCAATGTATGCTTAGTACAGGTTCTGTTGTATCTTGTAGGCCTGGTCCATAACGGCCACGTCAATGGTTAATTGCTCCTTCCATCCTTTGCTCATCTACTTACATGCCTTCTGCTGCTCGGCCAAGATGTTCTTTTGTTTTTTTGGGGGGCTTAATGGCGAAGCGGCAACTGGGCCATAATGTGATTTGTGATGTTCTGGCTCTCCAAGTGTTCTGATATCGTCTTGGCTATGCAGCTAGTCAGGATGTAGTACATTGTTGGGAGACAGGTGTTTGGTCTGTATTTCACCGGGTTTGTGGTTGTTATTTGTTATTGTTATTTGGTTTTTAGGAGCATTAGCAACTAAGGCCATATTGCTCCGGGATATGCGGTGGTCATTCCCTGACCTTTCCGCCTACTCTGTATTTGGTGGTGACGGGCTCGAACCCCGGTCTAATCAAGAAGCATGTGCTACGCACTGCTGCTCCTTCCCACCTGGCTACGGAGGCGCCTCCGGGTTTGTGGCGTCTTTGTCATTAGCCTTCGCACAGATGATGACTTGGGTCACAGACTCCGATTGAACTGCTCTGCTATAAGACTGGTGTGCAGCTGAACTTATTGTACCAGTAGTTGTGGATGTTATTTGTCCCTGGGGTTCGCCCGTTGTGAGAGTTCCTGATGGACTGTTGTACTTCTTCCTTCTGAATCTCCCATTCGCTCGTCTATTGTATGTTCTTGGTTTTCTTCCGTTCTTGGACAATACAGTAGACACAGCCGTTATGACTAACTTCGTTTCTCCATCGGTTTCCCCAAAATTCTTCAAGTGCCTTTTGATTGGGGGTCCGTTGCCTTCCTTCTCCTCTTCTCCGATTTTCCTGTAGAACGTTGTTTGATTTTCATCAAAATTAATATCCTGTTTTCTGTTTTCCTCTGGGCACTCTCCCTGTAACGACGCAGTCTCTTGTTGAATGCCAGGAGTTTCTCCTTGAGGGTGTCAAGGTATTCTTCGATCCTCTCACAGATCTCGTGCTTGCTGCGGATGTTGTTTTTCTTGAGGATGGCTTCAACTTTTCTGATCAGCCTCTTACTTCTTTTACTCTTTCAAATAGGCCTCTGGGGTTGGGCATATTGTAATATAAATTTTTAGTAGTTTACACCAACCTTGCTTTGAAATAATAAAACAAAAACAAAATTAATAGTTTAATAAACCGATATTACTAATTTACAATAAATTACTATTTACAAAAGGTATATAAAACAAAAGGAAGAAAATACAATAAAATATACAGAATTAAAAGCGCTAAAATCTGAAGCTTTCAAAGGCTCCGCCTTCTTTCTCAACTGTTGAGAAAGAAGTCGGGGAACAGGGAGGCCATTCTATGATGGTAAAATCTGCAGAATGCTCTTTGAACCATTTTCTAGTCACCATAGCTCTGTGGGGAGGTGCATTTTCCTGCTGGAAGAGTCCATTTCCCTGTGGGTGCACGATGGCCATGAAGGGATGCAGATGGTCTACAAGGATGGACATGTAACCTGGACTGTTCATAGATGCATTTAGATGTACTAGAGGTCCCAACGTGTATCAGTTGAACATGCCCAAACCATTATCGACCGTCCACCTGCCTTTTTGACAGGAGTAGTATTGGAATAGGGTATGAATGAAATGACCTTTTACCCTGGGGGTGACGTCATGTAAAAAAATTATTTATGGCCCACCAGGTAGTGCCAGTTTATTTTTCTTGTTTTTATTTTTGCTCCCTCTTTTTTTCTTGTTTTTATTTTTGCTGACTCCAAGCATACTGCGGTTGCAGAACGGTCCGTACACAAAATCACATAGTCGCTACCGTTCTATGACAACGGTAAGAAGAGGAGTACCACAAGGTTGGTGTTATCTACCTTGCTCTTTGCACTTATCTTACAACAAATTCTAGCGAACATATGCAGCCTTCTGGGCGATTCGACAGGAGCCTGTTGGTTGTCAAAATACATAATATGCAAATACATTGAAAGGTGTCTCACGCCCATTGCTTTAAACGCTCCGAGTTATGGTCCACAGCCCCATCAAGTATTATGTATAAATACTTGGCAATTGAATATTGGGTTCTGAGGTGGTTGAACTGGATCAATGGGAAGCAGATTACGAGAAATCTTTGGCAAAGGATGCTAAGAAAAACAGCAAGGATTTCTTTCCTTATGTAAACTATAGTAGGAAGGGGATGAACCAGATTGGTCCACTTAATATCGATGGTTCGACTTGATCCTGCTCAGGTAGCTGACAAACTGAATGAGTATTATACACCTCCATTCACTCATGAGAAGTTGTTTAGGGAGGTGGAGTTGGCATTCTTGTCCATAAAGATATAAAAAAACATTTTGGAATTAGCGTTCCACAGGTATTTCCATCTATGCTTGCTGCACCGCTGTCCATAACTCCGTCGCATTCCTGGGTGGAGGATTCAAAGCTCGAACGGATCTTTCCACAGCATCCCAAAGATGCTTCACAGAGTTCACGTCAGGCGAACGGGGAGGCCATTCAATGGTGGTATCATGTGCGGAAAGCTCTTCGAACCATGCTATAGTCACCACGGCTCTGTTGGGAGGCACATTGTTGTGTTGGAAGAGTCCATCGCCCTGTGGGTGCACGATCACCATGAAGGATGCAGATGATTTGCAAGGATAGACACGTAACCTGGACCGTTCAGAGATGCATCTAGACGTACCAGAGGTCCCAACGTGTGCCACTTGAACACCATCCCAAACCTTTACTCACCGTCCACCTGTCTGAACAGTTCCTTGTTGACATGACGGGTGCACAGCTTCGTGCGGTTTTCTCCAGATACGCACCCTCCGTCAACTCGAAATAACTGGAAACGGGACTCATCGGTCCATTGGAGTCCCGTCTCTAATCATCCAAGGTGCAGTGCAGATGTTCTTTGGCCCAGTTGAGGCGTAGAGTCCTGTGTAGTGGTGTTAGCAATGGGACTCTGGTGGGTCCCATAACCTATTGCGGCTAAGGATCGTCTGGTCTTGGTGAAGGCGTTTTTGGCACCTATCTCGTTGACGTTGGTGGTGATTTGTGCCACTGTCGCTCTCCGGACATCGAATTCGTGCACTAGTGAGAGGAATGACACAGTCACGTTGCCCAGGAACCAGGTGTCCCATGAATTCTGTCCTTTCACTGTACTCTAAGGTTACTATAATAACATCTTCAGACCAATATCAATTGCCTCTCCCTTCCTGAAATGCCTCGAGAAGTGCATCTATAATGATGTAGCACTCGCAATCTTTGCGCATAGGCCAGAACACACCCATTATGCCATGCCTAATAGATCTACGGTAACCTGCCTACAGTCATTATCACAGAAAATACTTCAGGCCTGGAATGACAACGAAGATCTTCACACCATTTTTCTCGACATGAAATTTGCTTTCGACTCAGTCCAAATAACACCCCTTCTTGCCTTACTTGAGAGATTCTACGGGATATCCGGAAATATGCTCGAGATCCTCAATAGTTTGCTATCTAGGAGAATGCTTCACTTCAAAGGCGATGGCGTTAAAGTCACTAAAAGCGTCGAAGTAGGGATCCCACAAGGTGGTTGTCTCTCAGCCTTGTTATTTGCAGCAATATTCGTTCCACTAATGGATCAAATTCCAGCGTTCCTATCGTATGCTGATGATATTGTTTGCTACTTGCCATGCAGACGCAATGTTGGTCCTTCACAAGAAAGACAAACCGCCTCTGAATCATTAAACAGCTACCTAAATACATTCTGTAAGTATGCCAAATTTTTTGGCCTGTCAGTCAATCCAGAGAAGTCAAACTATCTCATCTTTACGCCAAGTCGGATGACTTCTACTGATACTGCATCTTCTCTACTTCCGGAATTGGCAGGAAATGTCCTGACTCCCACAGACAGTGTCAAATTCCTAGGAGTAATCCTGGATGCCAACCTCACCTATAAAAAACAAATCCAAGCACAGTATTCCAAAGCCCTAAGAGCATTCTGGGGAATGAAAATTGATCTGTGCAAAACGCACAATAAGAAAATAATCAAGAAGTACCTTGCAACTTACTTCTGTAGTGTGCTATCCTATGCCGTGGAAGTTTGGTCGGCGGCACCACCCACCAGCCTCAGGAAACTATGGGGCCTCGAATTCTGGGTGCTGAAGTGGGCCAACTTGTGGTCGCACCAGAACTACACAACATCTAAATCTACTCTCTGCTGCAACATGCAATATACGCCCATAGTCCACAGAGCCCATGTGCTAAAAATAAAGTCATTCCTTCATCTTTGCTCAGCTAAGCAGGATCACATCAACATCTGGAACACGGTTGGTTGGCGTTTGCCAGGCAGACATCTCCGTAGTACTCCCTCCTTATGCTCAAGGCTCCAGCGGTTACAGAATTTCAAGAGACACTTCCCTAATGTGACTCTGGACACTCTCAACTCGCTCAACATCGACATCGACCTGTGGACGATAGACAAGGCATACCGAGATGGCATCTTGTCCTATCTTGCTGTTTGTAAAGGACATTTGTGTAAGTGCCGATCTTAGTTAACTTATGTAATTTGTTTCTGCTCAACTTGTATTCCTTTTTCGCTGTAATTATTACTTCATTCATTTTTACATTTTGACTATTATCTTTGCTTCGATCTATTAATTATGATTTAGTTATTATTATTATTTTTTATTATTATTATGATTTTTTTTTTTTTTTTTTTTATAAATCAAAATCACTTGTATAAACAACTAATTGTAATATTCCTCTGGCTTTCTGTGTAAGGAATCACTAGTGTATAAAAAATTTATGTTAATAAAGAATTTTATTATTATTATTATTATCTTCTTTTGAAGCAAGCAGCTGGCCATCACATGAATTCATCCATCCACTTCGTATATACATAGCAACAGTGCTGCATCCCTTGGTTGTGGCATAAGGACCCAGATGCTGTATTTCAGTCTTCGCTAACAGGAAATGTTTCATATGTGATTTTTTGGATACAAGTGGGTGGTTTCTGGGTAACGTGAAATACGTCATCCCATGGTTCTGCTGGTGAGGGATGACGTCGGTTTTCGCGATTGGTGGCTGTTAGTAAGGATCTCCAAGGAACACATCAACTGACTTGTTCGTTGGGGTTGTGAGTCTGAATCCTCACACTGGAACTGCAATTGTACTAATCTTCAATTCACCATTGAACGGAGTAATCGATGGACGTTCCAACTGTCCATGGTCATCATATACCATACAAGAAGCCATATTTTAAATAATTTCGCAGGAATTTCAGAATCCCAAAACAAAACCAAAATAACACGTATTTGTAAATACAATAAGTCTTTGGTTAATTTTATAAATTCAACATTGGTAAATTCCCCAAAAGATTTTTAAGTAAAGTTTGCTTAAGATTCATCCAGTAACGAACATGTACCGTGTACATTCTCTTGGGCGGAGGTCCTTACTTCAACGTACCTTTTTAAGCAAAGATCTCTTCTACAGGCTGTCCTTTTGACATTATTATTCTGCACTATTGGGTTTTCATTGTACTACGGTGGACTGGATTCTACTGTACGCCGTTCATAAAAATATTCGCATTTCTTCATACACTGAAATATATTTTCTGGCACATTTTCTTCTCACTGAGGGCCTCGACCCAAAGTTTCAAATGCTACCAATATTTCTTGTTTGAAAGGTTCAATATTGCCTTAATTTTCAACCAACTCATCATTGATATTGTCCTTTGAACATTCTCCAAAATGTTGGAATCACTCAGATATTCAGCTACTATGACATTATTATCAACTCCTAAAAATTCGTCAAGAACAATTTCTCAACTGATCAAACCTCTCTTGGAACTCCTCCCAATGTTGAATATGTCTTTGGCCTCGTAGCCCTAGAATAGCTCGTAGAGTGTTGAATATCTCTTTGAGCTCGTAGCCCTCCAAATCCTCAAGGAGTTCATCTTAGACACTGTAAGGGTGCTTGCTCAGCTGCTAAAATAAAGGTGATTTAGGGACCACCATGTAAACAGAGACAGGTGAAATTTAGTGAAAGTGTGGTTGACTCATTTCTTCGAAACAACAGATGAATTTTCATTTTTTCTCCTAATTCTCTAATAAGGTCTTACAGGAGAAAACAGGTTGACCAGAGCGAATATCCGCGTTGGGAATATGCCTTAATCTATGCTAATGGCCGTGGACACAGATAGCATTTGACCGGTGCGACTTCTTGGTATGGTAGAGGCGGCTGAATAGGTTTCACGGGCAACACTAAATTGTGGATGTTTTTTCCTACTCTTCAGAATTAATCCTTTAGCTCTTAAAAGCTGAAGGAATTAATTCTTAATCCTTTAATCTTAATTCCGCTTTCTACACCTTCAGCTCTATTGCCTATAGGCTAAAATTACGAACAATGCGTACTCGGGTCTCTCGAAATCAGTTCGTTATCTAGAAATTCGCTAAACAAAGATCCGACTTTCTTTTTTAGGATATTAAGCTGCTAATTGACACTTTCAAAGTGGGCCTTCGCCAATACTTACCTTAGAGGTACCTCAACATCAAAAACATCAATTATGGCAGAGAAAACACCATGCTGGAACCGAGTTAGGTTTGTAAATCGTATACTGTACACGTGACACTTTTTGAAAGTGGTGTAGCTGCACAGATGATCAGGTGACTAAAGCAAACAAAATGATTGGGTCTCTAATGAAGAGAGTTTACGTGTTAAGGAAATGATACAAAGAGTGTATTATGGGGAATATCCTGTTGGCAACGTGGCAACTGCTGTCATCACAGCAACATCCTAAAAGCACTCAATGTAGTCTAAATAATATTTAGACTGGATTGAAGGAAGTTTTATTTTAGCCAGTGAATTCTAAATTACTAGAATAAGTTACCTACATGGGTGGTAGAGGCTGACAGTTTGGGGAAATTTAAAGGTTAGCTGGATAGTTACATATGGGAGGAGGGAAGCGTATAGGTTGACCATTTCCTTTTCGATTATTATTTACTAATATTATTAAAAATTTTTTTGGCTTTTCTTTGCACCAGGTGGCCATTACTAATACTAATATTTTTCTGGATGAAAAACCGCGGTTTCTGGAAGAAAATCATGCTACCTTCTCTTGAGACCGTCTAACTCAGCCATTGTGAAAAAGACCCATAACATTATTCACGTTTCTGATAGGATTTGAACTAAGGTCTTTTCCACATGTGGTGAGAAGGATGGTGCTCAACTGTGTTACCCACGAGGACCGTAAGACGTGTTGTGACATTAGATTGGTTGTACTGTAATCGCACCGTGTCTTCTGCGCATACATTTGTCGAGGTCTGGGTTCAATTCCGCCAATGTCTTGAAGAATTTCTAAAGGTCTCTTCAATCGAGGTTGTAGTTAGCCAATCTCAGACGGGGAGAGGAGGATTTCCCTTAAACTTTCACCTATATTTTTCAACGAGCACTAAAGAACACCATTATACACCGATGAGCCAAAACATTATGACCACCTACCTAATATGATGTTGGCCCTCGACGTGCAGCCAAAACAGCTCATACCCGGAGAGGCATGGACGCTACAAGATTGCTAAATGTGTCTTGTGGTATCTGGTACCAGCACGTAACCACCAGAACCACCTAAATCACCGCGTCTTTATCTGGGTGACATGAAATGCTCCATTTTGGCAAGCACTGCCATGATGATTCATTTAACAATGGAAATTCCATCCATATAAACAGGAAATCATTATACTTCACCTTGCCATTATGACTTCCTGTTTTTGACAGCATAGATTCAATGCTAATTTACGTATCTAAAAGAGCTGTTCCACGATACAGCTGAAACAAAGCGGATGTGAATCTATGAATAGACGGAAACCCATCTCTAGCTGAGAAACAGATTCATTCCAGCGAGAAGCACGATTTCTGGTTTCCTGTTTATCCCATCGTACTTCGCTAGAGTAAACATAACTGCAATGGGTGTATGGAAAACTCCAACCTTGCAATAATGATCTATCTAGTTTTAATTTTCCATCAGTAAGTAATTGAAGAAATTTTAGACCACTATTTAAATTGTGGGTATTGCTATCCGTTCTTGTTGTAGGTTTTAGGAGCATCATCAATTAAGGCCCATAATGCCCCGTGTATTTTGTCTATAAATTGCTTCTGTTCTGAGGTTGATTTTCTGTTTGTTGGACGAAAAGCTCGAGAAACCAAACTACCCTCTCCTGAGACCAACTATCTCAGCCACGTTGTAAAAAACGCCCATAAAAATTCCTCCCATCATCGCTGGGACTCCCACTCAGGTCTTTTCTAAGGCGATTCTGCCAATTGTGCTACCCATTAGGACAATTGCCAGCCGGTCTCAGGCTGTCGTATAAGGTCTATTTCCGATTGGATGTTTCAGTTATGCATCGAACAAAGCATCCTCCAACAATTAAACAGCACTGACAGCAGTGAACCATTCTCTATATAAGGGTGTCTATAAGATTCTGTGGCAACAAATCCCATTCTTCAAGTCATTCAACGGCCGCCATCTCAAGGAATCATCTAAACCAGGGGTGGCCAACGAGTCGATCGTGGATTTAATTTCGATCGATCACGACGAATTTTAAATATACAGTCATCCCTCGATTTGTGCACCTTTGTGCAACGAAATTTTTCAGATGGTAGATCGCGCCACATTTTGAAGGAAAAAAGTAGATCGAATCACAAATTAAGTTGGCCACTCCTACCATCTCAAAAATTTCATTGCACAAAGGTGCACAAATCGAGGGATGACTGTATGTTTAAAATCCATCCTGATCGACCGAAATTAAATCCACGATCAACTCGTTGGAACTTTGTTCGGACCATCAACTACCCGCTGGCTGAAGTAAAATTTCCGCACATCTATCCTGCAACCATTCTTTCTCAATTTCAATTTATGCCCCTCTTGTATAGAATGCGCAAGATAAAGAATTCCATCATCATTGAACTTACTCAATCCATTCAAAGCCTTGAACATCTCAATCAGATCTCACAGGTTCCTAGTTTTCAGAATTTGCAATTTGCAGAAATAAAGCTCTTCTCTGCACCTATTCGAACAAGTTTCCTACCTAGGTACAGGCTGTTATTAACAACCGTGCAAACTTTTGTATCATTTGAAAATTTTAACATTAAGCTCGATATACCTTCATCAATCTCATCGATAAATATACAAAACAATCATGGGCCCGACACCGAACTCTGAGGGACACCACTAATAATATTAGTCCACGTAGAGCAGTATTCATTGATTACCACTCTCTGTCTTCTCCCACTCAACCACCCTTTAAACCATTCTAGCAACTTGCCCTTAATGCCATATTGCTCCAATTTGTAGAGTAGTCTTCCATGTGCAACAGTATCAAAAGCATTCCTGAAATCCATGTATATGATATCAAAATTATTTTTGCATCTAGTTCCTTAGTGATCACCTCATAGTGTCCAATCAAATTGGTCAGACAAGATTTCCCTTAAACATTTTCAGACAAGATTTCCCTTAAACATTTTCAGACAAGATTTCCCCTGTGATTTTACACTTACAAACCTGTCCCACTGTCAACCTGACAACCGTTCCCACTGTCCAAAGGTTTCTGCCACGGGTGGCAATGGGCTAACCATTCAAAGCCTACCAAATCCACCATTCCACAAATCTACCAACACAGCCACCATTCAAAGCCACCAAAAAAAAAAAAAAAAAAAAGGAAAGAATGTGAAAGCTGAGTGAATGAGCTGGGCACTGAATGATAGAGTGAAATTGGAATTGTGGTACAAGGGAATGAATTTTAGTTTTCGTAAGAGAGAGTGACCCAGCAAGGGGGCAAGAGAGTGAATGAGTGTTATGGTAAATGGAAGTGAGTGAAGGAATGAATGAAATTTGCTGCAAGAATACATAGATTGTGTTAGAAATTCTAACACAATTGCAACTATATACTACTTGCTCAACTATGAATAAGTTACTTGGATAGGCAGGGGCCATAGTGGCCCTCCCTGCCTATCCAAGTAGACACCATGCCTTTGCTAGTTAGCCGACGCGGTGTGGGACGGCCTGATAGAGCACCAACACAGGCACTCCAAGATAGGGACTCTTTCCCCATGATCCTTCATTGCTACCACCTGGGTTGGTTGTTCTTTCACTCCTCCCATCCCCTCCCCCCTTCGTCTGGTGTACAATTGTCAACTCCCCATACTTGGAACGGGATGGAAATTCTACCCCAGGGGATCCTCTTCTGCCCCCCCTTTCAACTAGGCGGGCGCCTTTACTACTATCCCCCTCTTTCTCTCTACCACTTCAACCCCCACCCGCTTTCTATCTTCCCACTATCACTTTCAACCATTCATTTTTTTTCTTTTTACTAGGTTCTCCTTGTCTGTAGCTTTGGCTACCACATGGTTCACCACGCTAGTGCTTTTCACTCCCTACTGCCTGGCCCGCCTCCTCGTGGCGCTGGACGGAAAACTAGAGGTTTCTGTGCGCCCCTAAAGTAAGAGACCGGATGAGCAACACAACCAAAACAACCCAACACGAACACTATACCAACACTCACTGTCCTACATAAATTTGGCCTTTACAGAGTTTTGTATTCAGCACATTGCCTGACGCGGGGTTGGAGGAAACCCCTGGAGCCGCATTACAATTAACACCGCATACTATTTCCACTGTCCACCCAACTTGAGCGCTCCTGTCTGAATAACTTGAGATATTTTTACTCCACTCTGTAAATTTTATTTCACCTGGACCATTTCTTCTAACATTAACTGTTAACGCCTAACAGTGTAGCATGTTGACACTGTCACAGTGTGGGATTAGATCCTGGAGTCGATCTCCAGGATGAACCACTCATGGCACTAATTGCTGACACCACTGCTTGGTGTTGGATACAACAGGGCACATCAACACCAGAACTATGTCTAAACAAAGGCCCATTTTGCCTAAACTAGAGTGCTAACACCATTGGGTGTGGGATGCTGAAGCTGTCCCAGTGTGGGATGTCTGCCAGGATACCCTGGCAGCAATGATTTGATGTGATCACAAGGGAACTCAGAGATGGACGAATCCTGTATAAATAAAGCACGATAATAACTCTATTTCAGGACACAGACAACTTCCACTTGGCTGGTGAGTTTGCGGTCTATTGTCAGTGGAATTACCCACTGGCCGTCTGGGGTTAGACCACCAGGGGCCACAAGCCTGTCATCCTGAATGAATTGTTTAGCAGCTTTGGGCGTTTTACCGGCTTGACCCCTGCCTTATTATCGTATATGGAACGTCTGGGGCGCTGCAGGCAGAAGCTGCAGAATACCCCCTAGGCTTGAAGATCTTCTCCCTTGCTAGTTCATGCATTCCTAGGACCAGGATGTTAGTTTTTTCCATGTGTCAGAATGCTGCTGATGCTGACACCCCTTCTCGAGGGTGTGGGATATCGACGTCCACGTGGCAACTCGTGGAATTTACCCATGACCTTTATTTCTCTCACCCTCTGGAGAGATATCCTCCTGGATCCCACTTCCCTATCTATTCCCTTTTCAAATCCATAAGGTGGATGCTTCCACCTACAACCACTTCTTTCACGACTATAGGGATCCCTTTCCTGATATCTTTACTCTCCCACAGGTGCCTGGTAGCTAGCCTACCATCACTTTAACTCCTCCCACCTGGGGCAAGATGGACTTTCTACTCCAGAAGTTTCTCCTTCTGTCACCCCTTTCAACCTGGCAGCCACCTTTTCTACCGGCCCCCGTTGTCTCCCTCTTTTATCCCCTACTCACACTATCTCTCCTTTCTTATTTTTTATTTTTAAAATTCGTTATAATTTAGATATTTCAATATTAATATAAATGTATATCTTTTTAAAGATGAAAACAGTCCATCCATTAAAGATCGCTATGATTAGAGACATTACGTATATTTACAACTTATGATTTATGATTTATTATCTCATGAATCATTGAACAAAGCGAGGGGGACGTCAGTCCCACAGATGGAAGCAACTGCGTTAGCAGGATTTACCAAAAACTGCATAGAGACCTATTAATTTTACATTCGGCATTTGGACTGTTCGATTTAATGAGGATGGATCAAACCATTTAATTAAATGGTGGGGGAAGCTTCAGATATTTTTATTCGACTCTGTAAATTTTTATTTCACCTGTACATTAGCGGGAGGAGGATTGGTGGTTTAATAGTGATTGCGTAATTTATCTCCTGTACACTTACATAATCTACACTGCCATGATCAAAGAAAACCATTTCCATTACAGCATCCTTCTTTACAACTTCGACAACCATATCGTGAATTGTAGCCTTCAGGAGATTTTGATTTCAGGTACGTACAGTCATATTTAATATTTATATACATATTTGTTTTTATTTTGATACATGAGTTTACGATTACGCTATGATTGAATAATAGTGAGAGGAAGAGATAGACAGAGAGGGCATGGAGATGAAAAAATGGAAGAAAATGAGATAAAAAGGGGAAGAGTAATCATATTACATAATACTTATACAACATATAAATTTAATCCCGAAAGTACGTTGCTGTACAATTCCAAAACTTGGTGTCTTCATCAGGCGTCAACCGCCAGAATTGAAAGAAATAACAGCAAAATTGTGTCTCTGTTTCTTCACACAATAGATACAAATCTATATTTGTATCTATTGTTTTTCCATTATATATAAATTCAGATTTATATATAAATCTGAATTTATATGTAATGGAAAAACAAGAATCTAAATTACATAGTCATAAGGAGTGAAAGATAAATAAATAATTATAGTATATAGTTAATATAGACCTGGAATGATATAAAATGAAAAAGAATTGAGATGCTAGCTAGGGTGATACAAGTGTGGTCCGCGGACTTCTTGGGTCGCTGAGATCGTTTCAGAGGATCCGCGAGGTCAAAATTATTTTCTTAATAATACTAAACATAAGATATATAAACATAGAGGAAAATTACATACATACAGAAATCATGCATTCATAGAAAAATTACAAAATCATAGTAATCTATGTATGTACATTGTTTTGTAATCCAATGATTACAAAACAATATACATATATAGAAAAATGACATCGTCATTTACACTATGAATTGGTCCTCATTGTCATTCTTAAGGAATGCCCCCAGTCCTATAAGAGTCTTTTGGAAACACAATATATCGTTCATTTAAGATTTTTATGAGTTCGAGGACAATTGAAGTCTTTCTTGAATTACATTCTTCGTCATATTTGTAGTCTCGTATACAGTGTTGAACCACGGTTTAGTTTTCAGTCTGAGACCATAGGCGTCCCATCTATTGGAACTGGCCCACCTTCCGTGGTGTGGACGAATATTTAGAAGCAGCTTTTCACGTCAATGCTGTTTCTGCATAGTCAAGAAGTCAGTACAGCATTACATAACAACACAACATGCATAATCTACACGAACATCACACTACGAGATGTGTGACCTACTTTTCAGGGTCTGTTTCTTTAACAAGGGCAAGAGGAGGATTTGAACGGTCGTTCTAGGAGCCAACCTATCTATAAATATACATACTTTCATCTCATTAACCTTAGAGCTCGTCAAAATTGGTGCCATGAACATATGACTTGGAGCGTTGACAAATGGAGTACAGTTCTGTTCTCTGATGAGTCCCGTTTTAGCAGGAAAACGGATTCTAGACGTTATTTCATTTTGCATCTCGGACTGAAATAAATTACAATGTATTTACTTTCCTTTCTAAATAAAAGAATATTAATTTAAAGCAATTTATAATCAGAATACGTTTGTTTACTTGATCCTATAATTCTTCAGCTGAACTGGCCTCCAATAAGTTAACATATCCCCTCCTGGGTAGAATCGCTATCCTCTCCACACCGGGTGGAAAAATCCTGAGTTCGAGTTTCGTAGATAAAGGGGGAATTTTTTATGGACTTTTTCACAACGTGGCCGAGTTAATCGGTCTCAGGCGAGAGCACCATGGTTTTTTCACCCTAATATTCGAGTTTTTGTTCAGCAAACAGAAAAGCGACCTCGGAACACGCTGACAATATACACGGAGCAATATGGCCTTAGACGCTGATGCTCCGAAAACCCCACTACTTAAAACCCCACTACAATAAAGTAGACAAAAATACTTTCTCCTCATCTCTATTGACTTTGCGGGGGGCGTTCGACGTCCTCGCAAGGCTCAGGGCTGCCCAACTGCCGACAAACCTCTATGATTGCGTAAGAAGCTATTTTACATACCGATGGGTCCTGGTACAGGCCCCTTATTGCAAGGTTGACCGACAATTACACCGGGGATGCCCGCAGGGCTCTGTCTTAGGACCTGTCCTGTGGAACTATGTATTGGACCAGTTCCTCTCCCTCGACTTAGGAGGCGTGCAGGCATTGGCGTATGCAGACGACCTGTCCCTAGCCATTACTGCAGATTCAAAAGCCCAACTAGAAACTCTCGCGAATGCAGCAGTAACCACACTGCGAGAATGGACGGAAAGGCATCGACTCACCATATTGGCCACCAAGACCAAATCCATCTTATTAAGGGCTATCTAATCCCAACTAGACCGCCGCAAATAAGAATCAACAATAGGACAATTAAGCTATTCACAGAACTAAAGTACCTGGGAGTTATCCTGGACCGTAATTTATCTTCCACCCCACACCTAAAATATATACAGGCTAAGATGAAAAAATACGCTGCCATGCTTGTTGGAGTCACACGTCGCGACTGGGGCCTAAAAAGGGGCTGCCTTGCAATCCTTTATAAAGCAGCCATTATCCCAGCAATCACATACGCCTCCGGTGTCTGGTTCCACAAAGCCTCAACAGTGGTAAACCGCAGACGACTGGATATTATACATAGGCCAATCCTATTGACCCTCACCCGAGCGTGCAAGACAGTCTCTACCCATGCACTACAAGTGATCACGGGCGCTCTCCTTCTTGATCTTGAGGTGACTTGCACCGGCATGCTTCAGAAACTCAGACGTGGCAAAGTCACAACCTTCCAGGACCACACCACGGACCCGGCTAATAAGTGTAAAGTTGAGAAGTACAGGCTGCAAACGTACTTAACATTAATATGGCAACAACGCTGGATGATGTCTGACCAAGAAGACGTCACGCGAAGTTTCTTTCCGAACTTGCAACAGGTGTACCCAAATACCCGACATGGCTCTGCCCTGGTCTCCACGTCACCTACCTTCTCACAGGACATAGAGCTATCCGCCACAAGCTAAACCTCCTGGGACTGACAGATAACCCAGCCTGTGCGTGTGGTTCCCTCGAGACCTGGGATCACCTGCTACACGAGTCGGAGCTGTACGAAGATCTGCGTAGACACCTCATCACACGAATCTAGTTCAACCCCGAAAATCAGGAGAATTACCTACTGGAAGACGAGAGAACTTACAATACCATCACCAACTTTGCTCAGTGTCTCTTTGCAAGACTCCTGACTCTATATTTGCCGGCAAACCTAGAATAATTAGGATAAATACAAGAGCAATCAAAAAAAATGACGAACCAAGATAAAACTGGACTGCGTTCCAGCTGTAACTGAACTCCACTCTCCCAAATACTGTTCCACTGATAGGACATCGATTCCATTTGAGAACTGTTACCAATCACATCGCACGACCTACTTTGACTACAATCGGACCTTCGGGAGTGCACCCTGACTGTGACTCAACCCTATCCTATTGAACATCGACCAGCGGACGGTCCTGCTTGGTCTTTTATGAAGTAGTTACTCTTGGGATCCAGGTCCGTCCAGGGCTGCACAAATGTCAGACAGACCTAGACTGAAAAACCTGGACAGATATACCTTAACTGCACTCCTGGGAATCCCGAATAGGGCAGCCCTGGCGCCCGGACTGAAGCCACCCCACATCTATGCCATGTTGGCGTTCAGGCCAGTTCCCTTTCCTGGCCTACTTTTTACCCTTCCCTGGTGGGGCACAGGAGTCAATCCTGCTGTCCCCTCCCCTTCTCGCCACCCCTTCTTTTCCTTCTGGTGGGACATGGGCATGTCCCCACTGTAAACTGAAGATGGCAGACTAGTGACTAGTATACACGTTTTTACGAGCTCCTGATTTTTGTGTTAAAATATGAGTTTTAAGTGTTTAGTTTGCCAAAAAAAGTGTTCCCGTCGAAAGACATTCATCTGAGGATTACCGAGGTGAGACAATTTTGCAAACTTTTGGGAATTTAGCAAATTACCAGCGTTTTTATCTGTGTCCTTTGTTTGCCAGACTACAATGGTCACCATGTGGCTGGCAGCAGTGCCATAGAGAGGCACCGATTATAAAGCGGAGGCCACGTTGGTAGTGTGCACTTGACTGGGGAGGGTGCCCCAACAGTGTTTTTATCGGGCTGAAAGAGAGCTACAACAATTTGTGCTTTTAACTGTCTTAAACAGCTGAGAAATATGTTTTTAGTGAACTTCCCCCCACCATAAACTTTTCATGGTGAGGAACAAACTCTTCTCCAGTGAATTCTATTGTGTTTTTGGCATCACCATCATCTTCAGCAGCCCCAAAAACGCTATAGGGGACTAATTCCATTGCTCTAGGTGCATTCTAACATTTGTTTGTTCTCCCCCCCACCTGTGGACAGTGGGGCCCAGCACAAAACCTCGCTGACGGACTGTTCAGCCGCTATTCCACCTACAGACCTGCTACCGGCGACAATCTGCACCTTTTCACGAGCCCTCTCACGGAAACCCACAAAACCCCGTTAAACCGAATCGGCTCAATAATCCGGATTTTACCCGACATGGAGGGAAAACCTGATAATAACCAGGACACCATGCAGCAAATCCCAAACGATGATCCCATTATCATCGAACACAAGGATGAAGCGGTGGACCCCCGCTCTGGGCCCCCCCAGACAAGCAAGAGAAAGAATAGGAAGGGAATAGTGCCAAATTTGCAGCGGGAGACACGCTCACACACTGAGCCTAAGGAGCCAAAAGAAATACACGACAACCAGCAAAGTCAAAAAGACGCCAGCGAGGAGAAACAACCGGATCTGCCTCTGGATCCCACCCTGCCAGAGGGCACCGTACATGAAAAATCAATGTTCCTCAAGGCTGCTCTGGAAACACTGTTCAAGGAGCAAACCAATAGGGTGACCACAGGGCTTAGAGCCCAAATCGTCAACTTGTGGAATAAGCTGGATACACTCCTGATAGAAACTTTCCTAGAGAGTGAAAGAGCAACAGCAAAGCTCCAGGCTTATATTGATTGTGGGGCGAACAAAATGCCACAGCGCGTCCCCACATACGCCCAAGCGCTGAGGACCACAACAATAGAGCAACAGCCGATTCCTGCTGCCCCCAGCAGGAAGAAGGGGCCCCTACTACAACGCCCACATCTGGTCATCTTAAGGCCAGCCACACCAGAGACTCACCATACAAGCGAAGAGGTGAAAAACTCGGTAATTACTAACCTTGGTGAAGATTTTAAAACCACCAGAATAAAATCGATGAGGAAGACTCGCAACGTCGGAGTTATTATTGAAACTGAGACACAGGAAGAGGCGAATAAAATCATTGAAAACCAGAAAGTGCCCTCCCTGGGTCTCCATGCAGAGATCCCCAAGAGAAAGGGACCGAGTATTGTAGTTTACGACACTGGAAGTGACCTCTCTCCAACCCAACTACAGGACGAAATCTACAGAAGAAACCTGCAGCACGACATTCCAGATATTGACCCATCGGTGCTAATCACACCTAAATACCAGACAAAGCCCAGAAACGGTAACGCCACAAACTGGGTGATTGAGTTAGCCCCAAGAGCCTGGAAGATAATCAGCCAACAGACACGGATTTATATCAATTGGGGCAGCCACCGCTTTAGAGAGCACGTGGCTGTGCCCAAATGCTTCCGGTGTTGCCGATTCGGTCATACCACACATACGTGTGTGCAACCACAAACCTCCCCAACTTGTGGGCACTGTGCAGACATAGGCCACAACTACAACTCCTGCCCTAATAAAACCGCCCGATCAGTGTGCGCAAACTGCAAAGCCTTAAAACTACCAGCAGATCACTCCATTAGAGACAGAAACTGCCCCGTATACATAAAAGCCAAAAGTGCTCAACAATCAAGAACCGATTATGGGAACTCTTCATAAATACAATAATGTAAACACAATGAAATTTGCTCAACATAATGCACAACGGGCTAAAGCTGTTGCCGCGCAACTAAAGAAGAAGGCCGATGAAGACAATCTTGATGTCCTCTTTCTCCAGGAGCCTTACACGCACAAGAAAGAGGTGAAAGGCTATCCCCTCACGTATAAAATAGTTCAGCATGACGGAAATACCCCCTGGGCAGCCTTGATAGTTCGCAATCCTGACCTCACGGTAACAAAGATAACTCATCTCTGCAATAAATGGGCTGCCTGTGCTCAAATCATCTCCCCATTAGGAGAATTCTATGCAATATCATTATACTGTCGACCTGGCGAAGACATCCTCCCTGCAATACATTACCTGCAAAACGTTCTCCATGAGCTCCCCAACGCCAAAGTAATAGTCTGTGCAGATGTTAACTGCAGGTCGCCGGCGTGGCACAGTGCAACCCCTGACCGACGTGGTACTACTAACGGCCAGCGCCTCGAAGAATTCCTCACCAACAATAGCCTGGCAATACTAAACCAGCCGAACAATCCGCCCACGTTCTCAAGCACATTATGGGAAGCAACAATAGATGTAAGCTTTGCTACCCGCTCCATTGCTGGACATATATCTTCATGGAAGGTCAGAGAGGATTGGACAACCTCTGACCACAGAGTTATTACATTCCAGATGCACCGTGCCCTTAACAAACAACCCACACCTAGAATAACCATCAACAGATTCGCCGTGGACAAGGCCAACTGGGAACAATTTCAAGAAGCACTGACTGGCTCTGTCCAAACTTTTGACTATGCAACTCTTATCCCGGACCAACACCAACGCGCCATTGTAAACATAATTATAGAGGCTGCAAACGCAACCATCAGAAGGAAGAAACCATCCCCATGCGCGGTCCCCTGGTGGTGCCCGGAGCTTCAGAGACTCCGACATGAGGTAAATACACGCAGAAAAAATTTTCAACGAGCAAGAAGATCCTGGCCGGCAGCAGAGGTGCAGGTCCTCAGGCAGCAATACCGTGAGGTCAGGAATGAATACACCGCCTTGATCAGAACACGGAAGAAACGATCCTGGGAAATGCTAGTTTCAACTACCGGGAACGAGTACCCTTGGGGGATTGTATATAAAGTCGCAATGAACAAGTTACCCAAAGGAGAGGTAGTTCCCTCAACTAAAACACCTGCTGGCTTCTATACAAAATCATGGCACCAATCAATAGACAATATCTTCAATACCACCTTTCGGCAACTCCCGACAGCTCACTCCCTGGAGCAGCTCCGTCTCTGCGAAGAAAATGCAAACTACAACCCAGTAGAACGCGAAGACCCATTCACACTAGCAGACCTCTACTTGGCGACCGCCAAAATACGAAACAAGAAAATCTGGAACCAGAGATCGTAAAAAAGGCCGTAGAATACATCCCAACAACTATCCTAAATCTGTTCAATCACTGTCTCTCTGCAGGCTACTTTCCTCATGACTGGAGATCTGCACGGATCCGACTGATCTTGAAGAACCCGACAAAATCACGGGAACTTCCGGAGTCGTACAGACCTATAGCACTATTACCGGTACTGAGCAAACTATTTGAACACTTACTCCACAACAGAATAGAAACCCACTACCTAGAAGCAGGGCTACGATCCCCCAAACAATTTGGCTTTCGTAGAGGCTGCTCCACTGTAGACGCCTTGGAACGCATAATAACCGCAGCTAACAACTGTAACCGCAAATACTTCCTAATGATCTCTGTCGATTTTGCCGGGGCATTTGACTCACTCTGGTGGCCAAGTGTCCTCGGCAGACTCCGGGAGGCAAATATCTCCAATAACCTCTACCACTGTATCAAAACCTACCTATCTGATAGAAGGATCTCAGTATGTGCTCCCTACTCTCAACTTACTCGGCCTATCTTCCGGGGGTGCCCACAAGGTTCAATCCTAGGGCCACTCCTTTGGAATCTGGTGATGGACGGCTTCCTCAATCAGAATCTCAATGGGGCAGATGCACAAGCATTTGCAGACGACCTCGTCCTGATGCTGGAGGAGGACAGCCGGGCACAACTGGAAGCCACTGCAAACCGGGCAATTGACTCCCTGCAAACGTGGGCGAAACAGAACCACCTAACAATATCACCAACCAAGACATCCTCAATACTCCTCAAGGGTTCTCTCGACACGAGAAGGCCACCACAAATCAAAATAGAAGGAACACAAGAGCATGCTGCACTGTCAGCTCTCATGCGCTGCAGGCCCTGGCAGGATCACTCCCCCTGGACCTGGAAATTGTCCGCTGCGGCATGCTCTTTCAACTGTCCAGAGGTAAAAGTGTATCCTGCATCGGCTGCACTACCGATCCAGCCAACAACAGCAACATAGAGAAAAAACGTCTTATCAACCATCTCCGGCAAACCTGGCAGTCCCGATGGGCAGAATCAACTAAAGGCGCCATAACCCGGACGTTACCCAAGTCTACCCCCACCAGCCGGCCTGGTTCTCACCGGGGCTCTACACCACCTTCCTTCTAACGGGACATGGTTCCTTTAATGCCAAACTTTCGACCTTCGGAATAAAAGAATCACCACTATGCCACTGCGGTGAAAATCAAACATGGACACATCTGATGCATGAATGCCCCCTCTTTGATGATATAAGATGTCACTTTATAACAAAAATATGTTTCAACCCGAAGGATCGGGAACACCTTGTACTGTCGGAGGAGGAGTACTATAGAGCCCTCTCGAAATTTGCGCACGAACTGTTCAGCAGACTACGAGCATTACCACAACTTCCCTAAACTCGAGACTGGAACTCTGACAACTGAAACGGACAACAATGACTAGGACTTTACTGGATGAGACCTATATCCACTTAGTGACACCATCCCACACTAACACCCTGATTATTGGAACAGCAGTGGATGAGATCCTATCCCAACACTGACCAACTAATGGACTGTACACTGTCATGGACCTGACGAAGCCACAGCTTTGCTACATACACGCCATGTTAGTGATCTGAGCCGGCTCCCTTGTTCGGCCCTTTCTTCTCCCTTACCCCGGCGGGAGGAGGTGACGGCTTTCCCGTCTCCTCCCCTCCTTGCCGACCCCACTCTTCCCTCTGGTGGGGTATGGGCATGCCCCACTGATTCTACCTGGGGTCGTCTCCCCTATTGACCCCATTCTTCTGTCTTTATCCCTCCAGTCTTCATTCTCCCTACCCAACTCTATCTGTATGCAAGCGAATGCCCCACACGCCAAAAATAACCGTGTCTAAATTACGCTGTTCGCCCACCATTTTGGCTTTTCTAATTCTAGCGCAATATCCCCATGCAATTTTTTTTTTTTTTTTTTTTAAGGTCCTAGCCACTGAAATCCCAGGAAACTAGGTGGCAGGGCCTGCCAGAGTGCAAATTTAAACTAGTGGTTACCTGGTCTGCCTCCACGGGGCGAAGTGCGGGCAACGTTGGGCCTCAGCTGGGGTCCAGCGGCTAAATGGCCAGAAGAACAACGGTACATAACACAACACACTCACATGATCCATACACTTTTAAATCTCTGGCCTTCCCAGTGAACTGGTACACTCACAATGAAAGCAACGCGGAGATGGGGGGAACCCCTGGTGCCGTTAGACACTTAACACACTTTGCACTTTGCACTTTGCACTTGTAAACTGAAGATTGCAGGTGTCTATTGCAAAAACGTCTCAGATGTTGCTTAAGGGAAAGCTTGACCATGGAAGACCTCCAGTTATTAAATATAGGTAACAATTAAGTACTTAATTAAGTACTTAATTAATTAACCATTAAGTACTTATCGAAGACCAAATACCTAGGCATTTATATTGATGATGCTCTCAGTTTCCTTCCACATGTTCAGTATGTGAAAGAAAAGGCTAAATTGTTCCTGAGCCGAATTAAACAGATAACAAGACAAGACTGGGGTCTTAGAGGTCAAACCTTAGGACTTCACTATAATTGTGTGTTTTTGTCGATAATTTCTTATGGAGCTGGTGCATGGGGCTTTAGAGCCAATAAAGTTGCTGTAGTAAAGCAACTGTTACAAGCACAGAGGGCTGCCCTCCTGACCATGTCAAGAGCTTGTCGAACTACCTCCACCATGGCTCTTCAGGTTTTGCTTGGGAAACTACCTGTCCATTTTGAAGTTCAGTACCGCTACCTTAAGTATCACCTTTTGAAGAAAATACCATTGACCTATGATAACATCCAATTAGATCTAAGTGCTCCCATTAAGACTGAGAAGACAAGATTAAGGCAAATTTTTATTGCAAAATGGCAGCAGGAGTGGTCTTCATCTGATATTGGTGCAGTCACAAGGGACTTTCTGCCTGTAGCAAGGGAAATTAAAAAGGAGGAGTTAAAGTGGGTTTCGCCGGGCTTATATGGTATGTTTATATTAACTGGCCACGGAAGTATAAATACTAAACTTCACAAACTGGGACTTTCACCAACAACATCTTGTTTGTGTGGCCAGGAAGAAACTGTTAACCATATTCTTCATCAATGCCATTATTATAACGATCTTCGACGTGACCTACTTAGTGTAGTTCCTAACTTGGACTCCAGCAACAATAAAATTCTGGTTGAATCTCAGACAGCTTTTAATGCTTTGAATGTGTTTGCTTCTCGTGCATTTAAAAGAAGAACCGAAATTAGGTCCTAGTTTTACTGTTCCTGCGATTTCTTGGATCCTTTATTGGATTAGGAAAGAAATATCTCTCATTTTTGATTGGATTCTATATTTGCAACTGATTAGTATCATTAAGTGCTACACTATACTTTCCTGGATTTTATAATAGACTTGTTCCTGATGTGGAACTGTTTTCAGCAGAATAGGTATTTACTGTATAAGGAATTTTGCTCTACTCATCGAGATACTATTTGGCCTTTAGCGTTTCATAGTTTTTGGAATTAATATTTCTTTGTGAGTGAATACTACTGTGACATTTCATATTACAGACTTTTCCTAGTAACTCTGTTATTAACTGTCTTGGATGATTATCTTAGACTTTTCGGGCTCTCTTAGAGCTTGTATTTAGGCAAGAACTTTTTAAAACATAATTTTGAACCCTGCCTGATGTGATCTCATCTAGGATTTGGACATGTATATTACTTTTGCGTTAACCCTGAAACATTTTATTTATTGGGCCAGGTTATGGCATTACCCTGGCATTACATTGGACGAATCTGTACATAGTGTATATTCTGCTGTGTTCCTGAAGAAGAGGATATTGTACATAGTGTCTTTCTGTGGAGCTTTTCAGAATTCGTGGAATTTGCTTTCACTGTGTTTTTTGTTAGAAGATCAATTATTTCTTCAACAACTGAAGACATTCTGCCTACAAGGGGTTAGGCAAACTGTAAATTAAGATGTTTTGCTGATCCTAGTTCCTAGGATGGGATTTTCCATGAGATAGGTCTCCATGGTTAGAGAAGTTAGTCCACTTCTCCACTTCTTCCTACTTTATTCTTGCTTTACTTCTTCTCACTTCTAACTATTGGAGAGTCCCTCTGTTGATTCTCCTCTCTTCTATCCATTCACCTCCCCAGATCCCAAACTTTTCCCTCTGTATTCCTCTTTTTCCACTTCATTCTCTTTTTCGGGCACTCTCAGGTGTTATGCCCTGGGCTTGCCCAGCAGGAGATAATTGATCCTGGCCGCCTCCACGTGGCGGGGATGGGGGGGATGAGACGTAGTGACCAGGTGTTACTGCTTCTTACCTGCTAAGAGCCAGGCACCGGACGATAACATAACAACAGAACACATCATAACACTTACAAGTCCAACACACTATATACAATTGGCCAGTTTTGGCATAAGCTTCAACACAAGAAGTACAATAGCGGCTTATGGGGGAAACCCTGGGATCCGCCACAACAACACATGAATATCCCTTAATATCCCTGTAAACTGAAGATAGGAGTATGGAGCCCTATCAGCTCCAGACTTCTATCTAAATTCCACAATTCAAAATCAATTTCGTCCACCATTCTTTTGACCTTCTCCAAGCGCTTCCTCCTCAACGCGATCACATTTTTTTTAAGGTCCTAGCCACTGAAATCCCAGGAAATTAGGTGGCAGGATCTGCCAGAGTGAACTATATATTAGGGGGTACCTGGTCTGCCTCCACGGGGCGAAAGTGTGGCAACGTCGGGCCTCACTAGAGGCCTGGCGGCTAAATGACCAGAAGAACAACGGTACAAGGCATCACACATGTACAAAGTCCATACACTTTTAAATCTCTGGCTTTTCCAGTCAACTGGTTCACCCACAATGTAAACTACGCGGAGATGGGGGGAACCCGTGGTGCCGTTTGACCCTAAACACACTTTACACTTTACAATGAAGTAATGGGGTTTTACCTTAAGTAACAACACAGAATATCCTTGCAACAAAGTGTTTGTAACATACACTGTGATGCCGCTTTATTAGGTACACCTACCTAGTAGCGTGTTGAGTCTCCTTTAGCCTCCAAAACAGCCTGAATTCGTCTAGGCATAGATTGAACAAGTTGCTGAAAACGTCGTGCCGAAATGGAGTACCATGCAGACATGAGTGTGTCACGCAGTTCCTTAAGATTCGATGGAGGTGTAGGCCTGCAGCGAACAGCCCTTTCCAGCTCATCCCAAAGATGTTCAATAGGATTGATATGCGGAGAACTGAGCGGGCCACTGCAGCAAACAAAAGTCATTGTCATGTTCCTGGAACCGTTGCTGATCAAGTGCATCCATTCATGTTGAGAGTTTATCTGAGGATAAACTGTCAACATGAATGGATGCACTTGATCAGCAACGATGTGTAGGTACGATGTGGCATCCAAACGTGAAACTATGGGTATGAATGGACCAAACGTGTGCCAAGAAAACATTGTCCAAACCAAAACACTGTACCCCACCACCTTGAACAGTATTCGTCAGATGTGATGGGTCCATGGATTCATGTTGTTTCCGCCAAATTCTCAGCCTTCCATCAACATGATGCACGAGGAACTTCGACTCGTCAGAACAAGCAACTGTTTTCCAATCCTCGATAGTCGAGTGCTGGTGTTGCTGTGCCCACAGGAGGCGTGCTCTCTTGTTCTTCATTGATAACAAAGGTATGCGATGAGGTCGTTGGCTGTTGTAGCCCATTCGCGACAAAGTGCGACTAGTGGTCCGTTGGGATATTTTGTTCTGAGCACCAAGATTGTATTCTGACGTGATGTGCGACATTGTGGCCCGTCTGTTTGCTTGCACAATTCTAGCCATCCTCCTCTGACCTCTCTCTCATCAACAAGCGATTTTCTTCCACAGGAGTGCCGTTGAGGGGATGTTTCCTGTTCGTTGCACAATTCTCGATACACCCTTGAAACTGTGGTGCGTGAAAAGTTCACGAGAACTGCCGTTTCAGAGATTCTTTGTCCAGCCCGTCTTGCACCTATTACCATGCCACGTTCGAAGTCCGTTTGATCACTGCTTTTTCCCATTCTTGCCTACAGTTAGAACGCTCAAATGATACTAGAAAGGTTGTTCTGCTGCATTTATATCCACAACTGTGGTCATGTGAATTGCAACGTTGTGGGACAAACCATTTGTGTGCACAGCAGGGGTGTACCTAATAAAGTTGCAGCACAGTGTATGTCCATGATAATTACAACTACTCATTTTTAATATTATGATAGAATTGTCTTCCGTTTTTTTATAGGTCTGAATCCTCGAAGATTTAACCATGAACCTAACCATTCTTTGTCAACTCTTAGGATTGTGTCTTTTCAATCGAACGACTACTCCACAGCCAGATGACTTAACCGTACAAACAAAGAGTGGCCCCGTAAGAGGCATTACGATCACTACACCCACAGGCAAATTAGTCGACGCATTCTTGGGGATACCGTACGCACAGCCACCAGTTGGGGAAAATCGTTTCCTTAAATCTCTGCCAGTCAAACCATGGACCGATGTTTTCTATGCTACCAAAACACCAATAACTTGTGTTCAGATACCTGATAATCAAACGAATGAAAAACTCCCAACTGGCGAGAACTGCTTGACACTCACCATATGGGTACCCACACCTCGACCAAGAAAGGTAGCTGTAATGATCTGGATACATGGAGGAGGATACATAGTAAGGGATAGGTACGATGGTCAGATTTTGGCATCAGAAACAGGGATAATAGTAATTGGTATTAATTACCGTTTAGCCCCTTTAGGGTTTTTATATTTAGACAACCCAGATGTTCCTGGAAATGTTGGATTCTACGATCAGTTACTGGCAATGAAGTGGGTCCGAAAAAATATTAAATTCTTCGGAGGAAATCGAAAGAAAATAACTTTGTTTGGTGAAGGTGCAGGAGCAGCCAGTGTTAACTTTCATCTGCTATCTCCAGTGAGTCGAAACCAATTCGACCAAGCAATCATGGAAAGCTGGAGACTAACACAGTCGTGGCCTCTCTTGAGAAATGATGTTGCGGTACAAAAAGGAATACAGCTTTCTGCATCTGTTGGCTGCACTTGGGTCGATGTAATTGAGGATTTGACACAATGTCTGCGTCAAACAAGTTCAAATGAACTTGTAAATAAAGCTCAGTTATTTAATTCAAAAATCGGTCCAGGATATACTCTAATAATTGATGGAGATGTAATTGTGAAAAATCCTGATAATAGTGAAAGTCAAGATTACAAGCAAACTAATGTACTTTTAGGGACAAATATGAATCCTGGGGCATATTTTCTATACCTTTATTTCCCCGATGTATTCCGGTGTGATGATGACTTTCAAGTGAGTAAGGATGACTTCGAAGACACCGTTGGAAAAATAGATCCTTACCAAAGAACTCTATCGAAAAACGCAATCATCATGTTTTACACTAATTGCTTGGATCGAAATGATGGTACCAGGAATAAATATTTGCTTCGAGACATCATGGGAGATGCATACACAGTGTGTAAAAACAACCGATTTGCTGAAGATTACGCAGCATCTGGTAACCATGTTTACAAATACGTATATTCTTATATAACATACTTCAATCGTTACATAGGATGCGAAGGAAAATCGGAGAAGCAAGAAATCCCATATGTGTTTGGATTCCCTTTACTGGATGGTGGATACCAAGAAGCAGAAATTAATCTCTCCCGTCGTATAATGAAATATTGGTCGAACTTCGCGAAAACAGGGTAAGTAAATGATTTATGAAAATTTATAAGTAGGTCAGAGAAGTTGCATCCTTCCTCTTTACAACTCAAACCAATCTGTTGATCTTTCGAAAATTTGGGAATCCATTTCACACAAACCTTTTGGTATTGCAATCTGCCACCGATGGCAGTCCCGTGACTGTTATTCAACTCCCTAACCGCGCTTCAGCTGGTGCCCACCACCTATAGTTCTATCTTTTCATAGTTACCTCTTCAACAGCCGTTTGAACTTCCTCAAGCCTTCCACCAACTCCATGTGGAGAAAACTTGTTCTAATGATTAATACCAAAATAACAACGCTGGATAAAGGAAAACTCCTTCCGATCCATCCTTCTTCTTACAGTTCTTCCATCTAAGTTTAAATTTATGCTCTTTAGTTCTATCAGCATTTATTATTCTAAAAAAGATTGGTATGAACGCTTCCCAAGAGGGCTCTTATATTCGAAAATCTATTGTCTCGTGTGTTCGTGGACATTGCAGGTTGTGTGGCTGGATAATAAGAACTCACTTAATCCTATAATTTCCATAACGTTGGCTAACTACAGCCCCATATGAGGACGACTTCTGTAAAATTTTCACCTTTGTTCAATTTTACTGTCCCGTTTCCAGAGCCTTATAAACCACAATAAATCCTCTCAAAGGTACATAGCTGCCAATGTCTGCTGCCCTTATTCGATGTCCCTTCGCACTCATGGGCTTCCTTAACCAGGATCATCAGGCTTTGATCATTTTCAAGAACATTGTAATTTTTAGGTATAGCCTTCATATTTGGCCACTGACAGACAAGTGCGGTGTCAAAAGTGAAATTATAATCTTACCATCTCTACTAGAAATTTTTCTGGAGACAGTTGAAGAAGAACATGGTGGAACCACCTTTTCCCTCTGTGTACTGCACAAAAACGTCAGGTGTAATTATTTTGGAGTTCCTCTTTTTCTAGTACCTTGCACTTTGCTGAAATAAAACACAACTGCCACTTTTCTCACCATTCCTGAAGACTATACAAGTTGTTCTAAAGCAGTGCTGCTTGCCAATGACGGTCACACATAGGAGCAAAAGGAGGTACAACCCACCCCTTATGATCAAAAAGAATGTGGATCGTTTACTCGCACATGATGATTAAAGCTTAATGATTCTTCGAACTGCTTTAGCCCATCGCTTTAAATTTCTTACCGATTCGAATATCCTGAGATATTCGAATCTATAAGAAAGAGTCAGAATATCCTGGACTGCTACTGCTGCTTGCTATTAAGATTATTGTCATTAACCATTTTGCTGATCTTGATATCATTTACAAATTTTGCCATCGCATCCTCCATCCGTTCGTCAATGTCATTTCAAGAAATCAGAAACTGTTGCGGTCCAAAGATTGATCCCTGATGGACCTCAAATTTTAACAGAAGCTCATTCTGAAGAGGACATTAATGAAGAGATCTTTACTGTGGAAAAGGCACAGGTTCAAATACCATCAATAACGTGAAAATGTTTTATGGGATCTTTGCACTCTTTTGTTCAGTTACAGTGCAAGGAAACCACAGACATTTTCTGAATCGGACAAAAAATGTAGTTCAGGCTGATGGTTCGAATTTCTTCCAACTGTCAACCTCAACTACCTGCGAAGACAACTTCTTCCAGTAATCAACGATTCGCTGGCTAAAGGAAAACTTCCAACGGTCTCAACATTTTCCGCTATAATTTGAGTCTAAGGTCCCTCTTCCTGGAATTCTTTATAGCAGTGAAAATTACGCCTTCATTCATTTTACTAACCCCTCTCAGAGACTTAAAAACATCAATCAGATCCTTCAAGTTTGTCAGGTTGCAAAGCTCTACAGCAACATTATCAGAGTCTTTCCTCGTACAGCAGTCTATTGCCGAGCCCACCATTAAAGTTCCCCTCCTTTGGACCCTTTCAAGAAGCCCTTTTCAGATGATGTCTCCTTATTCGAACTCCTGGTGAGTTGTCTTAACCAGGAGTTCGAATTCACCCATTTTATTGACATCAGTGTAGATACAATTAAGACTAAATGTTCTTCTCTTGATTACTACCCCTTGAAGTTATCTAGGTTTGTTTCCCTACCTTTATTTTCTGGCTCATTTGAAACGTTACCACCCTCAGAACTAGAAACATCGGCTGTTGCGTCAACACATATAGATTTCTTGAAATGTATGCATACATTACTGAAGCCCATATCATCCGATAAACGCTGGTCAATATTTCATTTCTCCTCCTTATCTAGCAGTTTTCCAGAACCCTTATATTTATGAGGGTAATTTCCAGAACCCTATTATTGAGTATCCTCAATGATATTGACAAAAACTCTTGAACCACCTTTGTTCAAATGCATACCGTCTCTACAAAATAAATCCCTTCTACGTACAAGTGTGGGCTAAGCTAATTAAAATCTCTCCTCTTAGAGCCCTGCAGACTCCCTCAAGTTTATAATAAATCCACAAACTCTTGTGGATTTATTATAGACTATCAATCCCTAAATATACACCCATGTCAGTACATAATTTAACTTTATACAATTGAAATATCGATTTCAGTTAATTCACTTTGTTATCGTATGAATATTCCTGCACTTTACTGATAATAACACGAATTAATAATTTTAGGGATCCCAATGAGTCTCCCAATGGAGTGAATGTGGATGTACCATGGCCAGTCTACACAACAGCAGGTGAAGAATACTTGGATCTTAATATTACTGGAAGCACTGTAAGTTCAGGTCCCCGTAAGTCCCAATGCAAATTTTGGAATATCTACCTACCAGCCATCATGAAAATCACCAAGGAGACTTCCCCGTTATCTTCAGAGATAATGAGTTACCTATCAGCAGTCCATGAGAATGGATGTGATCTACAATTACAGCTAACAGAATGGTTCGCTCTTTTGTAAACGGCGATTTGTGCCTGAAATGATTTAATATTCTTCTATTAAAAACAAAGAAGCATGTACAGTGAAATAAATATGGATTTTTGTACACGATCCTTAGATGAACTATTTTACAATTTTATTATGATGGAAGAGAGTAATTCTTCTAATTGAATCATTTTAAATAGTTCCAAAAATTTTTTTATTAGAGATTACAATTAAAATTAAAATTATCACAATATTACAATTCTTTTTTTTTAATCATCTCCTTCCAATGAGAAGGTTTTGATGTTCAGAACTCAAGCTGGCTTCCGTTTCTAGTCACACAAACCCAACTGGTCGAAATCCTGAAGCTTTTGCAATTACTAATGAACTCGCACGGACTGTTTACTTACCTGCCAGACAATCCTCAACACACAGCTAACATTGATCTTTATCTCACAACAACCATTCCAAGTACAAGATCTAGGTGAACGATTCTGTAGACACCTCAGGTCACAAATTTAGTGACGTTCGCTTCTCCAATGGAGCCTTTCTCTCCAGGCCATTCTCAATCCTGTGTTGTTTGGAGTGACAAGAATAAAAAATGGACTCATCTGGGAGATTTCTTTCTTGTTTTGCTTGTTGAATTACTGTTTTCAATCTTCTGATATCAGCATTTGTTCAGTTCGTGTCAGTGAAATTATTCCTACAGGGATGAATTTATTAAATACTCCAACTTAAATCGCGTCCTTTATCTAAACCTTGGTTTTCCCATAAATGTGCTAAGGTTGTTCAAGATAAAAATTTTGAATCTTGCATATCTCACCTGACTTGGATCCAAATCTTCATATTCATTTTCTGCAACAGAAAAGCTCGCAACGATTGTAAGGTAGTTATTAATCAGCGAAAAGTAGATTTTGAACAGGCTGATGGTAAAAAACTTCCTCGTTATCCAAATGGTAGTCAAGTATTTTGGTTTCTTGACAAAGCTATTGGCCACAACTTTATCCTATATCTATTCCTAGCTCTGTCAAAACCTAATAGTTCTATTGCAACCTCACCTATGGGTAAAGCTGACATGCTTGCATCCTACTTTCCCAGGAACCATGTAACTCAAAAATTCTGTCCTTTCAATGTATATTAATGACCTTCTTCCATTGATGGAAACTCTATCCATGGTTTTGCCGATGATAGCACATTGCATTCCACTTTCCATTTTGAGAAACCTTGCCCTGCTCAATGAGCTTCAACTTCTCGAAAATCTGCTACCAATTCCTTAAATGCCGATCTTCAAGTAATTCTCCAGTGGGGCAAAGACAACTTAGTTGATTTCAACCCTTCTAAAACTCAGTCTTGTCTTATATCTCGCAAAAAGGATTCTTCTGCTCCTATGCTTATCTTTAGTGATACTCCGATTTCTAGGCCAAATGATATCTCTCTTTTGGGGATTACCCTGATTTCTAATCTTTCATGCCACAAGCACATTACAAATATTGCTTCCTCTGCATCTAAAAAACTTGGTTTTCTCTTTTGCCTTTGGACATTACTTTTCTTCCAAACAGCTGCTCACTCTGTATAAATCGCAAATCCGCCCTGCCATGGAATATTGTTCCCACATCTGGGGTGGTGCCCCCAAAACCTCTCTCAGGCTTCTAGATTGCATTCAGAAGAGGGCAGTTAGGTTAATTAATGACTCATTAATAACAGTCTCCACTCTGTGTCTCATAGATGTTCTGTTTCCTGCTGCATGCCTCTTCTGCAGGTATTTCCATGGGCACTGTTCTTCTGAATTAGCTTCTATAATTCCAGCTCTCTTTCAAAACAGTTCGAACACGTGCCGCCACCAGCCAACATCCATTTACTGTCCAACTTCAAACCCACAGAACCAACTTTTCATCTTCCTCATTTATTCATTCAACTGCCATTTTCTGGAACAAATTTCCTTCATATGTTTCTTTCTTGGGGTTTTCATGAAGTAGAAAAAACTATATTTGAAAAAGAAATGAAGATCTTCAGATGTGCAGGGTATTTTAAATGTACGAGTAGAACATTTTTAAAACACAAACAGAACACTTCCCGATTGTGGCGCCATCTGTTAGTATTTCAGCGCATTTTCCGAATATCAAAGAGGACCATAACGCGTTGTTTTGTATTTTCTACTGAAGCAGTGCCGGATTAATGCAGGGGCTAGCAGATCACTTGCTCGTTCTTTTAGTTACGGGCGGCAAATTTTACAAGTAATGAAAAAAATAAAATATCCTTAGTAAGGGGGCGCCAAAAATCTTTCTGCCCCGTGCGCAAAAATATCTTGGTCCGGCATTCCACTGAACATCTGTAAAATCGGAATATCTCGGTATTGCACAACTTCAGCAACAGACCGACCATTTACAGGAAACGAAATTTCCAAGCGCTATCGTATAATGAAGCCTCATGGCCTTGTTCAGCCTTGGAACAGATTTTAAATAATCTGACTGCATTTGTGGCGTCTATTAGACACACTTTTAACAGTGGTGCCATCTAGCCCGAATACTAAATTACAAAACTAATGCCTAACTTCTTCAAATTAAGCCCACGTGGGTAGTTCACTTGGTAGGATAGCTGTTCTACTCATTGTTTGGAAAAGACCTGGATTCGAATCCTGTCGATGATGTGAGCATCTTTTATGGATATTTTTCACAACGAAGCTTTTCAATTAGCGAGTAGAAAATCGACCACAGACACATGCAATTAAACCGACATTATATGGAAATCCTCTTTGATGCTGCAATATAGCCTAAGTTGCTGATGCGCCTAAATAAAAAAAAAAAAAAAACCTACAGCAATAACAAAACCACCCTTTACAAATCTCGTTGCCCTTCTCTCTACACGTTTCAGCAGTTGAACGATGTGGTCAGTCTATTGTCTTGTACACTGGAATAATCACCTCCTTTTCCCTGCTATCAAAATTCGTGTATATCATTTGCAAAACTCCATGAACTGTCCTGGTAGCTTGTGTCTACTGCTCTCCACTGTCTTGAGTGTCCCTTAATTTCTTTGCACACCTGATTACCTGCCAGAGACTTATTTCAATTCGGACCACCAGCCAATTATTGTTATTGTTGTTCTTTTACACATACCTGCTCCAAATTTCAATGTTTTGAATTCAACTAATACTAGAGTCACATTTAGTCCTAGATTTTTAAGTGTTGCTAGATGTGTTGAGGTTACTTCTGCCATCCCGTGGTCAGTCTTAGAAAATTGTAATCTTGAAATTGCAGTGAATTTGCTTACTAGCGATTGCGACCGTTGCAGCATCAAAGAAAATCTCCATGATGCCTCGGTAAAGAGTATGTTGGACTCCCCATCTTAATATGAGCTTCAAGTTAAAACAGCATCTGCAGAAAACGTGGAAGCAGTCGCAAAGTATTCAAAACAGGAGAGCTTACTCTACGGCCGTGCCTTTAACAAGCAGAAATCTCAGGCAATTAAGAATTATATGGATATAACCCTTTTTATAAATTCTTCTGTGGTGTCTTCAAGGGTGGTGTCTTATCTGGTCTATGGTTTACGGCGTGTGTCTCCCCACGTTTTCAGTGGAAGCATGATACTTTACGTTAGGCAGATGATATGAAGCCCCTCATATTGATTTATCCAGACAATGATCTATTTAGACTAAGGCGCATCTAATGATCATCTTGTGATCACAGTATCAGTTAAAAACGTACTCCTGGAATTTGCAAACTACCTCAATTAGTTTGGAATAAAAAGAAACACAGAAAAGTCCGAATTTATTGTATTCTCCTTAAGAAAACTCCTTATATTCAGCCAACGTTGTGTAATTCTCCAATCCCCGTCGTCAATAAACATGCTGATTTCGGGGTTGTTTTTGATCCTAATCTCTGCTTCAGTAACCACATGGACAAGTTGCTCGCCCAGGCAGCTCGTCTCGGATGTATTGACAAACAGCAATTGCATTATAATAATTAAATTCACAACTACCAGAAATTCTCCACTTTTACATGGTGCAGAGGTATGGGCATCTGCTGCCTCTAGCACAATTAGGCCACTTTCTTCTACTCAGAGTTGGCTCCTAAAATGGGCCACACACTTTCTTCACAGTTAAGGATAACTGAAATGGCTGTTTTGATGCAAATTCACAGGCTTCCCATGCTGATTACGGTGAAACGCCTTACCACGACTGTCAAAATGATCGTTGGACAGTTTTTGGCACCATCATTCTGGGACTTGTGCTCTTGGATAGCCCTTCAGACCGACTCCAACTCTCTGCCAACATCTCAGTCGTCTCCATCTATCCGATACATTTCTACCTTTTCAACTACTCTCATGTGCCCAGTCTTTAGATGATGACCTTAATAAGTTTGCTTTTGACAGGGAGTATAAACGCCGCATCCTTGAATTGTACTTACCTATCACTGATCCTTCTTCTCAAAGCTCGTCTTAATGCTGCAAGCCAACAATACCATCTGACATGAAGATTGCTTACTAACTTTTCAGTTTTCCACCTTTTTACATTGTTCTTTCTGTTGTGCGCTGTAATACCTTTTATGCGTGTCCACATATGCATTTCCTCAAGTTTAATTTTTGAATGCTCTCTGCTTATTATTATTATTCATCCGTCTCTCTTACCTGTTGTATTATCACTGTTAACCCCTGGCCTAGTGGCTGTGAAGGGCAATATTGCAATGTATTGATTTGTATTATTATTGCAATGTATTGATTTGTATTATTATTGCAATAAAGATTTATAAGCACAGTCCAAATTAGGCTTACAATGCGAATACAGTTTTTGAGACAGCGAATTGGTACCTAGCCCTGGAAAGTGGCAAATCTTGGGGCTTGGTGATCCAGAATGATCGGGCAGCAGAAGTAGTAGATTAGATATACAGAACTCAATACTCTGCTTCCAAGTTAATAAATATTAGTGGGTCATTCAATTTTTAGGGACACTAGGAACATATTCAATAATCGAGACAGGTTAATGGGATGTCTACCAGGTTTGGACGATGGTTTATTTCAACTTTAGAGGGTGATCACATGTATTCTTATAGATGAACTAAAGAAGCACGTGCGGTCCCTCAGGGATCAGCGTTCGGGCGTCTCTTGTTTATTGCCTTAAATGGTATTGATTGGGGGAGTACTGGCGAGACTACTGATGTGAACACTTCAAGTTTTAGATGGTGCTTGGCGGTTCAAAATGATGTCCACCGATTGCAAGTAAGAACTGAAAGATGGCACTTAAAGTTTAATGCTACCAAATGCCAAATATTGCACTTATAATTTACTGAGTAGTGAGAGAGTAAGTTGAAGAAAATGAATATGATGGAACCAGTACCAATTTATTTCTCCTGAGTTCCCCACATTCTTTCAGAACTTCCCAATGACATCACAGCTGAGGAAGTAGTCTTCGTGAGCAGCATATTTGATAGAATCGCTATTCTCCACACACTTCGTGGAAACGACCTTGAGAGTCAATGCCTTGAGAAATTTCATGGATCTTTTTCACCACGTGCCTAAATTAGTCGGTCCAGGGTATTAGTAGCGTGGTTTTTTCACCCTGAAACACGGGTTTTTCATCCAACAAATCGACCACAGAACATACAGCGGAATACAGCCCAAGTTGTTGATGTGTCTAAAACTCTACCCCCAACCTAAGGAATTTTTATTTCAGGCTGCTCAAAGAATAGAAGCTGTAGATTATAATGTGGACCTTCGTCACTTTGATTCTCGCCAGCTAAAATATGCCCTTCAAATTGTAGACACTGATGATTGGTTGAGTCGTCAAGAAAACTCTTCGCAACTTTGAAGTCTGCACAACTTCCAGTAAGAGTGCGAAAAACACGTAGTAGTAGTAGTGGCATGTGATGCAAGAAAGCATGTGTATGATCTTATGCAGCATCAGCCAAAAATAAAAAATGTTACGCAGATGATATGAAGCTCCTCATATTGATTTTTCCACACGATGATCATCTTGTGATAACAGTATCAATTAATAAGGTACCCCTGGAATTTGCAAACTACCTCAATCAGTTTGGAAAAAAACAGAAACAGAGAAAAATCTTGATAAACTTTATTGTCAATTAAATTGTACTTTTAACTCTATATATATATATATATATATATATATATATAACGACTTAATCTAACAAATAATTAATATATAACTATAGTGGTACACGTGATACGGAAGTTGTATAAAGGGAACTCGTAGAAAACACTAGATACCGAAAAAAATATATATATAACATAACTGTTTTGGGATATAACTTAAGGATTTAATTTTTGTTTTGAATTTTATTGAATTAAATCGGAATCATGACTCTGACCAGAGCAGCAAAGCAAAAGGCTCAAGCTAATGGGAGTGCTGTGGTTCAGGGGAGAACTGAGGGGGGCAGTTGCCTTCTGAATCACAGTCTATTAAAATGCACTGTTTGCTTGATGTTTGTGGAGCAGTCGGGTACGGGACATGATACTGCCAAGGGGGATGTCTTTGTGTGTGCACGATGTAAGGAGTGCAAGGAAATCAGGCGACAACTCAGCGTTGTTATGGGCCTTTATGAGAGCTTGAAGGACAGGGTGGATGCCCTCGAAGGAAATAAATTGAGGGGCCCATCAAGCTCTCAGCTGCCCACATCAACGCCAGAGCTTGCACTTGGTCATCAGGCAACACAGAGGCAGCCCCCTAGACAGAATGCGCTGGTCCCACAGGAACTAGTAGTTGTTGGTGACTCTATTGTCAGGGAAACGGGGAACATCCTTTGTAAAAAGGATAGGTGGAATAGGACCAGGGTATGTCTGCCAGGGGCAAAGGTTGATGACGTTGTAGAGCGGATATCATCTTTTAAGGGCACAAAAGGTGATATAGTTGTACACGTCGGCACTAATGATATTAAGAGTAGGAGACCGGCGGAATTACTTAGCAAGTACAGGTCACTGTTGAAAAAAAGCCGTGAATTAGGGTTGAACTTGACAGTGTCTGCAATTCTGCCCAGACACGATAGGAGGGAGTATATGATGAGAGCCTTGTCGATCAATTCGGCCCTGGAGGGATTGTGCAAGGCTCAAGGGGTAGAATTTTTTTCAGCCTGGACTGTACTTGTTAACAGGAGAGATTGCTTCTACAGGGATGGGATACGCTTAAATAGAAAGGGTGCAAGAATTTTTGCTGATGCTGTCGAGGCAGTGTTAGGTGGGTCGGAAAACTGTTAGTTGGGGGGGATACAAGGACTAATAGATTAACAGTAGCCAGTGGCAGAGGTGGAAGTGATTCTTGCACTGCTTCTATTGAAATGAGCAGAAGTCTGAAAAACAAGATGCAGGATATTTCAGAGACTGCTGGTAGTCATTGCTGTACAAGTAAACACATGGGTTGTGTTAGGGTAGCTAAGAATAGAAACAGGTGCATGTATACCTGCGTGTACACCAATGCTAGGAGTTTGGTAAATAAATTTGATGAATTTGAGGTATTGCTCAAAACATCAAAGGCAGATATTGTTGGGATATCAGAGACGTGGTGTCACACAGATATAAGTAATGCGGAACTGGAATTTGGGGAATACAATGTGTATAGAAAGGATAGACAGGACAGGAGGGGAGGAGGGGTTATGCTATTAATTAAGAAACACATAAAGTCCAAGGAAGTGAAGCCAGTCGACATCGATGGACAGGGCAGCGTCGAGTCAGTTTGGTGTGACATAAGCATAGGGAAATCAAAATTGAGAGTAGGAGTGTGCTATAGGCCTAATGACTCTGATGAGTATAATAAGATATTGTACAGGGAAATAGAGTAGGCCAGTAAATCAGAGAGTCTTATAATGGGGGATTTTAATTTCCCAGATATTGACTGGAATTTGTGGGTTGGTCACTCGCACACTAGCAAGGCTTTTGTGGATTTATTGGATGATTGTTTTCTACATCAGCATGTTCGTGAGGCAACAAGAGGGAGCAATACTCTTGATCTGATTATCAGTAGTGATTCTTCATGCATTAAGAACCTGCAGATAAATGAACCACTAGGTGGCAGTGATCACAGTGTGTTGAAGTGGGATTTACTCAAGGAGGTAACTACCATCAGAGGTAAAGGGAAGGGTTTTTGTTTTCGTAAAGGCGACTATGATGGTCTGAGACAGTATTTAAATTCTATACAGTGGGACCAACTGATGATGTTACCAACAGCAAATTCAAAATGGGAAGCATTCAAGGAACTAATCTTGGAGGCTACCAGGCTTTACATACCAACTAAGAAATATTGTTCAAGGTTTAGGCCTAAATGGTTGTCAGATGAATTAATGAGCCATGTGGCAGAGAAGAAAAGTGAATGGGATACATATAAATTAACACGTGACACAGAAGCCTATGATAGATACAAAGCTGGTCTGTAACCAAGTCACAAAGGAGATTAGGCAGGCAAAGGCAGACTATGAAAAATCCTTGGCAAAGGATGCAAAGAAAAACAGAAAAGAGTTCTTTACATACTTGAACTCGAAAAGGAAAGGGATGAATCAGATTGGTCCACTGGATATTGATGGTTCAACAGTTGAGGATCCTGCTCAGGTGGCTAACAATCTAAACGAGTATTTTGCATCGACATTCACGCATGAGGAGTTATTCAGGAAGGAGAATGATGTAGGTAAAGTAAACATTGGCAGTGAGCTGGATGATTTTGTAATAACCGAGAGGAAAGTGGAGGAGAGATTGTTGAGGGTAAACATAAAAAAGGCACCTGGGGTGGATGGGATATATCCAGTTATATTAAAGGAGGCAGCAAAGGAAGTATGCAAACCCCTAGCCATAATTATGAGAGCTTCTTTGGACTCAGGGGAGGTACCCATAGACTGGAGATGTGCAAATGTAACCCCAATTCACAAAGGAGGATCAAAGGCTGACACAAGTAATTATAGACCTGTTAGTTTAACTTCTGTTCCAGGTAAATTAATGGAGGCACTGGTTAAAGAAGCACTGCAGGATCATCTAGACAAGAATTCCGTTATAGCTCAGACGCAGCATGGTTTTGTTAAGGGCAGGTCTTGCCTGACCAATTTGATTGGATACTATGATGTAGTCACAAAAGAACTGGATGCAGGGAATAACTTTGATATTATATATTTGGATCTTAGAAAGGCTTTTGATACTGTTGCACATGGAAGACTGCTACACAAATTGGAGCAGTGTGGCATTGGAGGCAAATTGCTGCTATGGATAAGGGGATGGTTGAGTGGCAGAAGACAGAGAGTGGTAATCAATGGACACTGCTCAACGTGGACTAATGTTATTAGTGGAGTTCCTCAAGGTTCAGTGTTGGGTCCGTTGTTGTTTTCGGTGTTTATGAATGATATTGATGATGGGATATCAAGTTTAATGTCCAAGTTTGCAGATGATACAAAGGTTGGCAGGGTCGTTAAGGACAATACTGACGCTATGCTGCTGCAACAGGATCTGGAAAGGTTGAACAGATGGGCTGAGAGGTGGCAAATGAGGTTTAACATCGATAAATGTAAAGTGCTGCATATGGGAAACAGTAACCCCAGAGCAACGTATCAACTCTGCGGTACTACACTGACAGTGGTGGAGAATGAAAAGGACCTGGGGGTAATTGTGCAGGCAGATATGAAGTTCTCTGAGCAGTGCAGACGAGCTGCAAGAGTAGCTCATGGTGTCTTGTCAATGATATACAGGAATTTTTCTAGCAGGGATAAGGAGGTGATTATTCCCTTGTATAAGGCAATGGTAAGGCCACATCTTGAGTACTGTATACAGGTCTGGAGGCCTCATTTCAAGAAGGATGTAGAGCTGCTGGAACGGGTACAGAGAAGGGCAACAAGATTAGTAAATGGAACAAAGGGTTGCTCTTACGAAGAAAGGCTTAAGTTTTGCAAATTACAGTCTGGAGACTAGGCACCGGCGAGGTGATCTGATAGAGGTGTATAAGGCTTTGAATGGTTTGAGCATGCTCAATGCCAATGGGATTCTTCATCTTTCTCAGAATAATCACCTCAGAGGGCATAAATTCAAATTGAGGAAGGACGGATGTCGGATAGATGTGCGGAAATTTGCCTTTGGCCAGCGGGTGGTTGGTTGGTGGAACCGACTTCCATCACTTGTTGTTGAAGTTGATAGCCTAAACAAATTTAAAGCTCAACTGGACAGGTATTTCGAACGAACGGAGGGGTGAAATGGGAGTGGGTTTTTTTTTTTTTTTCTTTTTTTGGCTGATGCTGAATAAGCTTGCTTTCTTGCATCATATGCCTCTGCCTCTGCTAATGCTAATGCTAATGCTAATGCTAATGCTAAAGTCCGAATTTATTATATTCTCCTTAAGAAAACTCCTTCTTATATTCAGCCAACATTGTGTAATTTTCCTATCCCCGTCGTCATTACACATACTGAACTCGGGGTTATTTTTGATTTTAATCTCTGCTTCAGTAACCACATGGACAAGCTGCTCACCCTGGCAGCTCGACTTAGATGGATTGACAAACAGCAATTGCATTATATTAATTAAAGTCACAACTACCAGAAACTCTCCACTTTTACATGCTGCAGAGGTATGGGCATCTGCTGCCTCTAGCACAATTAGGCCACTTTCTTCTGCTCAGTCTTGGCTCCTAAAATGGGCCATAAACTTCCTTCACAGTTAAGGATAACTGAAATGGCTGTTTTAATACAAATTCACAGACTCCCCCACGCTATTTATTGAGAATTGCCTTACTACGAGTGTGAAAATGATCGTTGGCCAGATTTCGGCACCATCATTCTGGGACTTCTGCTCTTGGATAGCCCCTCAGAGCGACTCAAACTCTGTGCCCACATCTCAGTCGTCTCCATCTATCCGATACGTTTCTGCCTTTTCAACTACTCTCATGTGCCCAGTCTTTGGATGCTGACCTTATTATTATTATTATTATTATTATTACTATTATTATTCATCCATCTCTCTTACATATTTTATTATCACCGTTAACTCCTGGCCTAGTGGCCGTGAAGGGCAATATTGCAATGTATTGATTTGTATTATTACTGCAATAAAGATTTATAAGCACAGTCAAAACTAGGCTTCCTATGCGACTAATGTCTTTGAGACATCGAATTTGTACCTACCCCTGGAAAGTGACAAATTTTGTGGATTGGTGATCCAGAATGATCGGGCAGCAGAAGTAAATCAGATAGACAGAACTCAGTACTCTGCTTCCAAGATAAGAAATATTAATGAGTCATTCAATTTTTAGGAACACTGGAAACATATTCGATAATCGAGACAGGTTGATGGGATGTCTACCAGATTCGGACGATGTTTTATATCAACTTTAGAGGGTGATCATATGTATTCTTATAGATGAACTAAAGAAGCACGTGGGGTCCCTCAGGGATCAGCGCTCGGGCGTCTCTTTTTTATTGTCCTAAATGATATTGATTGGGGGAGTGCTGGCGACACTATCGAAGTGAAAACTTAAAAGATTCAGACGGTGGTTGGGGGTTCAAAAAGATGTCCACCGATTGCAAGTACGAACTGAAAAGTGGCAACTAAAGTTTAATGCTACCAAATGCGAGATATTGCACTTATAATTTACTGACTAGTGAGAGAGGAAGTTGAAGAAAATGAATATGATGGAACCAGTACCAATTTATTTCTCCTGCGTTCCCCACCTTCTTTCAGAATTTCCCATTCATATAACAACTGAGGAAGTAGTCCTCGTGAGTAGCACATTTGATAGAATCGCTTTTCTCCCCACACTTCGTGGAAACGACCTTGAGAGTCAATGCCTTGAGAAATTTCATGGAAATTTCTCAAGAAATTTCAAAACACTAGCGTGGTTTTTTTCACCCTGAAACCTGTGTTTTCATCCGGGAAATCGACCACAGAACATACGGTGCAATATAGTCCAAGTTGCTAATGTGCCTAAAACTGTATCCCCACCGTAAGGTATTTTTATTTCAGGTTGCTCAGAGATGAGAACTGGTTTAACCAATTCTTCTCAGACAATTTGCCTTAACCACTTACAAAGAATGAATATTTTCAATACAAGCTGTAGATTATAAAGTAGACCTTCGTCACTTTGATTCTAGCCAGCTAAAATATGACCTTCAAATTGTACACACTGATGACTGGTTGAGTCATCAACAAATCTCTTCGGCACTTTGTAGTCTGCACAACTTCCGGTAAGAGTGCGAAAAACATGTAGTAGTTGTAGCATAGTAGTAGTAGCAACAGTAGTAGTAGTAGTAGTGGCATGTGATGCAAGAAAGCAAATGTATTAGCTTATGCAGCATCAGCGAAAAAAAAAAAAAAAAAAATTACACCATTCCCTCCAAATGCCTGTCCAGTTTCTTCTTAAATTTGTTCAACTTAAACAACGACAGATAGAAATTTCTTCCAGCAATTAACCACCCGCTCGCCAAAACCAAATTTCCGCACATCTATTTTACATCGGTCCATTTTTAATTTGAATTTATGTCCCCTTAGATTTATAATCTGAACAAGTGGAAGGATCCCATCAGAATTCAGCGTGCTCAACCCATTCAAGGCCTTATACACCCCAATCAGATCACCTCGCAGGTGCCTAGTCTCCAGCCACTACAATTTACAGAACTTAAGCCTCTCTTGGTACGAGGATCCCTTCATTCCCTTCACCAATCTTGTTGCCCTTCTCTGTACACGCTCAAGCAAATCTCATTCCTTCCTAAAATGAGGCCTACAGACCTGTACGCAGTACTCAAGGCGTGGCCTGACCATTGCCTTATACAGAGGGACAATCACTTCCTTTTCGCTGCTAGCAAAATTCCTATATATCATTGACAAAACCCCATGACCTGCCCTGGCAGTATGTCTACATTGCTCCGAAAATTTCATATCTGACTGCACAATTACTCCCAGGTCTTTTTCGTTTTCTACCACCTTAAGTGTAGTACCACACAGTTGGTACGTTTCTCTGGGGTTACTTCTACCCATATGCAGTACTTTGCATTTGTCAAGGTTAAACTTCAGTTGCCACTTCTTAGCCCATCTGCCCAAATTATCTAGATCCTGTTGCAGTAGCACACTGCCATTACTGTCATTAACAACCCTGCCAACCTTTGTATCATCTGCAAACTTCGACACTAAGCCTGATATACCTTCATCAATATCACTGATAAATATACAAAACAACAATGGACCCAAGACCGAATCTTGTGAGACTCCACCAATAACCTTAATCCACAAAGAGCAGCAACCATTGATTACCAACCTCTGTCTTCTCCCACTTAACCATCCTTTTATCCATTGTAGCAACTTAATGCCGACCGGGCTAGCCGAGTGGGTAAAGTACCTGCCCGGCAACCCAAAGGTCGCGGGTTCGATTCCCGCCTCGGGTTTGGATCAAAGTACTGCAAAAACCTTGGGAGGTGCAATATGGCCACAGAAGCCGATGCGCCAACAACTACCAAATCAAAAAAAAAAAAAAAAGTAGCAACTTACCCTTAATACCATTCTGCTCCAATTTGTACAATAGTCTTCCATGCGCAACAGTGTCAAAAGCTTTCCTGAAATCCAAATATATGATATCAAAATTATTTTTTTGCATCCAGTTCTTTTGTAACCACATCATAATAACCAATAAAATTTGTCAGACAAACTTTCCCTTATCAAACCCACGCTGTGTCTGAATTATTGCTGCAGTCTTGTTTAGATGATCCTGCAATGCATCTTTAAGCAGTGACTCCATTATTTTACCCGGAACAGAAATTAAACTATCTGGTCTCTAATACTCGTGTCATCCTTCGATCCCCCTTTGTGAATTGTGGATACATTTGCACATCTCCAGTCCATGGGAACCTTCCCTGAGTCCAAGGATGCTCTCATAATTATGGCTAAGGGTTTGCTTAGTTGCTTTGCCGCCTCCTTTAATATAACTGGATAGATCCCATTCACCCCAGGTGCTTTTCTTATGTTTAACTTCAACAATTTCTTCTCCACTTTGCTTTCAGTTATTACAATATCATTAAGCAGTCTGCTACAAATTGATAACCTTCCGCCATTTTCAAACCTTAGTAATTCCTAATGTATGAATGTAGATGCAAAATACTCAAGTATACGATAAACGTAACGAATTTGGATTTAAATCCATACACCAAACAAACTGGTATTCAAATGTCTCCAAATGCATTCACAAAAGTATCATAGTTTCCCAAAGTATTAGAAGGATTAATATATGTAACAATATCTATAATATAATAAATACACTCATCGAATTCAGATATAATTTGATGGATAACGGATTCCCAGATCATTTTATAACCAGAAACCTACATAAAGTTATTTTGATAGCTATTAATATCGATATTATTGACATTTATTGGCCTTTCCAGGGTTCGTATATAGTAGGCACTCCCTTAAGAGCAAGTTATAAATAGCTTACGCTCATTGAAAAAGTGGTACCAATATTTGCTTCTTGGGTAGGAATTAATTTCTTGTTTACTCCTATTTTTCTTCTGAGAACCATTCATCTGTTTTCATTTTCATCGGTGCTCCTCTAAATATAATGCATATTATTTGGTAGTTCTACACTCATAACCATATTTCCAGAGGGCGCACCTGTTATTTGGTTTAATTTTGTTAACTTAACAACGTCACAACTGCGAGGGCGCTGGCGTCATCCATCATGGGGTATATAGTAGCATGTGCTCTACCATTCGGTCTTTCTGACATTCGGTCTTTCTTTGTGGTAAGCAGATTTCTATCTCATAATCTAATTCTATTATTATTAGCAGATTTATTGACTATAATGTTCTATTTTATCACCATTCATAGCTTGTTAGGAATTAGCCATTCCCATTTTTCTATATTATGCCATATATTATTCGATATTTCACGATCATCCTTATAATATTTCTATGTATATATGTGTTTAAGTTATCTGTGGAGGTAAATGTCATCTTGCCTGTTAACTACTAAATTATAACTTATACTATTTCATTAATATATTGGACCTTTTTAAACAGGCAGATGACAACAGAAACAGGTAGCTCTGTCAATTATTGTTGGGATATATTGAGAGGGTTAGCCCTTGAAAAAGTCCCTTTCAATGTATCTATGTACCTATAATTAACAATTTTTTATCTTTATTGCTAATTAGAAATCTTTCCAGGTGTTTGGCTATGGGAGCCACCATATGCGAGTATGTAGTTCCTTAAGTGGTTTTGATCTACAGGTCTATTGTGGTTTGCATGTTGATATACATATTTTTGTATTCATATACACGAGTAGATTCGGTTTTTTACATTTTTGGCCTTAACTACAATAACTAACTTATTGACCTATTAAATAGTACGTACTTATTTTACTTAGACTATAACAAATATATATATCCTTAGTAAAGGGGACGGCGAAAAATTCTTTCTGCCCCGTGCGCGAAAACATCTGGGTCCGGCATTGTACTGAAGATCTGTAAAATCGGAATATCTCGGTATTGTACAACTTCAGCAACAGACCGACCATTTACAGCAATGGAAATTTACAAGAGCTATCGTACAATGAAGCCTCATGGCCTTGTTCAGCCTTGGAACAGATTCTAAATAATCTGAGTGCATTTGTGACGTCCATAAGACGCACTTTTAACAGTGACGCCATCTAGGCCGAATACTAAATTACAAAACTAATAATTAAGATCTTTATATTCAGCCCTCGTGGGTAGCTTAGTTGGTAGAATAGCTGTTTTACTCAGTGTGTGGAAAAGACTTGGGTTCGAATCCTGTCCATGAAGTGAGCAATTTTTATGGATATTTTTCCCAACGAAGCTTTTCAATTAGCAAGTGGAAAATCGACCACAGACACATGCAATTAAACCGACATTATATGGAAATCCTCTTTGATGCTGCAATATAGCCTAAGTTGCTGATGCGCCTAAATAAACAAAAAAAAAAAAAAACCTACAGCAATAACAAAACCACCCTTTACCAATCTCGTTGCCCTTCATTCTATGCGTTTCAGCAACTGTACGATGTGGTGAGACTATTGCCTTGTACACTGGAATAATCACCTCCTTTTCCCTGCTATCAAAATTCGTATATATCATTGGCAAAACTCCATGAACTGTCCTGGTAGCTTGTGTCTACTGCTCTCCACTGTCTTGAGTGTCCCTTAATTTTCTTGCACACCTGATTACCTGCCAGAGACTTATTTCAATCCGGACCATGTGCCAATTGTTGCTCTTTTACACACACCTGCTCCAAACTTCAATGTTTTGAATTCAACTAATACTAGAGTAATAGTTAGTCCTAGATTTTTGAGTGTTGCTAAATGGGTTGAGGATACTTCTGCCATCCCGTGGTCAGTCTTAGAAAATTGTAATCTTGAAATTGCAGTGAATTTGCTTACTAGCGAACTTTATGTTACGCAGATGACACGAAGCTCCTAATATTGATTTTTCCACACGATGATCATCTTGTGATAACTGTATCAATTAATAAGGTAGTCCTGGAATTTGCAAATTACCTAATTCAGTTTGGAATAAAAAGAAACACAGAAAAGTCGGAATTTATTATATTCTCCTTAAGAAAACTCCTTCTTATATTCAGCCAACATTGCGTAATTCTCCTATCCCAATCGTCAATAAACATACTGATCTCGAGGTTGTTTTTGATCCTGATCTCTGCTTCAGTAACCTCATGGACAAGCTGCTCAACCTGGCAGCTCGACTCAGATGGATTGACAAACAGCAACTGCATTATATTAATTAAAGTCACAACTACCAGAAACTCTCCACTTTTATATGCTGCTGAGGTATGGGCATCTGCTGCCTCTAGCAAAATTAGGTCACTTTCTTGTGCTCAGTTTTGGCTCCAAAAATGGGCCATAAACTTCCTTCACAGTCAGTTAAGGATAACTGAAATGGCTGTTTTGATACAAATTCACAGGCTCCCCACGCTGATTTGGGTGAAACGCTTTATTACGACTGTGAAAATGATCGTTGGACAGTTTTCGGCACCATAATTCTAGGAGTTCTGCTCTTGGATAGCCCTTCAGAGCGACTCCAACTCTGTGCCCACATCTCAGTCGTCTCCATCTATCCGATACGTTTCTACCTTTTCAACTACTCTCATGTGCCCAGTCTTTGGATGCTGACCTTAATAAGTTTACTTTTGACAGGGAGTACAGACACCGCATCTCCGAATTTTACTTCCCTATCCCCGAGCCTCCTCCTCCAAGCTCGTCTTCATGCTCCAAACCAACAATACCATCTGACATGAAGATTGATTACTAACTTTTCAGTTTTCCACCTTCTTTTTACATTGTTCTTTCTGTTGTGAGCTGTATTTGCTTTTATGCGTCCACATATGCATTTTCTCATGTTTAATTCATCAATGTTTTCTTTTATTATTATTATTCATCCATGTCTCTCTCTCTCTTACATATTGTATTATCACTGTTAACCCCTGACCTAATGGCCGTGAAGGGCAATACTGCAATGTATTGATTTGTATTATTATTGCAACAAAGATTTATAAGCACAGTCAAAACTAGGCTTACTATGCGACTACAGTCTTTGAGACAGCGAATTGGTACCTACCCTTCAAAAGTGACAAATCTTGGGGCTTGGTGATCCAGAATGATCGGGCAGCAGAAGTAGATGAGATAGACTGAACTCAGTACTCTGCTTCCAAGTTAAGAAATATTAGTGGTTCATTCAATCGAGACAGGTGGATGGCATGTCTACCATGTTCGGACGATGCTTTTTTTCAACTTTAGAGGGTGATCATAAGTATTCTTAAAGAATGAACTAAAGAAACAAGTGGGTCCCTCAGGGATCAGAGCTCGGACGTCGCTTGTTTATTGTCCTAAATGATATTGATTGGGGGAGTACTGGCGAGACTATCGAAGTTAAAACGTAAAGTTTCAGACAGTGGTTGGTGATTTAAAACGATGTCCACCGATTGCAAGTACGAACTGAAAAATGGCAACAAAAGTTTAATGCTACCAAATGCGAACTATTGATCTTATAATTTACTGAATAGTGAGAGAGGACGTTAAAGAAAATGAATATGATGGAACCAGTACTAATTTATTTCTCCTGAGTTCTCCACTTTCTTTCAGAATTTCCCATTGACATCACAGCTAAGTAGTCCTCGTGAGTAGCACAGTTGATAGAATCGCTATTCTCCCCATACCTCGTGGAAACGACCTTCATAGTCAATTCCTTGAGAAATTTCATGGATCTTTTTCACCTCGTGCTTGAATAAGGGTTTTTCATCCAGCAAATCGACCACAGAACGTACGGCGCAATATAGCCCAAGTTGCTGATGTGCCTAAAACTCTACCCCCACTCTAAGGAATTTTTATTTCAGGCTGCTCCAAGATGAGAACTGGTTTAACCAATTCTTCTCAGACAATTTCGCTTAACCACTTACAAAGAATGAATATTTTCAATACAAGCTCTAGATTATAAAGTGGACCTTCATCACTTTGATTCTCGCCAGCCAAAATATGCCCTTCAAATTGTAGATACCGATGACTCTTCGCAATTTTGTAGTCTGCGCAACTTCCGGTAAGATGCGAAATACATGTAGTAGTAGCAGTGGTAGTAGCAGTAGCAGTAGTAGTGGCATGTGATGCAAGAAAGCAAGTGTATGAGCTTATGCCCCATCACCCAAAAAAAAAAAAAAAAAAAAAAATCACACCATTCCCTGCAAATACCTGTCCAGTTTCTCCTTAAATTTATTCAACCTATCAACTTCCACAACGACAGATGGAAGTTTGTTCCAGCAATTAACCACCCGCTGGCCAAAGGCAAATTTTCTCACAGCTATTCTACATCTGTCTTATCTTAATTTGAATTTATGCCCCCTTAGGTTAGTAATCTGAACAAGTGGAAGGCCCCTACCAGAATTCAGTGTGCTGAACCCATTCAAGGCCTTATACACCTCAATCAGATCACCGCGCAGGTGCCTAGTCTCCAGCCTTTGCAATTTGAAGAAAATATGCCTCTCTTGGTAAGAGGATCCATTCATTCCTCTCACCAATCTTGTTGCCCTTCTCTGTACACGCTCAAGCAAATCGACATCCTTCCTAAAATGAGACCTCCAGACCTGTACGCAGTACTCAAGGCGTGGCCTGAACATTGCCTTATATAGAGGGACAATTACCTCCTTTTACGTGCTAACAAAATTCCTATATATCATTGACAAACCCCATGTCCTGCCGTGGCAGCCTGACTGCATGGCTCAGAAAACTTCATATCTGAATGAACAATTACTCCCAGGTCTTTTTCATTTTCTACCACCTTAATTGTAATATCACACAGTTGGTACGTTTCTCTCGGCTTACTTCTACCCATATGCAGTACTTTGCATTTGTCAAGGTTAAACTTCAGTTGTCACTTCTTAGCCCATCTGCCCAAATTATCTAGATCCTGTTGCAGTAACACACTGCCATTACTGTCATTAACAACCCTGCCAACCTTTGTATCATCTGCAAACTTCGACACTAAGCCTGATATACTTTCATCAATATCATTGATAAATATACAAAACAACAGTGGACCCAACACCGGACCTGTGGGACTCTGCTAATAACATTAGTCCACGAAGAGCAGCACCCATTGATTACTACTTCCCACTCAACCATCCTTTTTTCCAATTTAGCAACTTACCCTTAATACCATTGTGCTCCAATTTATACAATAGTCTTCCATGCGCAACAGTGTCAAAAGCTTTCCTGAAATCCAAATATATGATATCAAAATTATTTTTTGCATCCAGTTCCTTTATAAACACATCATAATAACCACTCAAATTTGTCAGACAAGACTTTCCCTTAACAAACCCATGCTGTGTCTGAATTATTGCTGCAGTCTTGTCTAGATGATTCTGCAATGCATCTTTAACCAGTGACTCCATTATTTTACGCGGAACAGAAGTGAAACCAACTGGTCTGTAATTACCCGTGTCACCCTTCGATCCCTCTTTGTGAATTGTAGTCACATTTGCACAAGTCGAGTTCGTGGGAACCTTCCCTGAGTCGAAGGATGCTCTGATAATTATGGCTAAGGGTTTGCTTAGTTGCTTTGCCGCCTCCTTTAATATAACTGGATAGATCCCATCCACCCCAAGTGCCTCTCTTACGTTTAACTTGAACAATACAATTTCTCCTCCACTTTGCTCTCAGTTATTACAAAATCATTAAGTATCCTGCTACAATTTGATAATCTTCTGCCATTTAGTTTGTTTGCCATCTGAGCACGATCATGAACAGTCGAACCATCGATATCAATTGGACCAATCAGATTGATTCCCTTCCTTTTAGAGTTTATATAAGTAAAGAAATCCTTGCTGTTTTTCTTAGCATCTTTTGCCAAAGATTTCTCGTAACTGCCCTCGCCTGGCTAACCTCCTTTGTGACCTGATTACAAACTACCTTATATCGCTTGATAATTTGTATGCATCCCATGCATTTTTCTTCTCTGTTACGAGTCTCGTTAGTTCATTTGACAACCATTTAGGCCTAAACCTTGAACAATATTTCTAAATCACACACGTGGTGTCACACAGATATAAGTAATGCGGAACTGGAATTTGGGGAATACAATGTGTATAGAAAGGATAGACACGACAGGAGGGGAGGAGGGGTTATGCTATTAATTAAGAAACACATAAAGTCCAAGGAAGTGAAGCCAGTCGACATCGATGGACAGGGCAGTGTCGAGTCAGTTTGGTGTGACATAAGCATAGGGAAATCAAAATTGAGAGTAGGAGTGTGCTATAGGCCTAATGACTCTGATGAGTATAATAAGATATTGTACAGGGAAATAGAGTGGGCCAGTAAATCAGAGAGTCTTATAATGGGGGACTTTAATTTCCCAGATATTGACTGGAATTTGTGGGTTGGTCACTCGCACACTAGCAAGGCTTTTGTGGATTTATTGGATGATTGTTTTCTACATCAGCATGTTCGTGAGGCAACAAGAGGGAGCAATACTCTTGATCTGATTATCAGTAGTGATTCTTCATGCATTAAGAACCTGCAGATAAATGAACCACTAGGTGGCAGTGATCACAGTGTGTTGAAGTGGGATTTACTCAAGGAGGTAACTACCATCAGAGGTAAAGGGAAGGGTTTTTGTTTTCGTAAAGGCGACTATGATGGTCTGAGACAATATTTAAATTCTATACAGTGGGACCAACTGATGATGTTACCAACAGCAAACTCAAAATGGGAAGCATTCAAGGAACTAATCTTGGAGGCTACCAGGCTTTACATACCAACTAAGAAATATTGTTCAAGGTTTAGGCCTAAATGGTTGTCAGATGAACTAATGAGACATGTGGCAGAGAAGAAAAATGCATGGGATACATACAAATTAATGGGTGACATGGAAGCCTATGATAGATATAAGTTGGTCTGTAACCAAGTCACAAAGGAGATTAGGCAGGCAAAGGCAGACTATGAAAAATCCTTGGCAAAGGATGCAAAGAAAAACAGAAAAGAGTTCTTTACATACTTGAACTCGAAAAGGAAAGGGATGAATCAGATTGGTCCACTGGATATTGATGGTTCAACAGTTGAGGATCCTGCTCAGGTGGCTAACAATCTAAACGAGTATTTTGCATCTACATTCACGCATGAGGAGTTATTCAGGAAGGAGAATGATGTAGGTAAAGTAAACATTGGCAGTGAGCTGGATGATTTTGTAATAACTGAGAGGAAAGTGGAGGAGAGATTGTTGAGGATAAACATAAAAAAGGCACCTGGGGTGGATGGGATCTATCCAGTTATATTAAAGGAGGCAGCAAAGGAAGTATGCAAACCCCTAGCCATAATTATGAGAGCTTCTTTGGACTCAGGGGAGGTACCCATAGACTGGAGATGTGCAAATGTAACCCCAATTCACAAAGGAGGATCAAAGGCTGACACAAGTAATTATAGACCTGTTAGTTTAACTTCTGTTCCAGGTAAATTAATGGAGGCACTGGTTAAAGAAGCATTGCAGGATCATCTAGACAAGAATTCAGTTATAGCTCAGACGCAGCATGGTTTTGTTAAGGGCAGGTCTTGCCTGACCAATTTGATTGGATACTATGATGTAGTCACAAAAGAACTGGATGCAGGGAATAACTTTGATATTATATATTTGGATCTTAGAAAGGCTTTTGATACTGTTGCACATGGAAGACTGCTGCACAAATTGGAGCAGTGTGGCATTGGAGGCAAATTGCTGCTATGGATAAGGGGATGGTTGAGTGGCAGAAGACAGAGAGTGGTAATCAATGGACACTGCTCAACATGGACTAATGTTATTAGTGGAGTTCCTCAGGGTTCAATGTTGGGTCCGTTGTTGTTTTCGGTGTTTATGAATGATATTGATGATGGGATATCAAGTTTAATGTCCAAGTTTGCAGATGATACAAAGGTTGGCAGGGTCGTTAAGGACAATACTGACGCTATGCTGCTGCAACAGGATCTGGAAAGGTTGAACAGATGGGCTGAGAGGTGGCAAATGAGGTTTAACAATGACAAATGTAAAGTGCTGCATATGGGAAACAGTAACCCCAGAGCAACGTATCAACTCTGCGGTACTACACTGACAGTGGTGGAGAATGAAAAGGACCTGGGGGTAATTGTGCAGGCAGATATGAAGTTCTCTGAGCAGTGCAGACGAGCTGCAAGAGTAGCTCATGGTGTCTTGTCAATGATATACAGGAATTTTTCTAGCAGGGATAAGGAGGTGATTATTCCCTTATATAAGGCAATGGTAAGGCCACATCTTGAGTACTGTATACAGGTCTGGAGGCCTCATTTCAAGAAGGATGTAGAGCTGCTGGAACGGGTACAGAGAAGGGCAACAAGATTAGTAAATGGAACAAAGGGTTGCTCTTACGAAGAAAGGCTTAAGTTTTGCAAATTACAGAGTTTGGAGACTAGGCACCGGCGAGGTGATCTGATAGAGGTGTATAAGGCTTTGAATGGTTTGAGCATGCTCAATGCCAATGGGATTCTTCATCTTTCTCAGAATAATCACCTCAGAGGGCATAAATTCGAATTGAGGAAGGCCGGATGTCGGATAGATGTGCGGAAATTTGCCTTTGGCCAGAGGGTGGTTGGTTGGTGGAACCGACTTCCATCACTTGTTGTTGAAGTTGATAGCCTAAACAAATTTAAAGCTCAACTGGACAGGTATTTCGAACGAACGGAGGGGTGAAATGGGAGTGGGTTTTTTTTTTTTTTTTTTTTTTTTTTGGCTGATGCTGAATAAGCTTGCTTTCTTGCATCATATGCCTCTGCTAATGCTAATGCTAATGCTAATGCTAATGCTAAATAGGTATGAAACTTTTAGTAGCATCCACGATTAATTCCTTGAATACTTCCCACTTAGAATTTGCTGTTGGTAACATCATCAGTTGATCCCACTCTACAGAATTGAAAAAACTGTCTGAAACCACTGTTCCTTTATTTTCATAGCTCTGCTGACAGAAGGGTAAAGATTTCCTTCAGCAATCAGTTCAAGTCACCAACTGTCTGTCTGTGATTATGAGCCGGCCTGGAAAATAAACAGTCCTTGGTGCAGCACTTCCTAATAATTAACATTTTCAATAATCAATATTTCAGAATTAAAGAGAAGACTGCAAATATAAAAAACAAAAAAAAAAAAACGTATAAATACACTGAGTGTCCAGTTTATTAGACAAACCGGCGTAACAGCGTACCTCCTAAATTCTAAGAACAGGTGGAGGCTTGACTCTGACATGCGTTTGATGACAGCACATGATAATTTTTCGTTCTGTCTGGAGGAAAAATTACAAGAATCGACTACTTTGCTTTAAATTTCACGTAAGCGTTCCTTTAAATAAAAAAAAAAAAAGATGAACAAGTCAATTGTGTGATTTAACCAAGCATAACTCCAGCCTCGATGTGGTCATACCACTTTGTATTTCCTCAGTTCATAATCGACTGCTGCTCCTGTTACCTTGCAGAAGGTGCTGTGGACTATTATTTGGATATTAGTTTTTTATGCTAAACATCTCTTTTAAAGGTGAAAAGGGAGAAAAGTCCATTGAAGATCACCGTAATTAGAGATAATACTGACGTATATCTACAACTCAACTGTCCATGATTTGTACTCCAAAAACTTTTCGAATTAAGGGGTATTTCAGCTCCCCGATAAGCAATTAACCAAGGAGAAAACAGGGAGATCTATAGTATCATGTGGCATTTTGGCAGTATGAAGTAATGTGTATGGACAAATCCATTTAAGATGATAGGGAAGGAAGCTTCAACTATTTCACTCCGCCCATACCACTTGCAGGAATCTCTTTTAGTTCGTTGTATTCCAAATGGGAAGGGAGGAGACAAGGTGGTTCGATTAGCAGTGACTGGCTGAATTGCAATAAAATAAGGAACGCTCATGCTCTTTGTACCAGGCCATTCTGGTACAAAGGATGGTTAGGAAAGGATGCCGTAGGGGTCTTCTGCTCCATACGTGCGAGAGTGTGACCTATGGTCATGGCAGATATTGTTCTGGTTAGCCCATGTTGTATTGGGTAGTCAACTCTTCAACAGTGCTGCGCCTGTCCGAGTTGTCGAACACGGCGCTCACCTCTAACAGCAACCTTTCGCTGACCTTTGCAGTTTGCCGTCCGGTTGTTCTTTGACCATTTTGGCGCCAGTCCTGGTACACTTTAATTACGGCGGCTCTGGAACACCACACCAGTTCAGCCGTTTGGGAAATCGAGGCACCAGCTCGTCGAGCTCCCACAATCTGTCCTTTATCAAAGTCAGATGAATTCTTTCTTTTACCCATCACGCTGGGAATTTTACTACCTACTGAACCACTGCCACCTTATCTATGTTACGTAAGTCGACTAACTGCGCGCTCTCGTGCTTCACGTGGTCAACGGGTCGTGTTCCGTTTTCATATGGGTGGTCATAATTCAGTGATTACTCAGTGTATATATTAAGGTAAATGTTTACACATTAATTAAAACGTGCATTATTATTTATAAAATGAGTTAACAGATAATTAAACGTCCGTTATGCGATTATAAATTAACATATGGTAGGACCCCAAGTTCCTTTGGCACACTATAACCACAGTAGCTTGTGCACCATTAAACACACACAAGTTCCTTCGTATGAAATAAATACTCTTAAGGCTTCTTAGTCCATCTGGTAATGGGTACAGACAGGTGATCTTTTATGTAAACCCCTGGCTTGTAGCCGTGAAGTGTGTTGTGTACAGCAATGTGCCTTCTGTATACAATAAAGAGTTCTTCTTCTTCTTTCCGATTTTCAAAAAAAGTGTTTCTGTTCAAAAAGGTCATATTTACAGAAGTCGATTCAAGATGCTCGAAAATACGGTCGCATGACATCAGAGGCAGTACGATCCCCTCCAGCAGCTAAATAGGCCGGAATTCTATTGGATACTCGCTGAACCATGCTCGATATAAGGGTGTCTATAAGGTTCTGTGGCAACAAATCTCATTCTTCCACCAGCACAGACCTCAGCTTACCAAGTGACCGAGGAGTTGGCTGTCAGCATGCGATGTCACGCCCAAGAGCGTCCCACAGATGTTCGATTTGATTTAAGTGTGGTAATCGTGCTGGCCATAGCATTCTTTCTTTATCTTCAATTTCAACGTATCCTTCCACCACTTGAGATCTATGTGCAGTGGCTTTGTTGTGCATGAAACTAAAATCTCGGCCAACTGCACTCCTAAAAAGTCGCACGTAGGGTTCGAGGATCTATTCTCGGTACCTCTGCGCAGCTACCGTACCCCTATCAAAAATATGAAGAGTGGTGCGGTCGTTTATCGTTATTCTTCTCTGAATTGATTGACAAAGCTTTCATAATATACTCCCTCCTATCGGGTCTGGGCAAAACAATGCAGACACTTTCAAATTAACCCTAACTCGCGACTTTTTTTCAACACTGACCCGTATTTGTTGAGTACATCCACAGATTTCCTACTCTTACCAGGTCAATCTAATTAGGGGGTTGACGCTGTGTTACCTGATGATCAAACGCAAGCTCTGGTTGCGTTTGATCATCAGGTAACACAGCTGTCCACATCAACTTGATTTAAGTTGATGTGGACAGCTTAAATCTTCGAGGGAATCCACCCTGTTCTTCAAGCACTCATAAAGGCCCATAACAACCCTGAATTGCAGAATAACTTCCCCACACTCTTTACATTGAGTACACACAAAGACATTTCCTCCCTCCCTTTGATTATATCATGTCTCGTTCCTGATATCTACAAACATCAAACAAGCAGTACATTTCACAACGCTGTGATTCCGAGGACAACCATCCCCCCTCAATTCTCCCGCGAGCCATCGTACGCCAATACCTTGGGCCTTATATCTGAATTGCAAAAATATTAATAAGTTCATTAATATATTCACTAACCACTAACAACGTTGATTTTAATTTATTTTCTTGCAGGTTCGGTATTTTTTGAGACTCACCGATGAAGCTGTTCTCCATTATTTGCCAACTCTTTGCATTGTGTCAACTGTCACGTACAGATCCTACTCCAGGGCCAGATGACTTGACTATAGAAACAAATAGTGGTCCAGTAAGGGGTTTCAGCCTCACTACACCTACCGGAAAATCTGTGGTGGCATTCCTAGGGATACCTTATGCCCAGCCACCAATCGGTGAAAATCGTTTCCGTAATCCTCTGCCAGTCACACCTTGGACGAATGTCATTGATGCTACCAAAGAGCCAATGACTTGTATTCAGATCCTCTGTAATCAAACCAATGAAACTTTTCCAGTTAGCGAGGACTGCTTAAAACTCAGCATTTGGGTGCCTACGCCCTGGCCAAATAACACCGCTGTGATGGTTTGGTTACATGGAGGAGGATACATAGTATGGAATAAATATGATGGTCAGATTTTGGCATCAGAAACAGGGGTAATAGTAGTTGGCATTAATTTCCGTTTGTCCTCTTTAGGGTTTTTGTATTTAGGCCACCCAGAAGCTGCTGGAAATATGGGACTTTATGATCAATTGATGGCACTGAAGTGGGTTCGGGAAAATATTCAGTACTTTGGAGGAAATCCAGAGAAAATTACTCTGTTTGGTGAAGGTGCAGGGGCAGCAAGTGTTAATTTCCATTTGCTTTCTCCACTGAGTCGAGATCAGTTCCACCAAGGAATTATGCAAAGCTGGAGATTTACAGATTCATGGCCACTTTTAAGCAATGAGATAGCAATACAAAAAGGAATACAGCTTGCTCAGGCTGTCGGGTGTGATTCTTCTGATATGAACGCTAGAATAGAATGTTTACGTCAAACAGATCCATTAGAACTTGTAAATAAAGCAGAATTATTTGATTCAGATATTGGTCCAGGATATGCTCCAGTAATTGATGGTAGCATAATCGTAGAGAATCCTGATAGCAGCGGAAGTCATAATTACAAAGAAACGAACATACTTTTAGGTACAAATTTGGATCCAGGAGCATACTTTCTTTTGCTTTTTTTTTCTGATGTGTTCAGTTCTGAAGATAACCTTGAGGTCAACCAGGCCGACTTTGAGGACACTGTTGGAAAATTGGATCCATACAAAAATCCTCTATCGAAAAGGGCAATCATCATGTTTTACACTGGTTGCATGGATCGCGATAACGGTACTAGGAATGCGTTTTTGGCCCGAGACATCATGGGAGACGCATACACAGTATGCAAAAACAACCGATTTGCTCAAGAATACACATCATTAGGAAACGATGTTTACAAATACGTGTTTTCTCATTTATCTAATTTACACGATTACACAGAATGGGAAGCAGTAACAGAGAAAGACGAGATCCCCTATGTGTTTGGAGTTCCTTTAAATGAATCCAAATATCAAGAAGATGAAATTAATCTCTCCCGTCGTATGATGAAATATTGGTCGAACTTCGCCAAAACAGGGTAAGTAAATAAGGTCCCGAAATATTTGTGAGTTTTCATATACTGATGACTACAATAGAATTGATAATGTTCTAAAAAAAGTAAAATATGAAGGTGAGTCAAAGGGAAAAGGGAGTAATTATTCGACACGTTTGCATAATGTAAGGCCCTCTTGTCTTTTCTGTATCCTTTTGTCAGCATACAACCACACAACTCTTAGTTGACGGATTTTCATTCCAGGACGAATGCAGAATATTATTCTTGTACTTTCCCTCTACACCAAACGTCTTCCTGTGAACCGATTTAAGGCTGCCGCAAGGCTTCCCAGCATGATCTGCCCAGTGTTTCAGAATGTCTTAAATTCTTTGGCAGTGATGATTGATGACTGACATTTCCTCTCTGCGTGCTATGTCGCCGGCTCGAAGGGCCTGCAAAATGTGTCATCCACAGTCAATCTGCCATCCAAAAAGTCGTTGTATACTTCCTCATATTGAGTTAGTTTGTCATGGCGTAATCCCATTCGCAAATGATTCCTTTCAGACACTTGGAACTCAACTTGGCGCACATTTTATGTACTGCAATATTTGTATAATGTGGTAACCAGACCTATGATTGATATTCAGCTGCTTGATCACATCAGCAGCTTCACACCCGATCCGCCCCTATCATGTTGTTGCCAAGACTACAGTTTCTTCTGTACTAACTATGTATATCAGCTTTACTTGGAGACTGTTGCCTGTAAATTGCGTGTTCTGAGATCGATTTTCCGATTGCTGGAAGAAAAACCCGAACTCCGGGAGACAAAACCATGCTGCATTGCCTGACTAACTCAGCCACATTGTGTAAAAGGCCCATAAAAACGCATCTCGTCATCAACGAAACTCGAACTCGGGTCTTTTCCACTCGGTGTAGGTACCGGTAGGAGGATGATCCTATCAACTGTGCTACTTGCCAAAGCACTCAGGCAACATGGTGTCTAATTGTAAACCCGTGGGCGACACATACCTTCTCCACATGCAGTTGGCCTTCCTGGATAGCGCAATTGATATATAATCACCGTCCACCCAACACCAAGTGGAAAAGCTGTGAGTTCGAATCCCGTTAATGACAAAAGAATTATGGCTTTATCACGTTGCAAAGAAACACGGTTTTTCTTCTATCAAACAGCAAAATCAAAGAGATCTATTACATATGGCGAAATATGGTCTAAGCTGCCGATGCGCCTAAAACCATACAAGCAACCCAACTAACCTTTGTAAAGAACTGAATTACCATGTGCGCTATCTTAGATGTACCAATCACTGGGTTTTCGCTAGTAGCACTATGATTACAATCACCTTTCGCCTACACCAAGTGGAAAAGGTTTGAGTTCGAATTCCATCAATAACATGAGAAATATTTACTGACTTTTTTTTTTACACAAAGTGGATGAGTTAGCTGATCTTGGGAGTGGGTTGCATGTTTTTTCTCCTGGTAACTTGGGATTTTCTTCCCGAAAATAGCAAATCGATTGAAGATGGTGCGCAATTGCAGTCATATTATACTGATGCCGCATATTTTTAGTTTCTTTGGAGCTCAGTCGACAAATCTTTCATTGTGAATCCTATTACGCCCTCGTGGGTAGCACAGTTGGTGGAATCGCTGTGCACCCCACACTGGGTTGGAAAAAATTGAGTCCGTGTCCCATCGATGATGTGAGGAATTTTAATGGGCCTTTTCCACAATGTGGCTGAATTAATCAATCCTATAGGACTGCAAATTTATCCTATTGTTCAATACATGGTTACAATCAATCTGTAATATTACACCAGTGCTGGCACGTAATTTAAAATAAAACGATTGAATTCTTAGTTGCCTTTGACTCACCGTCATATGCTGAGAGAGAGAGAGAGAGAGATGTTATTCAGTGAATATTTTTCGGTTTAATAATAATTAAATGTGTTTTTAGGAATCCAAATGAGCCTGCTGAGGGAGGGAATGCGGAAATACCATGGCCACTGTACACAACAGAAGGCGAAGAATATTTGTACCTTAATGTCAATGAAGATACTGTGGGTTCAGGACCACGCAAACCCCAATGTAAATTCTGGAACTACTACCTACCAGCCATGATGAAATCTATCAATGAATCTTCACCTTTATCATCAGAGATTGAGAATTACCTTTCTGAAAACCATGACGGTGGATGCGATCTGCAGTCGAAGCTTGAGTCCTGGTTTCCTTCGGAGTGAACAGTGATTTGTAGATGTGTTCTTTATCTTTCACCAATTATATTACTGTGCACAAGCAATACGAATATATATTTGAAATAAATAAGGTATTTCTGGAAGACATATTGGTGGAAAAATTCTTCTGCAATTTTTATGTAATGGAGTTACCTTATATATACCAATTAGTTTCCTTTTCATTGACTAGAACATTTCCGTGGAATATGTACAGTAGGATAAACATTAAAATTAGTTGAGCAACGTAACTTCAGTACCATTAATATTATTACACGAATTTTACAGTTAATATCATTATATAAATTTATACGGAAGATGAACAGAATGCAGATTAGATTTGCATTCTGGCTCACACAACACTGAGTTCCCCAGTGGCAGTTTCTGAAACTAAAAAAATACATTAAAACCTAAAATATATACTGTACAATTTTTTTTTTCTCTCATTTCAAGAGAAAATAAACAAAACGAACCAAAAGATGTTTTTTAATTAAATTATGAACATTTAAAAAAACACCAGAATTAAAACAAAAAAAACTTTTGTTTTTATTATCTTCAAAGATGCTTTGTTCAATTTATTTTCAGCAGCACACATTTCCTTGATCCTTTGCATATCAAGAGTAGGAGACCGGCAGAATTACTTAACAAGTACAGGTCACTGTTGAAAAAATTCGGTGAATTAGGGTTGAATTTGAAAGTGTCTGCAATTCTGCACAGACACGATAGGAGGGAGTATAGGATGAGAGCCTTGTGGATGAGTTCGGCCCTGGAAAGATCGTACAAGGCTCAAGGTGGGGAATATTTTTCAGCGTGCTCTGTACTTGTTAACAGGAGAGACTGCTTCTACAAGGATGGGATACACTTAAATAGAAAGGGTGCAAGAATGTTTGCTGATGCTATCGAGGCAGTGTTAGGTGGGTCGGAAAATTGCTAGATTGGGGGGATACAAGGACTAATAGATTAACAGTAGCCACTGGCAGAGGTGAAAGTGATTCTTGCACTGCTTCTATTGGAATGAGCAGCAGCTTGGAAAATAAGATGCAGGATATTTCAGAGACTGCTGGGAGTCATTGGGGTACAAGTAAACACATGGGTTGTGTTAGGGTAGCTAAGAAAATGAACAGGTGCATGTATACTTGAGTGTACACCAATTCTAGGAGTTTGGTAAACAAATTTGATGAATTTGAGGTATTGCTCAAAACATCAAAGGCAGATATTGTTGGGACATCAGAGATGTGGTGTCACACAGAAATAAGGAATGCAGAACTGGAATTTGGGGAGTACAATGTATAAAAAGGATAGGAAGGGAGAAGGGGTTATGCTATTAGTTAAGAAACTCATAAAATCCAAGGAAGTGAAGCCAGTCGACATCGCTGGACAGTGCAGTGTCGAATCAGTTTGGTGTGACATAAGCATTGGAAGATCAAAATTGAGAGTAGGAGTGTGCTATAGGCCTAATGACTCTGATGAGTATAATAAAAAACTGTGCAGGGAAATAGAGTGGGCCAGTAAATCAAAGAGTCTTATAATGGGGGATTTTAATTTCCCAGATATTGACTGGAATTTGTGGGTTGGTCACTCACACACTAGCAAGGCTTTTGTGGATCTATTGGATGATTGTTTTCTACATCAGCATGTTCGGGAGGCAACTAGAGGGAGTAATACTCTTGATCTGATTATCAGTAGTGATTCTTCATGCATTAAGAATCTGCAGATAAAGGAACCACTAGGTGGCAGGGATCACAGTGTGCTGAATTGGGATTTACTCAAAGAGGTACCTACCATCAGGGGTAAAGGGAAGGGTTATTGCTTTCGTAAAGGCGGCTACGATGGACTGAGAGTGTATTTAAATTCTATACAGTGCGACCAACTGATGATGTTACCAACAGCATATTCAAAATGGGAAACATTCAAAGAACTTTCTTCAAGGGAAGCATTCAAAGAACTATTGTTCAAGGTTTAGTCCTAAATGGATGTCCGATGATCTAATGAGACATGTGGCAGAGAAGAAAAATGCATGGGATACATATAAATTAACACGTGACACAGAAGCCTATGATAGATATAAGCTGGTCTGTAACACGAAGGAGGTTAGGCACGCAAAAGCAGATTATGAGAAATCCTTGGCAATGGATGCAAAGAAAAACAGAAAAGAGTTCTTTACCGATGTAAACTCTAGAAGAAAAGTGATTAATCAGATTGGCCCACTGGATATTGATGGTTCAACAGTTGAGGATCCTGCTCAGGTGGCTAACAAACTAAACGATTATTTTGCATCTACATTCACACATGAGAAGTTAAACGAATAAAAGAAATTAAATTTCAAACGGTGTTTGGGGCTATCACAGATAGTCTATCAGGTATGACATGCTGGACTTTCTATCTGGCTGTCAGAGACTTAGTAATTTGGAATCTCCTTCTTCTGATCTTCTCCGGCTTAAAATCTCTCTACCCCATTTTGTCAAATTCACCTGTTACCTTCATCATTTTACCAAATTCATTAATCATTTGAAACTCTTTGAAACTTGATTTTTCTCCAGTCCTAGCTTCCGTTTTAATGTTCGTTTTAGGAAGATTAAAATCATCTTCTTACAATGAGAAGATTTTGATGTTCACAACTCCAGCTGGCTTCCGTGTTTAGTCATACGAACCCAACTGGTCGAAATCCTGAGGCTTTTGCAATTACTAATGAACTCGCACGGACTGTTTACTTACCTCCTAGACAATCCTCAACACACAGTTAACATTGAGCTTTACCTCACAACAACCATTCCAAGTACAAGATCTAGGTGAACGATTCTCTAGACACCTCAGGTCGCAAATTTAGTGAGGTTCGCTTCTACAATGGCACCTTTCTCTCCAGGCCATTCTCAATCCTGTGTTGTTTGGAGTGACAAGAATACAAAATGGAATCATCTGGGAGATTTCTTTCTTGTTTTGCTTGTTGAATTACTGTTTTCAATCTTCTGATATCAGCATTTGCTCAGATCGTGTCAGTGAAATTATTTCTACAGGGATGAATTTATTAAATACTCCAACTTAAAATCGCGCCCTTTACCTAAACCTTGGTTTTCCCATAAATGTGCTAAGGTTGTTCAAGATAAAAAATTTGAATCTTGCATATCTCAACTGACTTGCATCCCAATCTTCAGATACATTTTCTGCCTAAAGAAAAGCTCGCAACGAATGTAAGGTAGTGCTTAATCAGTCCAAATTAGATTTTGAACAGGCTAATGGTAAAAAACTTCCTCCTTATCCAAATGGTAGTCAAGTATTTTGGTTTCTTGCCAAAGCTATTGGCCACAACTTTATCCCATCTCTATTCCTACCTCTGTCAAAACCTAATGGTTCTATTGCAACCTCACCTATGGGAAAAGCGGACATGCTTGCATCCTACTTTCCGAGGAGCCACGTAACTCATAAATTTACTGTCCTTTCAATGTATATTAATGACCTTCTTCCATTGACTGGAAATCCTATCAATAGTTTTGCTGATGATAGCACATTACCTTGCACTTTCCATTTTCAGAAATCTTGCTTGCTCAATCAACTTCAACTTCTCGAATATCCGCTACCAATTCCTTAAATGTCGATCTTCAGGTAATTGTCCAGTGGGGCATAGATAACTTAGTTGATTTCAACCCTTCTAAAACTCAGTCTTGTCTTATATCTCGCAAAAAGGATTCTTCTGCTCCTATGCTTATCTTTAGTGACACTCCGATTTCTCGGCAAAATGATACATCTCTTTTGGAGACTACCCGGACTTCTAATCTCTCTTGGCTCAAGCACATTACAAACATTGCTTCCTCTGCATCTAACAAACTTGGTTTTCTCTTTCGCTCTCGGCGTTACTTTTCTTCCAAACAGCTGCCCACTCTGTATAAATCGCAAATCCGCCCTGCCATGGAATATTGTTCTCCCATCTGGGGTGGTGGTGCCCCCAAAACCTCTCTCAGGCTTCTTGATTCCATTCAGAAGAGGGCAGTTAGGTTAATCAATGATTCATCTCTAACAGAGTCTCTCCACTCGCTTTCTCATAGACGTACTGTTTCTGCTGCATGCCTCTTCTACAGATACTTCCATGGGTACTGTTCTTCTGTATTGGCTTCTATAATTCCAGCTCTCTTTCAAAACAGTCAAAGCACATGCCGCCACCAGCCAACATCCATTTACTGTCCAACTTCAAACCCACAGAACCAACTTTGTATCTTCCTCCTTTATTCATTCAACTGCCATTTTATGGAAACCTTCCTTCGTACGTTTCTTTCTTGGGGTTTTCATAAAGAAGAAAAAAATATATTTGATAAAGAAATGAGGATCCTTTGACGTGTGCAGGGTATTTTAAATGTACGAGTAGAACATTTTTAAAACACAAACAGAACACTTCCCGATTGTGGCGCCATCTGTTATTATTTCAGCGCATTTTCCGAATATCAAAGAGGACCATAATGCGTTGTTTTGTATTTACTACTGAAGCAGTGCCGGATTTATGCAGGGGCTAGCAGGTCACCTGCTCGTTCTTTTAGTTAGAGGCGCCAAATTTTACAAGTAATGAAAAAAATATATATATATCTTTAGTAAAGGGGGCGCTGAAAATCTTTCTTGCCCATGCATAAAAATACCTTGGTCCGGCATTCCACTGAAGATCTGTAAAATCGGAATATCTCGGTATTGCACTACTTCCGGAACAGACCGACCATTTACAGAAAACGCAATTTACAAGTGCTATCGTATAATGAAGCCTCATGGCCTTGTTAAGCCTTGGAACAGATTCTAAATAATATGACTGCATTTGTGACGTCCATTAGACACACTTTTAACAGTGACGCCATCTAGGCCGAATACTAAATTACAAAACTAATGCCTAAGTTCTTTAAACTCAGCGTTCGTGGGTAGCTCAGTTGTAGGATAGTTGTTCTACTTAGTGTTTGGAAACGATATCGGTTCGAGTCCTGTCGATGATATGAGTAATTTTCAAGGATATTTTTAACAACGAAGTTTTTCATTTAGGGATTAGAAAATCGACCACAGATACATGCAATTAAACCGACATTATATGAAAATCCTCTTTGATGTCGCAATATAGCCTAATTTGCTAATGCGCCTAAAACACCTGCAGCAATAACAAAACCATCCTTTACCAATCTCGTTGGCCTTCTCTCTAGGCGTTTCAGCAGCTGTACGATGTGGTCAGACTATTGTCTTGTACACTGGAATAATCACCGCATTCTCCCACTATCAAAATACGTATATATCATTGGCAAAACTCCATGAACTGTCCTGGTAGCTTGTGTGTACTGCTCTCCAGTGTTCCTTAATTTTCTTGTACACCTGATTGCCTGCAAGTGACTTATTTCAATTCGGACCACGAGGCAATTGTTGTACTTTTACACATACCTGATCCAATCTTCAATCTTTTGAATTCAACTGATACAAGAGTAATAGTTAGTTCCAGATTTTTGAGCATTGCTAAATGTGTTGTGGATAATTCTGCCATCCCGTGGTTAGTCTTAGAAAATAGAAATCTCGAAATTGCAGTGAATTTGCTTACTCGCGATTGCAACCTTTGGAGCATCAAAGAAAATCTTCATGATGCCTCGGTAGAGAGCACGGTGGACTCCCCATCTTAATATGAGTTTCAAGTTAAAACAGCATCTGCAGAAAACGTGGAAGCAGTCGCAAAGTATTCAACACAGGAGAGCTTACTCTAAAGTCGGCTCCCAACATTTAACAAGCAGAAATTTCAGGAATTAAGAATTATATGGATATAACCCGTCTTCTAACCTCTTCTGTGGTGTCTTCAAGCGTGGTGTCTTATCTGGGCTATTGTTTACGGCGTGTGTCTCCCCACTTTTTGAGTGGAGGCATGATACTTTATGTTATGCAGATGATATGAAGTTCCTGATATTGATTTCTCCACACGATGACCATCTTGTGATAACAGCATCAATTAATAACGTACTCCTGGAATTTAGAAACTACCTCAATCAGTTTGGAATAAAAAGAAACACAGAAAAGTCCGAATTTATTATATTCATCTTAAGAAAACTCCTTCTTATATTCAGCCAACATTGTGTAATTCTCCTATCCCCGTCGTCAATAAACATGCTGATCTCGGGGTTGTTTTTGATACTAATCTCTGCTTCAGTAACCACATGGACAAGCTGCTCGCCCTGGCAGCTCGTCTCAGATGGATTGACAAACAGCAATTGCATTATAATAACTAAAATCACAACTACCAGAAACTCTCTACTTTTACATGCTGCAGAGGTATGGGCAACTGCTGCCTTCTAGCACAATTAGGCCACTTTCTTCTCTCAGTTTTGGCTCCTAAAATGGGCCATAAACTTCCTTCACAGTTAAGGATAACTAAAATGGCTGTTTTAATGCAAATTCACAGGCTCCCCACGCTGACTAGGGTGAATCGCCTTACTACGACTGTCAAAATCGTTGGCTAGATTTCGGCACCATCATTCTAGGACTTGTGCTGTTGGATAGCCCTTCAGAGCGACTCCAACTCTGTGCCCACATCTCATCGTCTCTATCTATCCGATACGTTTCTACCTTTTCAACTACTCTCATGTGCCCAGTCTTTGGATGCTGACCTTAATAAGTTTGCTTTTCACAGGGAGTACAGACGGTGCATCCTTGAATTGTACTTCCCTATCCCCGATCCTTCTCCTCGAAGCTCGTGTTAATGCTGCAAGCCAACAATACCATCTGACATGAAGATTGCTTACTAACTTTTCAGTTTTCCACCTTCTCTGTACATAGTTCTTTCTGTTGTGAGCTGTATTTCCTTTTATGCGTCCACATATGCATTTCCTCATGTTTAATTTATCAATGTTCTCTGTTTATTATTATTATTCATCCATCTCTCTCTCTCTCTCTTACATATTGTATTATCACTGTTAACCACTGGACTAGTGGCCGTGAAGAGCAATATTGCAATGTATTGTTGTTGTTGCTGTTTTGGTTTTTAGGAGCATTAGCAACTAAGGCCATATTGCTTAGGGATTTGCGGTGGTCATTCCCTGACCTTTCCGCATCCTCCGTATTTGGTGGTGACGGGCTCGAACCCCGGTCTAATCAAGAAGCGTGTGCTACTCACTGCTGCTCCTTCCCATCTGGTAACGGAGGCGCCTTTGCAATGTATTGATTTGTATTATTATTGCAAAAAAAATTTATAAGCACAGTCAAAACTAGGCTTACTATGCGACTACAGTCTTTGAGACAGCGAATTGGTACCTACACCTGGAAAGTGACAAATCTTGGGGCTTGGTGATCCAGAATGATCGGGCAGCAGAAGTAGTAGATTAGATAGACAAAACTCAGTACTCTACTTCCAAGTTAAGAAATATTAGTGGGTCATTCAATTTTGAGGGACACTGGGAACATATTCAATAATCGAGACAGGTGGATGGGATGTCTACCAGGTTCAGACGATGCTTTATTTCATCTTTAGAGGGTGATCATAAGTATTCTTAAAGATGAACTAAAGAAGCAAGTGGGGTCCCTCATGGATCAGCACTCGGGCCTCTCTTGTTTATTGTCCTAAATGCTATTGATTGTGGGAGTACTGGCGAGACTATCGAAGTGAAAACGTAAAGTTTAAGACGGTGGTTGGTGGTTCAAAAGGATGTCCACCGACTGCAAGTAAGAACTGAAAAATGGTAGCTAAAGTTTAATGCTACCAAATGCGAAATATTGCACTTATAGTTTACTGACTAGTGAGAGAGGAAGTTGAAGAAAATGAATATGATGGAACCAGTACCAATTTATTTCTCCTGAGTTCCCCACCTTCTTTCAGAATTTCCCAATGGCATCACAGCTGAGGAAGTAGTCCTCGTAAGTACCACAGTTGATAGAATCGCTATTCTCTCCACACCACTTGGAAACGACCTTGAGAGTCAATGCCTTGAGAAATTTCATGGATATTTTTCACCACGTGCCTAAATTAGTCGGCCCCGGGCATGAGTGGCGTGGATTTTTCACCCTGAAACCATCAAGAAAATCGACCACAGAACATACGGCGCAATATAGCCCAAGTTGCTGATGTGCCTAAAACTCTTCCCCCACCCTAAGGAATTTTTATTTCAGGGTGCTCCAAGATGAGAACTGGTTTAACCAATTCTTCTCAGACAATTTGGCTTAGCCACTTACAAAGAATGAATATTTTCAATACAAGCTCTAGATTATAAAGAGGATCTTCGTCACTTGGATTCTCGCCAGCTAAAATATGCCCTTCAAATTGACACTGATGACTGGTTGCGTCATCAAGAAAACTCTTCGCACCTTTGTAGTCTGCACAACTTCCGGTAAGAGCGCGAAAAACATGTAGTAGTAGTAGTGACATGTGATGCAAGAAAGCAAGTGTATGAGCTTATGCAGCATCATTAGTAGTAGTAGTAGTGGCATGTGATGCAAGAAAGCAAGTGTATGAGCTTATGCACCATCAGCCAGAAAAAAAAAAAAAATTACACCATTCCCTCCAAATGCCTGTCCAGTTCCTCCTCAAATTTATTCAATCTATCAACTTCCACAACGGGAGAGATGGAAGTTTCTTCCAGCAATTAACCACCCATTGACCAAAGGCAAATTTACGCACATCTATTCTACATCTGTCTTTTCTCAATTTGAATTTATGCCCCCTTAAATACGTAATCTGAACAAGTGGAAGGATCCTACCAGAATTTAGCGTGCTCAACCCATTCAAGGCCTTATACACCTCAATCAGATCACCGCGCAGGTGCCTAGTCTCCAGCCACTGCAATTTGCAGAACTTAAGCCTCTCTTGGTAAGAGGATCCCTTCATTCCCCTTACAAATCTTGTTGCCCTTCTCTGTACACCCTCAAGCAAATCTACATCCTTCCTAAAATGAGGCCTCCAGACCTGTACGCAGTACTCAAGGCGTGGTCTGACCATTGCCTTATACAGAGGGACAATCACCTCCTTTTTCCTGCTAGCAAAATTCGTGTATATCATTGACATAACCCCATGACTAGCCCTGGCAGCCTTTCTGCATTGCTCAGAAAACTTCATATCTGACTACACAATTACTCCCAGGTCTTTTTCATTTTCTACCACCTTAAGTGTAGTACCACACAGTTGATACTTTTCTTTCGGATTACTTCTACCCATATGCAGTACTTTGCATTTGTCAAGGTTAAACTCCACTTGCCACTTCTTAGCCCATCTGCCCAAATTATCTAGATCCTGTTGCAGTAGCACACTGCCATTACTGTCATTAACAAACCCTGCCAGCCTTTGTATCATCTGCAAACTTCGACACTATGCCTGATATACCGTCATCAATATCATTGATAAATATACAAAACAACTATGGACCCAACACCGAACTCTGTGGGTCTCCACTAATAACACAACAGTAAATTTAGAATTTACTGTTGGTCACATCGTCAGTTTATCCCACTGTACAGAATTTAAAAACTGTCTGAGACCACTGTTTCTTTATTTTTCATAGCTCTGCTGACAGAAGGGTAAATGTTTCCTTCAGCCATCAGTTCAAGTTACCAACTATCTGTCTGTGATTATGAGCCGGCCTGGAAAATAAACAGTCCTTGGTGCAGTACTTCCTAATGATTAACATTTTCAATAATCAATATTTCAGAATTAAAGAGAAGACTGCAAATATAAATATATATAAAACAAAAAAAAAACGTTTAAATACACAGAGTGTCCAGTTTATTAGACAAACCGGCGTAACAGCGTACCTCCTAAAGTCTAAGAACAGTTGGAGGCTTGATTCTGACATGCGTTTGATGGCAGCACATGATAATTTTTCCTCCTGTCTGGAGGAAAAATTACAATGATCGACTACTTTGCTTTAAATTTCACGTAAGCGTTCCTTTTATAAAAAAAAAAGATGTCGGCATAGTTGTGAAACCCGATGTTTACTTTCACGGGTAAATGGTTCCCTTGATGAACAAGTCAATTGTGTGATTTAACCAAGCATAACTGCAGCCTCGATGTGGTCATACCACTTTGTATTTCCTCAGTTCATAATCGACTGCTGCTCCTGTTGCCTTGCAGAAGGTGCTGTGGACTATTATTTGGATATTTGTTTTTTTATGGTAAACATCTCTTTTAAAGTTGAAAAAGGGGATAAGTCCATTGAAGATCACCGTAATTAGAGATAATACTGACGTATATCTACAACTCAACTGTCCATGATTTGTACTCGAAAGCCTTTTCGAATTAAGGGGTATTTCAGCCCACCGATTTAAGCAATTAACCAAGGAGGAAACAGGGAGATCTACAGTGTTAATCTACATGTGGCATTTTGGCAGTATGACGTAATGTCTATGGACAAATCCATTTAAGTTAATAGGGAAGGAAGCTTCAACTATTTCACTCCGCCCACACCACTTGCAGGAATGACTTTTATTTCGCTGTTTTCCAAATGGAAAGGGAGGGGACAAGATGGTTCGATTAGCAGTGACTGGCTGAATTGCAATAAAAGTAGGAACGCTTTCCTAATCTTGTCGCTATTCACCTTGCCAAGGAGAGGACATTTTCCATTAGAGCCTTATTCAATCTTCAACTGTAGACTTCGTGGTATTTTGGTTTCGGGTAAGTACAGTTGCCTTTATTACTCTGAAGTATATTAACCGATTTCTTATCTGTATAAGAACCTGAGACCGACTAACTCAACCACTGAGTGATAAAAGTTCCTCACGTCATGTTTATTTAATAATGTTTAAACACGCCATGTTTAACTAATGATATTAAGAGTAGGAGAATTACTTAACAAGAACAGGTCACTGTTGAAAAAAAGCCGTGAATTAGGGTTGAATTTGAAAGTGTCTGCAATTCTGACCAGACATGATAGAAAGGAGTATATGATGAGAGCCCTGTCGATCAATTCGGCCCTGGAAAGATTGTGCAAGGCTCAAGGGGTAGAATTTTTTTCAGCCTGGTCTGTACTTGTTAACAGAAGGGACTGCTTCTACAGGGATGGGATACACTTAAATAGAAAGGGTGCAAGAATATTTGCTGATGCTATCGAGGCAGTGTTAGGTGGGCAGGAAAACTGCTAGTTTGGGGGGGTATCGAAAGACTGATAGATTAACAGTGGCCACTGCAGAGGTGAAAGTGATTCTTGCACTGCTTTTATTGGAATCAGCAGAAGCCTGAAAAACAAGTTGCAGGATATTTCAGAGACTGCTGGAAGTCATTGTGGTACAAGTAAACACATGTGTTGTGTTAGAGTAGGTAAGAATAGAAACAGGTGCATGTATACTTGCGTGTACACCAATGTAAGGAGTTTGGTAAATAAATTTGATGAATTTCAGGTATTGCTCAAAACATCAAAGGCAGATATTGTTGGGATATCAGAGACGTGGTGTCACACAGATATAAGGAATGCAGAAATGGAATTTGGAGAGTACAATGTGTACAGACAGGATATGAAGGGAGGAGGGGTTATGCTATTAGTTACGAAACACATAAAATCCAAGGAAGTGAAGCCAGTCGACATTGCTGGACAGTGCAGTGTTGAGTCAGTTTGGTGTGACATAAGCATTGGGAGATCAAATTTGAGAGTAGGAGTGTGCTATAGGCCTAATGACTCTGATGAGTATAATAAGAAACTGTACAGGGAAATAGAGTGGGCCAGTAAATCAGAGAGTCTTATAATGAGGGATTTTAATTTCGCAGATATTGACTGGAATTTGTGGGTTGGTCACTCACACACTAGGAAGGTTTTGTGGATTTATTAGATGATTGTTTTCTACATCAGCATGTTCGGGAGGTAGAGGGAGTAATACTCTTGATTTGATTATCAGTAGTGATTCTTCATGCATTAAGAATCTGCTGATAGAGGAACCACTAGGTGGAAGTGATCACAGAGTGCTGAAGTGGGATTTACTGGAAGAAGTAACTACCATCAGGGGTTAAGGGAAGGGCTATTGCTTTCGTAAAGCCGACTACGATGGTCTCAGTCAGTGTTTAAATTCTATACAGTGGGACCAACTGATGATGTTACCAACAGCAAATTCAAAATGGGAAGCATTCAAAGAACTTTCTTCAAGGGAAGCATTCAAAGAACTATTGTTCAAGGTTTAGTCCTAAATGGATGTCCGATGATCTAATGAGACATGTGGCAGAGAAGTAAAATGCATGGGATATATATAAATTAACACGTGACACAGAAGCCTGTGATAGATATAAGCTAGTCTGTAACCAAGTTACGAAGGAGGTTAGCTGGCCGGGTGGGTAAACTGCCTGCCTGGCAACCCAAAAATCGAGGGTTCGAATCCCGCCTAGGGCTTGGATCAAAGTACTGCAAACACCGTGGGAGGTGCATTATGGCCACAGAAGCCGATGCGCCAACAACTAACTAAAAAAAAAGGAGCTTAGGCAGGCAAAGACAGATTATGAAAAATCCTTGGCAAAGAATGCAAAGAAAAACAGCAAAGAGTTCTTTACTAATGTCAATTCTAGAAGGAAGGGGGTGAATCAGATTGGTCCACTTCATATCGATGGTTAAACTGTTTGTGATCCTGCTCAGGTGGCTAACAAACTAAATTAATATTTTTCATCGACATTCACACATGAGGAGTTATTCAGCAAGCGGAATGCCAGAGGTGTATTCAATTCTGACAGTAAGCTAGAGAATCTTGTAATAACTGAGAGTAAAGTGGAGGAGAAATTGTTGAAGATAAACACAAGAAAGGCACCCGGGGTGGATGGGATCTATCCAGTTATATTAAAGGAGGTAGCAAAGGAAGTAAGCAAACCATTAGCCATAATTATGAAAGCTTCCTTGGACTCAGGGGAGGTACCCATAGGCTGGAGATGTGTAAATGTGACCCCAATTCACAAAGGAGGATCAAAGGCTGACACAAGTAATTACAGACCTGTGAGTTTAACTTCTGTTCCAAGAAAATTAATGGAGGACCTGGTTAAAGAAGCACTGCAGGTTCATCTAGACAAGACTTCAGTTACAGCTGGGACACAGCATGGTTTTGTTAAGGGGAAGTCTTGTCTGACCAATTTGATTAGATACTATGATGCAGTCACAAAAGCGCTAGACGCAGTGAATAACTTTGATATCATATACTTGGATCTTAGAAAGGCTTTTGATACTGTTGCACATGGAAGACTGCTGCACAAATTGGAGCAGTGTGGCATTGGAGGCAAACTGCTGCTATGGATAAAGGGGTGGTTGAAGGGGAGAAGACAGAGAGTGGTAATCAATGGACACTGCTCATCGTGGACTAATGTTATTAGTGGAGTCCCTCAGGGTTCAGTGTTGTGTCCATTATTGTTTTCTGTATTTATAAATGATGTTGATGATGGTATATCAAGCTTAATGTCCAAGTTTGCAGATGATACGAAGGTTGGCAGGGCTGTCAAGGACACTACTGACGCTATGCTGCTGCAACAGGATCTGAAAAGGTTGAGCAGATGGGCTGAGAGGTGGCAAATGAAGTTTAATATTGACAAATGTAAATTACTACATATGGGAAACAGCAACGCCAGACCAACGTATGAACTCTGTGGTACTACACTGATAGTGGTAGAGAATGAAAAGGACCTGGGGGTAATTGCGCAGGGAGATATGAAGTTCTCTGGGCAGTGCAGACGGGCTGCAAGAGTAGCGTAGCTCATCGTGTCTTGTCAATGATGTACAGGAATTTTTCTAGCAGGGATAAGGAGGTGATTATTCCCTTGTATAAGGCAATGGTCTGGCCACACCTTGAGTACTGTATACAGGTCTGGAGGCCTCATTTCAAGAAGGATGTAGAGCTGCTGGAACGAGTACAGATAAGGGCAACAAGATTAGTGAATGGAACAAAGGCTTAAGTTTTGCAAATTACAGTGTCTGGAGACTAGGCACCGGCGATGTGATCTGACAGAGGTGTATAAAGTCTTGAATGGTTTGAGCATGCTCAATGCTGATGGGATTCTTCCTCTTGCTCAGAATAATCACCTGAGAGGGTATAAATTTAAATTGAGGAAAGACAGATGTAGAATAGATGTGCGGAAATTTGCCTTTAGCCAGTGGGTAGTTGGTTGGTGGAACAGACTTCCATCCCTTGTTGTGGAAGTTGATAGCCTAAATAAGTTTAAGGCTCAGCTGGACAGGTATTTCGAACGACGGGTGGATGAAGTGGAAGTGTTTTTTTTTTTTTTTTTTTTGACTGATGCTGCATAAGCTTGCTTTCTTGCATCATATGCCTCTACTAATGCTAATGTTAATGCTAATGCTAATGCTAATCATAAGGTTTCCTTCTCTACATCTTGAAAGCAAAGAGGGAATGATACAAAATAGAAGCCCTCGTGGATAGCACAGTTGGTAGATTCGCCATCCTCCCCACACTGGGTGGAAAAGACCTGAGTTCGTGAATGACGTGTTATGGGCTTTTTCACAATGTGACTGAGTTAGTCGGTCTAAGGCTACGGTAGCATGGTTTTTTCTCCCGCAAAATATGGTTTTTCGTCCAGCAAACAGAAAATTAACCACAGGACACGCGCTATTTACAGACAGTATATAAAGAGCAATATGGCCTTAGTTGTCGATGCTCCTAAAACTCTACAAAAACAACAAAAAAATAGAATCCATCTCACTGTGAGATTAACAAACGCATTTATGTTTAAATTAACACACGACTTGGAACTAAAAGATAATCACAATTTAAAGATCCTATGCTTATGCACTGAGTGATCACTGAATTATTATGACCACCTACCTAATACTTCGTAGGTCCTCCTTTTGCCCTCCTTACAGCAGCTATCCGAGGTGGTATTGATTCAACAAGATATCGGAAGCGTTCGGGAGGTATGGGCAACCAAGCTGTGTGTAATGCGGTCAGCAATGGAGGTATGGTGGTAATTAGTGTATCAAGACGCCTAATATGCTTTCGGTAGTGTCCCACAAGTGCTTTATGGGATGGATATCGGGAGAGTTCGGAGGCCAATCGATATGCTGGAAGTCAGAACTGTTTTGGCATGTTCCTCAAACCATTCCTGAACAACAAATGCCCGATGGCTGGGCGCATTGTCATCTTGGAAGACACCATGCCATTCGGGAAAAAGTATAACATAGTTGGGTGTACACAGTCAGCAAGCAGTTGACAATAGCAGAGACCACTGATACGTTGTTCCACATGCACTAGGGGTTCAAGTTCTTGCCATTGAAACATGCTTCACACCATACAACCGCCTCCACCGGCCTGCACTTTTGATACCATGCATGTTGGATGAAGAGCCTCATGTTGTTGACGCCAAATCGGTAGACGGCTATCCACGTTTTGGAGCAAATAACGTGACTCATCCGATCAGCACACCTCCTTCCAGTCTTCTACCGTCCAACTTTCATGCTCTTTGTACCAGGCCAGTCTTTTACGCCGATGAACCTTGGTTAGGAGAGGATGCCGTTCTGCTGGTATAGCCCATACGTGCGAGCGTGCGACGCATGGTCATGGCAGATATTGTTCCGGGTTAGCCCATGTTGTACTCGGTAGTCAACTCTTCAACAGTGCTGCGCCTGTACGAGTCGTCGAAACCGGCACTCACCTCTCTAACATCAACCTTTCGCTGACCTTTGCAGTTTGCCGTCGGGTCATTCTTTGACCATTTTGGCGCCAGTCCTGGTACACTTTAATTACGGCGGCTCTCGATCACCACACCAGTTCAGCCGTTTGGGAAATCGAGGCACCAGCTCGTCGAGCACCCACAATCTGTCCTTTATCAAAGTCCGATAAATCCTTCCCTTTACCATAAGGCTGGGAATTTTACTACCTACTGAACCATTGCCACCTTATCTATGTTACGTAAGTGGACTAACTGCGCACTCTCGTGCTTCACGTGGTCAACGGGTCGCATTCCGTTTTCATATGGGTGGTCATAATTCAGTGATTACTCAGTGTATATATTAAGGTAAATGTTTACACATTAATTAAAACGTGCATTATTATTTATAAAATGGCGTTAATAGATAATTAAATGTCCGTTATGCGATTATAAATTATCATTTGGTAGGATCCCAAGTTAACCAAGAAGCTATAACCACAGTAGCTTGTGCGCCATTAACACACACACACACACACACACACACACACACACACACACACACACACACACACACACACACACACACAAGTTCCTTCGCATCAAATAAATACTGTACACTCTCTTAAGGCTTCTTAGTCGATCTGGTAATGGGTACAGACAGGTGATCGTTCATGTAAACCCCTGGCTTGTAACCGTAAAGGGTGTTGTGTACAGCAATGTGCCTTCTGTATACAATAACTGTGGTAATCGTGCTGGCCATAGCATTCTTTCGGTATCTTCAATTTCAACGTATTCTTCCAGCACTTGAGCTCCATGTGCAGTGGCTTTATTGTGCTTGAAAATAAAATCTGGGCCAACTTCACTCCTAAAAAGTCGCACGTAGGGTTCGAGGATCTATTCTCGGTACCTCTGCGCAGCTACCGTACCCCTATCAAAAACATGAAGAGTGGTGCGGTCGTTGATCATTATTCTTCCCTGAATTGATTGACAAAGCTTTCATCACATACTCCCTCCTATCGTGTCTGGGCAAAACAATGTAGATACTTTCAAATTAACCCTAACTCGCGACTTTTTTTCAACTCAACAAGTACGGATCAATTGACCCGTACTTGTTGAGTACATCCACAGATTTCCTACTCTTACCAGTTAATTCTAACTAGGGGGTTTCCGCTGTGTTACCTGATGATCAAACGCAAGCTCTGGTGTTGATGTGGAAAGCTTAAATCTTCGAGGGAATCCACCCTGTTCTTCAAGCTCTCATAAAGGCCCATAACCCTGACTGGCCGTCTAACTTCCTCACACTCTTTAGATTGAGTACACACAAAGACATTCCCTGAAAGAACAAATATAGACACGTATAATTATAACCCAGTTTAATGTAAAATATACTAACAGGCAGTAGCTTTCGAGACTGGTGTGTCTCTTTATCAACTGAAATTCAAATACAAATACAACGGATAAGTGCAATGAGCTGAGTGAGGCACGTTAATCATGTGCCATCGTTGTTGCACGGACGTGCGCTGCTTTTACTCCATTGATCATCTAGCATTAAAACGGTTGTCTCTAGGATGGGGTGGAGACGTATGCCTTTGTGGTGGTTAATTGCCTTTGAATTGTTTAATATGTTAAGTGACTCTAGCCATAGGCGGTGGCGAAAGTGTCGTGAGTGGTCTACTATTTAAAAGTCGCGTTTGGGATCAAGATCGTGGTAGGTGGCCCAAAAATATTCCGCGACTGCGGACTGGTCAGTTTCGGCAAGCCAGATTGCTCTGTCATGTTCCGTAAGGCGATCTTGGAGACGCCTTGATGTTTCTCCTATGTAGCGACTGTCACAGTCTCTACAGGTGATGCGATGTACTACATTGCTGCGTAAGACAGGTGTGACAGGGGTCTTCACACTGGAGACAAGTGAACGTAGGTTCCTGCAGGATAACTGCACGCATTTGATGTTTTAATTCCTAAGCACCTTTGAGATCCGTCCTGACACGCCTGGATAATAGGGAATGTAGGCGGACGATATACCGTCTTGGTTCGGTGGTCTTGGGTGGGATGTGAGTTCTTGTGCCTGTAATAGACACCTGCTTAGCACATGGGATGGATAACCACATTTGGTTAGGTCCGCCTTCACACGGGAGATCTCGTTACGCCTAATTGTATCAGTGCTGGAATGGCTCCAAGCCCTGGAGAATAGGGTGTGGGCAGTGCTATTGAGATGACTTGGTGCGTGGCCGGATCTGTAGTTAGTGAATTGTCCGCAACACATAGGTTTGCGGTATGCTGAAGTCTCTAGATGTGGGCCTACGCGATGCACTAAGACATTCAGGAACGGGAGCGCATCGTTGACTTCTAACTCTATAGTAAACTTGATGAAATTAGATTGGGAGTTGAGGTATTCCAGTAGTGCTGTTTCAGAGCCACGTGGTATTACAGTAAAAATATCGTCAACGTATCTACACCATGTTGTAGATACCATGTTGTAGACACCATGTTGTAAGACATTTCCTCCGTCCCTTTGACTATATCATGTCTCGTTTCTGATATTTACAAACATCAAAGCAGTACATTTCACAACGCTGTGATTCCGAAGACAACCATCCCCCTCAATTCTCCTCCGAGCCATGGTAGGCCAATACCTTGAGCCTTATATCTGAATTGCAAATAAATTAATAAATTCATTAATACATTCACTAACCACTAACAACGTTGATTTTCTTTATTTTCTTGCAGGTCGGTATCCTTTGAGACTCACCGATGAAGCTGTTCTCCATCATTTGCCAACTCTTTGCATTGTGTCAACTGTCACGTGCAGATCCTACTCCAGGGCCAGATGACTTGACTGTACAAACAAATAGTGGTCCAGTAAGAGGTTTCAGCCTCACTACACCTACCGGAAAATCTGTCGTGGCATTCCTAGGGATACCGTATGCCCAGCCACCAATTGGTGAAAATCGTTTCCGTAATCCTCTACCAGTCACACCTTGGACGAATGCCATTGATGCTACCAAAAAGCCATTGACTTGTATTCAGATCCTCTGTAATCAAACCAATGAAACTTTTCCAGTTAGCGAGGACTGCTTAAAACTCAGCATTTGGGTGCCCACGCCCTGGCCAAATAAAACCGCTGTGATGTTTTGGTTACATGGAGGAGGATACATAGTATGGAATAAATATGATGGTCAGATTTTGGCATCAGAAACAGGGGTAATAGTAGTTGGCATTAATTTCCGTTTGTCCTCTTTAGGGTTTTTGAATTTAGACCACCCAGAAGCTGCTGGAAATATGGGACTTTATGATCAATTGATGGCACTGAAGTGGGTTCGGGAAAATATTCAGTACTTTGGAGGAAATCCAGACAAAATTACTCTGTTTGGTGAAGGTGCAGGGTCAGCAAGTGTTAATTTCCATCTGCTTTCTCCACTGAGTCGAGGTCAGTTCCACCAAGGAATTATGCAAAGCTGGAGATTTACAGATTCATGGCCACTTTTAAGCAATGAGGTAGCAATACAAAAAGGAATACAGCTTGCTCAGGCTGTCGGGTGTTATTCTTCTGATATGGACGCTACAATAAAATGTTTACGTCAAACAGATCCATTAGAACTTGTAAATAAAGCAGAATTATTTGATTCAAACATTGGTCCAGGATATGCTCCAGTAATTGATGGTAGCATAATCGTAGAGAATCCTGATAGCAGCGGAAGTCATAATTACAAAGAAACGAACGTACTTTTAGGTACAAATTTGGATCCAGGAGCATACTTTATTTTGCTTTTTTTCTCTGATGTGTTCCATTCTGAAGATAACCTTCAGGTCAACCAGGCGGACTTTGAGGACACTGTTGAAAAATTGGATCCATACAAAAATCCTCTATCGAAAAGGGCAATCATCATGTTTTACACTGGTTGCAAGGATCGCGATAATGGTACTAGGAATGCGTATTTGGCCCGAGACATCATGGGAGACGCATACACAGTATGCAAAAACAACCGATTTGCTCAAGAATACACATCATCAGGAAACGATGTTTACAAATACGTGTTTTCTCATTTATCTAATTTGCACGATTACACAGAATGGGAAGCAGTAACAGAGAAAGACGAGATCCCCTATGTGTTTGGATTTCCTTTAATTGAATCCAAATATCAAGAAGATGAAATTAATCTCTCCCGTCGTATCATGAAATATTGGTCGAACTTCGCCAAAACAGGGTAAGTAAGTAAGGTCCCGAAATATTTGGGAGTTTTCATATATTGATGACTACAATAGAATTGATAATGATCTAAAAAAAAGTAAAATATGAAGGTGAGTTAAACGGAAAAGGAGTAATTATTAGACACGTTTGCATATTGTAAGGCTCTCTTGTGTTTTCTGTATCCTTTTGTCAGCATACAACCACACAACTCCCAGTTGACGGATTTTCATTCCAGGACGAATTCAGAATATTATTCTTGTTCTTTCCCTCTACACCAAACTTCTTCCTGTGAACCGATTTCAGGCCGCTGCAAGGCTTCCCAGCATGATCTGCCCAGTGTTTAAGAATGTTTTAAATTCTTTGGCAGTGATGATTGATGACTGACATTTCCTATCTGCGTGCTATATCGCCGGATCGAAGTGCCTGCAGAATGACTCATCCACAGTCAATCTGCAATCCAAAAAGTAGTTGTCTACTTCATCATATTGAGTTAGTTTGCCACGGCGTAATTCCATTCGCAAATGATTCTATTCAGACAGTTGGAACCCAACTGGGTGCATATTATATGTACTGCAATCTTTGTAATGGTATAACCAGACCTATGATTGATATCCAGCTGCCTGATCACATGAGCAGCTTCGCACTCGATCCTCCCCTATCATGTGCCAAGACTACAGTTTCTTCTGTAATAACTATGTATATCAGCTTTACTTGGAGACTGTTGCCTGTAAATTGTGTGTTCCGAGATGGATGTTCTGATTGCTGGACGAAAAATCCGAATTCCGGGAGGAAAAGCCATGCCCCATTGTCTGACTAACTCAGCCACATTGTGAAAAAGGCCCACAAAAATACATCACATCATCGAAGAAACTCGAACTCAGGTCTTTTCCACTCGGTGTTGGTACCGGTAGGAGGATGATCCTATCAACTGTACTACCTGCCAAAGCACTTAGCAACATGGTGTCTAATAGTACACCCGTGGGCGACACATACCTTCTCCATATGCAGCTGGCCCTCCTGGATAGCGCAATTGATATATAATCACTGTCCACCGAGTGGAAAAGTCTTGAGTTCGAATCCCGTCAATGACAGAAGAATTATGCCATTATCACGTTGCAAAGTAGCACGCTTTTTCTTCTATCAAACAGCAAAATCAAAGAGATCTATTACATATGGCGAAATTTGGTCTAAGCTGCCGATGCGCCTAAAACCATACAAGCAACCCAACCAACCTTTGTAAAGAACTGAATTACAATGTGCGCTATCTTAGATGTACCAATCATTGGGTCTTTGCTAGTAGCACTATGATTACAATCATCTTTCGCTTACAAGTGGAAAAGGTTTGAGTTCGAATTCCATCAATAACTTGTGAAATATTTACTGACTTTTTTTTTACACAAAGTGGATGACTTAACTGGTCTTGGGAGTGGGTTGCATGTTTTTTCTCCCTGTAACTTGGATTTTTCTTCCCGAAAATATCAAACCGATTGAAAATGCTGCGCAATTGCAGTCATAATATACTGATGCCACATAGCCTGTTTCTTTGGAGCTTAATAGACAAATCTTTCAGTGTGAACACTATTACGCCCTCGTGGGTAGCACAGTTGGTGGAATCGCTGTGCACCCCACACTGGGTGGGAAAAAAATTGAGTTCCGTGTCCCATCGATGATGTGAGGAATTTTAATGGGCCTTTTCCACAATGTGGCTGAATTTATCAATCCTATAGGACTGTGAATTTATCCTATTGTTCAATACATGGTTACAATCAATCTGTAATATTACACCAGTGCTGGCACGTAATTTAAAATTAAACGATTGAATTCTTAGTTGCCTTTGACTCACCCTCATATGCTGAGAGACAGAGCGAGAGAGCAAGAGAGAGAGAGAGAGAGAGAGAGAGAGAGAGAGAGAGAGAGAGAGAGAGAGAGAGAGAGAGAGAGAGATGTTATTTAGGGAATATTTTCGGTTTAATAAGAATTAAATATGTTTTTAGGAATCCCAATGAGTCTCCTGAGGGAGGGAATGCGGAAATACCATGGCCACTGTACACAACAAAAGGCGAAGAATATTTGTACCTTAATGTCAATGAAAATACCGTAGGTTCAGGACCACGCAAACCCCAATGCAAATTCTGGAACTACTACCTACCAGCCATGATGAAATCTATCAATGAATCTTCACCGTTATCATCAGAGATTAAGAATTACCTTTCTGAAGACCATGATGGTGGATGCGATCTGCAGTCGAAGCTTGAGTCCTGGTTTCCTTCGGAGTGAACAGTGATTTGTAGATGTGTTCTTTACCTTTCACCAATTATATTCCTGTGCATAAGCAATACGAATATATACTTGAAATAAAGAAGGTGTTTCTGGAAGATATATTGGTGGAAAAATTCTTCTGCAATGTTCTGATGACATTTTTTACATAATTCTTTTAAATTATAACAATTTTCATGTAATGGAGTTACCTTATATATACCAATTAAATTAATTTCCTTTTCATTGACTAGAACATTTCCGTGGAATATGTACAGTAGAAGAAACATTAAAATGACTTCTGTTTTTATTATCTCCAAAGATGTTTTGTTCAATTTCTTTTCTGCAGCACACATTTCCTTGATCCTTTGCAAAAAGTTCACATCATCATTAGAAGGCAAACAAAAAGTAGGTGGCGCTACGATAGTCAAGCTTGATCAGCTAGTTAAACTCAGGTTTGTACTGGCAAGTACATCAGGATCTGAAAGAAAAATTACATTTGCGATTAACCAAACACACAACAGCAAATTAAATAGTCAATATTGCGCCATCTGGCGGAAAAACATGCTATACAACTTTAAAATCTTTATCGTTAGATTTTTATAAATAATGAAATTAAAGGATTTAATTTGTGAATATTTCAAAAAATAAACTCATGTATTTTATAAACTTGAAAACTGGTTTTCGTGTATACTACACTGTCAAAATATTAGAGAAGCTATCTAATTGTAACGTAGAAAGGATGTGCTTGTGTAGGTTCACTTTTAAGGGCTCTAAAACTGGAAAATGTCAAGAATGACCCTAGATCCATGATTCCTTACTGGTTCAACTCCACAGGACCCCGTGTGGTCTATAGATAGAAGGGACTCTGCTACTGCTGATAACGATGCTGCTATCAGGTTGTCTGCCATTACCATGGTACATTTTTACTCACTCCATTGAGGCATTTCAGCAATTCTGATAGGCTGCACTATCACGTGACAATGCTGGTCAAAGGGTTTCTATTTGTCATCGATGGAAGCGTGACAATATCGCAAGGCTCCATCCCTCCACGAGTTGGTAGGCCAGTGTATTTTTTGAAATATTTGAACTACAGATATTTTTATAAGTATCAGTTCATTCTGAATCTACGTGGACACCAAATACTTACGTACTAACTCCATGAGCGTAGGAAGATAATCACGCCAAAAGCTGCAAGGTTTAATGCGGGGACCACTACCTACCACCCCTAAATTTTCATTAAGGATCAGATATTCCTTACGAGAAGTCGAATAGGGTGGCCAAAGTTCTTCTGCTGGATTCCCACTGGAAGCGAAGTTTGGATTCCTTTAAAGACAAACATATAACATATAATGCATCAGGCAAAAGCATGAATGAACATGTTTAATCTAGTTCTAAATCTAAAATTGGGTTGCAGCTTAACTACGTGTCCTAAGAGTTGTTCCCACAAGGTTGTCAACCGGTGCATCCGGTGGGCAAATCACGTGTTTTAAAGTTGGTATGTGGCCGTTGACGATGTCTGGAACGCAAGATATACACTACTGTACCATTAATATCAGGACACTTGTATATCCACGAATAACCTTCATTTGAAGGAAAACCAATAACGGGCTCAAACGTTCAACTTTTATGACAGTCGTTACTCTTCGTGAAACTACCTCCACAAGTTCGTAAATGTCCTCCAATATTTTCCACCATTGGGCGTTCAAAGTGGTAGCCAGTTCAATTGTTTTGGACAATTTCTCACACCCACCCGATGATGATTCATCTCAGAGGTTCTCTATAGGGACTGTGGTCACTCGGGCTAGCCAGTTCAACTTTCCAAGGCTCATGTCGTCAAAGCAGCCCACACAACGCGAGCAGTATGACCTGCCACATTGTCCTTCCGACACAAGTATGGGCCGTCCCCGAAGGGCTGCTATAATATACATGAATGAGCCAAAACATTATGACCAGCGAATCGAAGCAACTGCAGGTGAACTACAGCGCGTGCGCGGGTCGGGACACTGTATAAAAAACACCCGATACTGAGCTCCGTTAATCAGTGTTACTCTTCTTCTTCTTCAGATGAGAAAGGCAGCGAACTTAAGCGAGTTTGACAAAGGCCAAATTGTAATGGCCAGACCACTGGGTTACAGCATATCCCAAACGGCACGGTTGGTGGGATGCTTACGGTCAGCCGTGATTAATACTACCTAAAGTTGCCTGAGGCGGGAAAACCCACGAACCCCCGCCGAGGCGTTGAACCACCACGGCTCATCGATGCTCGAGGTGAGCGAAGACCCTCCCGAATGGTATGTGGCAACAGAAAGGCGACTGTGGCGCAACTCGCCGGTGATTGGAATGCTGGTGACGGGAGTAATGTGTCACAAAACACAGTACATCCAACCATGATGAAAATGGGGCTGCATAGCCTCAGGCCACTCCGAGTGCCCATCGTAACCACAGTTCACCGGTGACAGCACCTACAATGTGTACGCGAACATCAAAACTGGACCTTGAGGGATTTGAAGGTCGTCTGGTCCGATGAATCACGTTTCTTGTTAAACCATGTGTACGGCCGGTTGCGTGTGCTTCGTTTAACTGGGAAAGTGATGGCGACTGTATGCACCTTGGGACGATAACAAGCCGGTGTTATGCCTTGGGAGATGTTCTGCTGGGCCCAGTTATCTATGTGCCAGGAACTATGACGTCTACATCCGTTCATGGCAACAGCCTTTCCCTCTGGCGGTGCCGTCTTTCAGCAGGATAATGTGCAAGCCACATCACTCGGATTATTCGAGACTGGTTCGCGGAACATGAGGAAGCTTCCCAGGTATTGCTCTGGCCTCCAAATTCTCCAGACATCAATTCCATTCAGCATCTATGGTTTGTGTTGGAACAGCAACTCCGAGCTCCGGTGTCTCAACCACGGACCTCACAGGAGTTAAATCTGCTGGTTTTGTGTTAGTACCAGATACCACAAGACACATTTAGAAATCTTGTAGTGTCCATGCCTCGCCAGGTACGAGCTGTTTTGGCTGCACGTGGAGGACCAACTTCGTATTAGGTAGGTGGTCATAATGTTTTGGCTCATCGGAGTATAATGCATTATTGTCCAGGATGTTGAGCTAGACCTTAGCATTCGTGGTTTTGTCAAAAACAACCAATGATCATCCCAGAGTAACCTACAAAAAACAGCCTCAGACAATCACACTGCCAAAGCTAAACTTCATTGTCGGAAGGATGCAAACCGGCAGATAGCTTTCACACTCCAAAGCACAGCTTTCCATTGATGTACGGTCCAAGAATTGAAGGATTTACACCAAGCTGGACGGCGTCTGGCATTAGTCAGGGTGATTACTGGTTTTGGACGGCTGCACAACCATAGTAACCCACATCATGCTGCATCCTGTACTGACATACGTTCTAATCATGTCACTGAGAGCCAGTACGTACTGCGACAACGTCGACCTGCGTTCCGAAATGACGATTCTTTGCGTGGCTTTCCTGTCACGTTCTGTCAATTACATCTTTCATTCACATTCCCTACGAGCATATTTATAGTTGTGTCTGACACGAAGTGCTTGTATAGGACGAGACCAACTATCAATGGAGGGATGTCCGGATATTAATGGTAGGGCAGTGTTAAAAATCTCCCGAAGGGGGAAAATATGCAAGTTTAAAAACATACTGATTTTATACTATACACTGGGCTGAATTGAAAAGAAATTTATAGAAGAAACCCTAGAAGCTACTAGCCATGCATAGCAACTGTATAATGAGTGTGGATAAACTTCGCAGATAAAACTCAATCAGTTTATCTAATTGGTCAATACAAATGAGAGCAACTGAATTATTCGTAATTTACAAAAGAGAACTTGGTGGCTGCACCTACTATATGGGGGGGAAAAAATTCAATTGCAAGCAGTTTGATGCTACTTACCCAGTTCTTGCAAAGTTGCTCCAGAGTTGAATCATACGTTGACTTAAATGAATATCCTCATCTTGATAGCCCGCAGTTTTGTTAAGGGCCCCGCCAAACGAGAAAGGAAGTTCATCTCCGTGTGTAGCTGTAACCCATCGAGGCCAATCGCTGTTCGAGGGCCTGTAGTCGAACACGTACTTGTAGACTTTATTTCCAGCTTCAGTATACTTTTCAGCCACATCTTTTACATCACACATAAAATGGTAGTCCCCCATCAGTTGGTCTATCCCGTCCCTATTACCTACTGGGTCTTCCATTCCTGGCAACTCGGTGTACATGAAAGAAATTGATAAAGTGGACACTTTGTCCTGATACCGATCCAGCTGGGTAACCATGGACATAAACTCTTCACGTGTAACATTCAGATCATCAATAAGTTTAAAAATATCTCGAAAATAAATATAGGCGAACAGCATACCTTCTTGTATTACATTGCCTAATAGAATATTGGTCTGCTTGAAGGTCTTATTCTGAAGGGATTCCTTCGGACTTTCCACCACCAAAGTACCATCAATGACGGGCACGAAACCAAAATCCATTATCCCTTCAACAAGTCGTTGTTTGTTCAAAAGTTCCTGCGCATCTGCAGACTGCATACATTCCACAACAGCGTCCAATTGATTACGATCACATGGACAACCAACTGCTTCAGCAAGTGTAAGAGATTTGTTGATAGCCGCTTCTCTATCGATGTAAGCCCATGGTGCGAGAGACGATCCACTTTGCAATAAAGCCCGTTGGAAGAGATTCCTGCTAAGGGGAGAGAACAGATGGTAAGTTACACTTGCTGATCCTGCGCTTTCCCCAAATAGAGTGATTCTCTCGGGATCCCCTCCGAAGTACTGGATGTTGTCCCTTACCCACTGAATTGCAAGTAGTTGATCAAACAAACCTGCATTGCCCGGAGCGCCTTCAATTCCAAGATAGAGAAATCCCAACGATGCTAATCGATAGTTCACTGTTACTACAATCACTCCACCTTCAGCTACCAGTCCCTGAGAATCATATATATCATAACCCGAATATCCACCACGAAATGCTCCACCATGGAACCATATCATGACCGGAACTGGATCAGTTGGAAGAGGCCGGAGCGTCCAAACATTCAGCATCAAGCAGTTTTCGCTCTTGGTCATGTTACGATACTGAAAACACGCAGGCGGTTTTTCAGTGGCGTTGAATACTTCGGTCCATGGATCTGGAGGTTGGGAGGGGCGAAAACGACTGATTCCCGTTGTGTTCTTACCATAAGGAATTCCAAAGAAGGCGTTGACTGAACGTCCATTGAATCCCTCGACAATCGTTCCCCTCACTGGCCCTTTCTTGGTTTCTACAATCAGGTCTTCGGATGGACCGGTGTCACGAACCATCATTCCACCTACTAACCTGCTTAATATAGATATACAAACTACGAGAAGGAACATCATTCTGATTCCAAATATATTTGTGAACCCACTACGATTCTTCATCTCTGTGAGCTTGGTCTTGAGTTCAACTGTGAAGATTTTATCTGGAAAAGACGTGAAATACATATTACATAAGAAGTTTATTTTTTATCTGTTATTGGAGTAGATGCAGTAATATAAAAAGATTAAATAGATGTTTTATGACTGTTCTTTTGAGAATTAACATTACCAAAGACCTTGGTGAAAGTTGCTGTTGTAGGGTTTTAGGCGTATCAGCAACTTAGGCCAAGTTGCTGGATGAAAAACCACGCTACCCTCCCCTGAGAACACTTAATTCAGCCACGTTTTGAAAAATACGGATAAAAATTCTGTCATTGACTGAATTCGAACTCAGATCTTTTCCACCCGGTGTTTAGGAGAACGGTGATTCCACTGACTGTGCTACCACGAAGGCAAGACCTTGGTATCCCTCTTTCTATTCCTCTCGTCGAAAGCAGAAGTTGTGGGTTCGAAGGTGTGGTCGCAAGTAGTCCAGAAGAAAGCGGCTAGACGCTTACAATAAAGAATGGCACAACGGACACACTGCCTTAGAAATTGCATGCTCAATTAGACAGAAAGATTGTTAAAACTTAAAAGAAAATAAAATAGAAAATAAGCAGCTGAGAAAAAGGGTGGCAACTGTACTATTTCTGAGCATGTAAGAGTGTGGTTTGTCTTTGACAGTTATGCAAGTCACTATTTTGTCGCAATATCAAATATAATAAAGCAATACGCAGAGATATAAAAGGGTTGCACCACTACTGGAAATTGTACATCAAATTGTATCTTCTAAGAAGGCGAGTTGAAATATGAGGTAAACAGGTATACATATTCATTTTACACCTAATGGAGGTCAGATGAGCTAATGAGACTCGTGGCATAGAAGCAAAATGCGTGGGATGAATGTAAATTAGCAAGTCATGGAATCATACAGCGAATAACAACTAGTGGGATGAATATAAATTAGCAAGGGTCGTGGAATAAAAATTAGTCTGCAATCGATTCACGAAGGGGGGGATTCGGCAAGCTAAGGCAGATTATGAGAAACCCGTGGCTAATAATGCAAAGAAATGTAGCAAATAATTCTTCGTTTATGTTGAATTATTTAATGAAAGGAAAGGAAAGGAAATGGATAAACCACACTGGTCATCTGGATGTGGATGGATCATCTGGATCTGAATCATCATAATTAATGACGATTTTTTTTCAGGTGACAGACAAAATAAACATTTTGCATTTACAGTGGTTGACAAATAACTGCATCACCTTAAAGAAGATAACATTTATAGTGAAACGTATAAGTTATTGTTTGATTAGAGCCATTTTGTTTGTCGCAAAGCAAAGGTGTTGCATCAGATAATGCTTCTATTGCATTAGATAGTAATTGCAAGGTATTGCATTAGCCGTTTCTATAAATACGGCGTTGGAAGGGTATACACGCTCATTAGTATCCTGTCTTGTGTAGGTGTAAGCATGGCTCCATATGTTCAATTGACACCAAGCAAAAAAGTGTAGCTATTGCTCTGTCCCAGGAAGGGCTTTCTACACCTGCTATCGCTGATAAAATAAGCTCTGATGAGCTCTGATGTTGAAACACCAGAGGCCATCTCAAAACTATTCAAAGATGGCTTTCGGAATGTGGTCTGCATGCCTATCGGCCCAAAACAAGCCTTTGTTGGCCCAATAAATGAGAAAGAAGAAGAGACTTGCTTGGGCTAAAAAACATATTTCATGGACAAAAGGCAAAAATCGGAGGTATACCATCCTGACTGCATAACACCGACTGTAAAGTTCCCCGCCGGTCAGATGGTCTGGGGATGCATAAGAAGCAAAGGGGTGGGCCGAATTAAGTTTATTAACGGAATGGTGAATGTAGAAACCTACACTGCTATCTTGGAGGAGTGCCTGAAACCCGTTATTAAGGATCACCACACAGACGTCTAAAACTACATTTTTCAATAGGACTGAGCACCTTGCCATACAGAAAAATTCGTATGTTTTATGCTATTTAGATTTAATGATGAGTTTGTCTTCTTGTTGGCATTAGAGTGCTGGACTGGCCCGCCAAGAGCGAAGATTTGAATCCTACTGAAAATTGCTGGTACATAATGTCGTCTAAAATTGCTCAGAAGAAGCCAACAAGTAAGATTCAGCTGCCGGAGAACATTGTAAGGGTATGGTACCACGAAATTGGGCAACCGTATATCCAGAAGTTGATTAACTCTATGCCAGAGTTGCAATGCTGTAATTGCAGCTCGAGGAGGAACAACAAAATATTGAGGACTTATTTTGCTGATTTACAGTATTACGTTAACTTGTCATTTCAGTTTGTACACGTAAATGCAATAAAATGTATGTTTGGTTGTTATGGTTGCTATTTGCATGATTCCTCATATTTCCATTAATTACACATTTTACCCTTTAGGAACAAATTTATGGCAATTAAAAATAAAATAAATTTTCTGTTTATACTCCGGGACTATCAAACGGTCAGAGGAGTTCACAAGATAGATAAAACACAAGAAACAGCACCGTATTCAGTAGTCACGGGCTTAAACCCCGGTTTCAAGGCACGTGTACTTATGCACCCACGCGCCTGACCACTAGGCTACGGCGGCCTGGTGGAGTCTTTTTATTGGATTTCATTCACAGAGATATACTGGTATATCCTATCTGACAAATGCATTTCAAACATTTCTGCAACCCACAATGCAGCGCAAAAGAACATTACTTGCAAATTCACAAGTGATGCAGTTTTTTGGCCGCCACTTGTGAAGAAGTTTCTAGGATTCTTCTAGTTGTAGTATTTTACTGTAATATTTTATTGTAATTGTAGTATTTTATTGTAATATTTTAGGAGCATCAGCGACTGAGACCATATTGTTCCGTGTATGCTGTCTGTAAATTGTGTGTATTCTATGACTGAGTTTCTATTTGCTGGATGAAAAAACCGAGTTTCCGGGAGAAAAAACCATGCTACCCTCGCCTGAGAGCGATTAACTCAGCCACATTGTGAAAAAGGCCCCATAAAAATTCCTCACGTCATCGACAGGACTCTAACTCGTGTCTTTTCCACCCGATATGGGTAGGACAGTGATTCTAACCACTAGCAGAGGAGGATAATGCAGAGGGGGGAACAGTGATTCTGACCACTGTGATACCTGCATAGATGGTAGGTTACTATTGTGGACATGTGGTGTACTTTATGAAGGGCGGCCCCTGAACGCTAGTTCCACTCCGCCATGCAACAACAACAATAATAATAATAACAAAGTTATTAGATACTTTAGAACTAATTTCTTTTGGAAACTTGGTAATGTCATCTTCGGATACTGGAGGGAGAGCTTCTGCTAGGAAAAATCTATCGTACAACTTCAGACGACTTTTTATCCTTCATAAAGGAGTGGACCTGAGGGCTGATGGGGTACAGTGAAAATAACACTCCAAACATACGAAAAAAGTTATCAAAACGGCTAAAATCTTAGAGTTAGCGACAAGGCGCCTTCAACTTATCATTCAGCTAACCTTTGAATCTTAAGCTGGTCAGCACATTGTGCGATATTTTTGGTTGGGGTGAATGCTTTTGTTCACCCATTTTAGTAATGAGTATTTCAAACCATAAATACGTCTCTTCAGAGTAGGTACGCTGGAAGCCCAATTTCTAATGGTGATCTTCAGATCCTTGGCATACAAAAAGTGTAGAGTGGCTCTCCACCGCAGAGTTATTCAACTTATTGAACAGCATTGCGAGATAGTTTTTGTGTCAAAAATAATACCTCAATCTTTGTGACTGAGTAGCAGTCAAATCAATTTTTCACCGACAGATTTGCTTCAGGGAGAAGATCAGTATTGTGGTCCTTTTTTAACCCTTTGAATGCGAATGCATTCAAAGGGTTAAAAAAGGTAAATAACTTTACCCTTCCTTAAATTAAATTTAAGGAAGGGTAAAGATATCATCGGCATTCAGTTCAACCAGACTTATGCACTCCAATCAGATCACCACGCAGATGCCTATTTTCCAGAGACTTCAATTTACAACATCCCAGTAAAGTAAAGATGGTAAGAATATCATTTTATATCCCCCAACTAATCTCACTGCATATAAGTTGTTGGAATAATACACTGCTCGACAAAATTAATAGAACACACAGAAAACGTAGTGTAACTCGTGCAGTTTGCAATATTGGTGTACCACAGAATGACGATGAAATGAGAAGACAGTGAGAAACTTCGGAAAGAAGTCCCAAAAAAGTCACATTACAGAAGTCCATACAAGATGCTGGAAAATATGGTCACATGACATCACTACGGAGTATGATCTCCAACGGCTAAACAGGCTTGACAGCGGTGACAATGCTCGATATAAGTGCGCCTTTAAGATTCTGTGGCAACAAATCCCATTCTTCCACCAGCACAGCCCTTACCTCACCAAGTGAATTGGAATTGGCTGTCGGTTGCAATGCGATGCCCCACTCATGTTTCATCGGATTTCAGTCCAATGATCGTGCTGCAATGGCATAATCACCTCTTTGTCTCCTAATATATTTGCCCCTTAGGTCAATGTCCACAATTTTATGGTAATGATCATCGCTCTAATGCAAAACCGGTCTCTTAACTACCTTAGCTATCATCGTTGATGAGCAGCCTGGGGTAAATCGTTTCTGTGGTCTTCATAAAAATTTTTTGTAAGTCGGGAGGGTCTTTTTTTTTTTTTTTTTTTTTTTGTTAGCTTTCAGGCACTTTACCCACCTGGTTAGCCCGGTCGGCCTCTGGAGGATCATTGGTAGTTTATTTTTTGAAAAAGACGAAATAATGAATAGTGACGGATACTGCAAATTAATGGAATCTTATTATTTTTATAGTGTTATTGAAATAAATAAGGAAAACATTTCTAAGGGATTCCACTGTTGACAGACAATGCTAAACTCACGAAGTCCATAAAAATTTGGAAATTATAGCAAAATGTGATTTTAACTATCATAACAGCCCCCATATGCACCGCAACTGGCGCCTTGGATTTCCATATTTTTCCACTTTTTTTTTCTTCTTAATAATGTCAATAAGATAATACACAATATTTACTTAATAATAATAACGTAAACACTTAGCAGTTCCAGTACTAACGTACTCCTCCAGGTTTATAAACTGGACCAACACCGAGCTGGAGGGATTATGAGACCAACCAGGATAATGAAGACCAAGACGCGCCAACATCACCCAAAGTTGGCCATCGAGAGGCTGATCACAACCCTAAAGAAAAGGGATTGACTGACATCACTGAACAAGAGAAGGCGATTAAGAACCTGCGCGATAACCTCCAGGAAAACAGTGTACCAATCTACCAAGCCATAAGAAAGAGAGAGAAACAGCACACAACCCTCAACCTCAACAAGGGGACCACATTCACACAGACAGAAGAAACAAAGCCAGAAAGATGGGCGAAGAAGACACTTCATGGCAGCTACTGCAATGTATCTGTCATCCATCAAGACTACATATATAAGATGGCTTGGCTCACGAAAGAAAGCTCTCCCCCAAAACCGAAGGATTCATGCTCGACATCCAAGATCAGGTAATCAACACCAGGAACTACATCACCAAGTATCCCGAAGTAACAGATAACATTTCAACAATGCTACCTCACCCCAGAAACAATCCAGCACACTGCAGGACGCAGGGTGATCACCCAGACGGAGTGCACACACACACGACCAGGGGACCAGGATAATACATCAGAAGCTAGAGCAAAGAAAGTTTACAGTTTTACAAGAACGAGCTTCAAGCCGTACTAGAGACCTCTACTCACAGACTATACTGGGACCGTGCCATCATAACAGACCAAACATAACCCTCATTGACAAGAAGGAAATGACAACCTAGCTGATCGACATAGCGGTGCCCAATACCAGAAACCTCCAGAACACATACTGGGGGAAAAGATCATGAAGTACTTAAACCTAAGACAGGAAGTCAAAGAAATGTGTCATATGGAACAAGTAATGACCATCTCAATCACCGTGTTAACCAATGGCATGACGCCAAAGAGCCTCCATAAGAACCTAGCAACAACAGGTCTTCCAGAGAACTCCAAAAAGCAGCAATCCTGAACAGCAGCAGGATGCAAGAGAGTTCCTTGACCAACAGTAAGAATCATAACAGTATCGTAGTAACCGGACACAACCAACTCTCTCCCCCCACCCCCCCAATGCATTTGGTACCAGTACCTGTCACGGGGCTAGAAAAAATCCCATAAAAGGAGGAAAAGATTCTTTTTTTTTTTTAAATAAAAATAATAATACAACGCAGTGTCTAACAATAATACCAGAATACTTATTAATTTTTTCAAATGACTTTTAATAGGATTTTTTCAATAAATCCTATTAAAAACCAATTATTACAAGTCTGATAAAATTGAAATATTTTTTAATTGCCAAAAATATTATTTATGTTATAGAAATGTATAATTTGCTAAATTAATTAATTCGTATCTTGATTATAATTTACACGTATGACATCCATACCATCAGACATATTACTGTTACTGCTCTTCGTTTCATTATTTATAATTAATCGTTAGGCTTAACCAAATTAAGTTTACCTTTACAGCGTATTCCTCGTTTGGGCAATTTCCAGTCTTTTCACTCACTAATTTTTAACGAATTTATACCATCGTTTACGTGCAAGAACAGCAACAATTTCGAAATATATTCTGGGAAATTACGTTCCTGTTTGCAACTTTACTTTAACCGGCATTTACTTAGAAGTTTGCACAACTTTCCAGTCCACTAACAACTTCCCATTAGCCGATAACCCGGATAATGACGTCTTCTGCCAATGCAAAAGGCGCCACCTATATTTGCACAAACATCAACAATAAATATTAATCTGAAAAATCAGAATGAAAACATTGAAATGAATTATTTTTATTTTTAATTAGAACCAGGTGCGTATTTTAAGATGAATATTAGAGAAATTCAAAACTTTCTTTCCCTGGAGATGTTAGATTTAATAGTAAATGTAATTATCGTTTTTATAATCAATTTACACAATATTTATCAAATATTAATTGCGAAATCTTCTTTCCTAAAAAAAGCGAAAGCTCTGTACAGAGTGGTAATGAAGTCTTGCATTGGTTTTAAATTTAATAACTAAAGATATACAAATAATGGAACTATTTAGTAAGAATTATACGAAAGTTCAAGTCTTAAATTTATATTCTTAATACAGTTTTTGATTATCACACTTCGATATGTTTGTCATTAACTGATCGAGTTTCTTAGAAAATTATCATCCAGCTTCTTATTGACTTTTTATAGGGCGCACCTTTTTTAATGTTATTTATTTAAATTCTGCAAGCCAAAGCACGCAATTAACTTTTTCTTAAATTATCGCCATTTTGGGTCATTCACTATTTGAAAATAAAAGAGAAATTGATAAAATATCAATACAATAAAAGAAAAATCAGATTTACATGGATGGATTATTATATAAAAAAAAACTTTGACTTGAAATTTCATGTAATTTTTACTAAATGGTTCTATCACTTGTATAACTTTGGTATTAAAATTTAAAACTGGCGCAGGACTTTATGGCCACCCTGTATTTTGGACTATTTAAGGGTTAGAAGTACAGAGATAAACATCACAGTAATGTTGCTTGATTATGATCGGGCAATTCCCGATTCACTTGGCATGAATATCATATCAGAATTCCCTGATATCTATTGCGATTTATAATAACAGTTTTCTTTTATTTAATCAGATATTTATAAATTCTATGAAACAGAGTGATAAAGCAGTTGTGTTTACGATGTCTGGACGCATGTAGCACGTTTGGTGAAAGATGGAGGTGACCTCAGCATTGCTAGATTAGTGAATTGACTTTACTTTTACTATCATTAGATTAATGAAGCGGTCTAGACTTTTGTGAACTAGATTTTTGTAATACGCTGCTCGAAAAGATTAACAGAACACGTAGAAAATGTGGCGTAACTCAGGCAACTTGCAATAAAGAGAGAAAAAAATTGGTATGGTGGTGTATGTGCCATAAAAAAAACGATGAACTGAGGAGGCAGCGAGAAACTTCGGACAGGTGTAGGGTTGTATAAGAATTACCAAAAGGTGATATTACAGAAGCCGATACAAAAAATCCCATTCTTCCACCCACGCAGACCTGAGCTCACCAAGTGACAGAGGAGTTAGCTGTTGGCGTGGATTACGGCCCTAAGGGCGTCCCACACATGTTCGATCGGATTTAAGTGAGCGGATCGTGCTGGCCACGGCAGTCGTTGGATATCTTCAGTTTCAAGATGTTCCTCCACCACTTGAGCTCTATGTGCAATGGTGTTGTCGTGCATTAAAAGAAAGTCTGGGCCACCCCTTAAAAGTTGCACATAGAGTTCGAGGATCTGTTCTCGGTACCTCTGCGCAGTTAAGGTACCCCTATCAAAAACGCAGAGGGGGGGTGTAGCGCGAGAGCACGAGAACACCGTCTCCACCGTAAGTATCCCTGTCTCTGATGTTGGAGGGATGATACCACATTCCTCGTTGTCTCCATATGCAGTAACGTCGAAAACCTGCTTTTAGGGTAAAATGGGCCTTCTATTTTATTGTGCACTGTCCAGAATAAATATTCATTAAAACCATGTTCTGTTAATTTTGTCGAGCAATGTATATACGTGTACAAACCAAATAAAAAAAGTCAATAACAAAGCATGTGAGGATTCCTGAAATCCGTTTTAGGAAACCCGAAAGGGTTTTCTCAGGGACTAAGTGTCTGTAAGGAAGGTGAGGTACACAAACGAGCAACGATTTTTCTGTGGTTTTTTTTTTTCTAGATTTGTTAGAGTGCAACATGAGAAAAATTTTATTCCAGAATGATCAACAATTTCAAGGTTAAAGAAGAATTCTGGCTCTTTTATATAGAGTGACAAATCCCTGAAGACTCTTAAAATATTGTATGTGTACATAAGTTTTCTCAATAGCTGGTTTTAAAATAAATGTCCATCTTAAGCGTTGTTCTACAAAACGTTAAACCTTACAAAATACAGATGCAGTACTTTCTCACATCCACGCGATTTGATTTATTTCAAGATTTATTCTCTTAACATCTGGAACACTACGTAAACATTAATCACAACATATGGTTCATCGACGTAAACCACTTCTACCAAAGCAGTTACGTGAATAACCAGAATAACTGATGTTTCCTCTGTGAGCCCTTTTGAAAAATACTGGTTGCTGTTGGTTGTAGGGTTTTAGGAGCATCAGCGACTAAGGGCATACCCGAGTTTCGGGAGAAAAAGCCATGCTACCCTCGCATGAGATCGACTAACTCTGCCACGTTGTGAAAAAGGCCCAATAAAATTCCTCATGTCATCGACGGGACTCGAACTCAGGTCTCTTCCACCCGGTGGGCTTGAATGTACAGTATTCACTGAAAGCCTGTGTATTTGAAATAAATATGCTAATTCTCTTAATTAAATAATTTTAAATTATGATAATAATTTTACTAAAGAAACTTATATGAATATTTTCAAATTATTTCCTTATAAAATAAATATATATTTAATTATAAAAATAAAATGAAATTTTTACAAATTTTAAAATGAATATAATTTTTTAAGAAATTAATTTTAAACCTTATTTGAAAGAAAAACAAGTCAATGTCTGATGATATTACAGGGTATTTCATATGTATGTTCACAAAATTATAGGGATGTACTCCATGGTCCAAATTAATTTTAAAAAGTCATATAAATACGTGTCCTATTCTGAATGGTTTAAAATAAATAAGATTAATTTTTCTTATTTTGGACTGGTACAATATATTCCGGAATTTTTTTACTTTGAGACACGTTGCATATACATAAATTAATATTTTACCATAACAGAACGATTTCACTAAATATGTACAGCAGGGCAAACATTACAATGACGCAAACAACGTAACATGAGGCTACGTGAGATTAACACAGCACATACACAGGACCAGAGCCAACAGGCGTCCTGGGCAAGACGCCTGGAAGATGATACTAATTTTCTTCAATCGTTAAACCACCTGAATGAATTAAAAATAGTAAAATTATAAGAAGGAAGATTAACGCGATAAGGACCAATTGCAAGTACATATCTAATGGCGGTGGAATATTCTCGCCCGGTCTGCAGTATATTGAGATAAGGTGGAGTGTTCCCATTGGTCCAATGACAATGGGAACTTTCTCTCTCTCTCTGCAGCCCACGGGGCGCAGAGAGAGAGAGGTACAGTGTCTGGGTGACGTTATTGTTTCTGATTACAATGGCTGCCCAAGGAGTATCATAGTCAGATTGCACAATTTTATAGGTCAGGAGATAAATTGCACCCTGGTGAGGACAACCGAGAGTTTGCCAATAAAAAAATCTTGATAAAATTCGAGAAAGAAAAAAATATATATATGTGTATTATATTTAATCTAACGAATCACACCACTCGAAACTGCTCGCAATTGTTCTGTGGCAACCGTTGTCATTGTTTTGTATGCCAAGAAGAAAGTAGGTCACCGTTCCAAGGTCGACAAGGTCAACGTTCAGAGTGGCGAAAGAAAGCAACAGGAGCAGCACTGCAACTACACACTTGGTCAGAGACGGGAGCAATACTTATGATTAAAAATAACTTATTTTTAGGAGTAACGTCACTTCACATACTAACCCCTAGTTTCCTATGGAAAAACAATCTTAGCAACAACGCCTAAGACCGACTATCTCAGCTACAGAGTGCAAAAAGCCGACAAAGAACGGTGATTATAACCTCTGTGATGCCAATACGGTCTATATGTTAAGGTAAAAAAAAAATGTCATATTAGGGCCACCCAAAACTATTATGCACACGTGTATTACGTACAACGCCCTCTGGTAGCACAGCTGGTAGGATCGCCATCCTCCCCACAACAGGTAGAAAAGATCTTAGTTCGAGTCCTGCCGATGACGTGAGAAATTTTTATAGGCAATTTTCGCAATCTGGCTGAGTTAGTCGATCTCTGCCGAGGGTTTATGATTTTTTCTCCCGGAACCTCCAGTCCAGTAAATGGAAAATCGACCTCAAAACAAGCGCAATTTACAGAGAGTATACACGGAGCAATGTGACCTTAGCAGTAGTAGAGACATACGATGCAAGAAAGCAAACTTATGCAGCATCAGACAAAAAAAAAAAAAAAAAAAAACTCCCATTTCACCCCTCCATTCGTTCCAAATTCCTGTTCCACCAATTCACTATTCATTGGCTAAAGGCAAATTTCCGCACATCTATTCTACAACTATCTTTCTTCAATTTTAAAATGTGCCTCCTCAGGTTCTTAGACTGAGCAAGAGGAAGAATCCCATCAGCATTCAGCTTGCTCAACCCATTCAAGGCCTTATACACCTCAATCAGGTCACCTCGTAGGTCCCTACTCTCCAGGTGCTGCAATTTGCAGAACTTACGCCTTTGTTGGTAAGAGCACCCCTCTGTTCCCCTCACCAATCTTGTTGCCCTCCTTTGAACTCGTTCTAGCAACTCTACATCCTTCCTAAAACGAGGCCTCCAGACCTATACACAGTACTTTAGGTGTGGCCTGACCATTGCTTTGTATAACGGGATAGCCACCTCCCTGTCCCTGCTAGCAAAATTCCTATATTTCACTGACAAGACTCAATGACCTGTCCTGAGTTCCTGTCTACACTGCTCAGCGAACTTCACATTTGACTGCACAATTACCCCCAGGTCTTTTTCACTTTCCACATCCCTGAGTGTAGTAGCACACAGTTGGTACGTTTCTCTTCGGTTATTGCTACCCATACGCAGTACTTTGCATTTGTCAATGGTAAACTTCAGTTGTCACTTCTCAGCCCATTTTCCCAACTTATCTCGATCCAGTTTGAGCAGCATGCTGTCCTTACTGTTGATAATATCCCTGCCAACCTTTGTATCATCTGCAAACTTGGACATTAAACCGGATATACCTTCATCAATATCATTGATAAATATACAATACAACAATGGGCTCAACACCGTACCCTGGGGAACTTCACTAATAACATTTGTCCACGCAGAGCAGTGTCCATTGATTACCACTCTCTGTCTTTCATGTGCAATAGTATCAAAAGCTTTCCTGAAACCCAAGAATATGATATCCAAATTATTTTTGGCATTCAGTTCTTTTGTGACTACATCATAGTATCCAATCAAACTGGTCAGACAAGAACTCCCTTTAGCAAACCCATGCGGTGTCTTAACTATTACTGCAGTCTTGTCTAGATGATCCTGCAATCCTTCTTTAACCAGTGATTCCATTATTTTCCGCGCAACACAAGTTAAACTAACAGGTCTATAGTTACTTGTGTCACCTTTTGAATCCCTTTTATCAATTTGTGAGATATTTGGACACTTCAAGTCCATGGGGACCTCCCCTGAGTCCAAGGAAGCCCTCATAATTATTTGCTTACTTCCTTTGCTGCCTCCTTTAATATAACTGGATAGACCCCGTGCACCCCAGTTGCCTCCTTTATGCTTAACTTCAACAATTTCTCCTCTATTTTGCTCTCAATTATTACAAAATCACTTAGCTCCCTGTTAGCGTTTGAGAAACTTGTGTCACTCCCCTCATTGAATAATTCCTCATGTGTGAATGTAGATGCAAAATACTCATTCAGTTTATTGGCTACCTGAGCATGATCATCAATAGTCAACCTATCTATGTTAAGTGGTCCGATTTGATTCATTCCTTTCCTTCTAGAGTTTACATAAGTAAAGAACTCTTTGCTGTTTTTCTTTGCATCCTTTGCCAAAGATTTCTGGTAATCTGCCCTCGCCCGCCTAACCTCCTTTGTGACTTGATTACAGAATGGTTTATACCTGCCATGTGCTTCTGTGTCACCTGATACTTTACATGCATCCCAAACATTTTTGTTCTCTGCCACGAGTCTCATTAGTTCATCTGACATCCATTTAAGCCTAAACCTTGAACAGCATTTCTTAGTTGGAATGAAAAGCCTAGTAGCCTCCAAAATTGAGTCCCTGAAAGCATCCCATTTAGAATTCAACGTTGGTAACATCATCAGTTGATCCCACTGTACAGAATTTAAAAACTGTCTGAGACCTCTGTAGTCACCTTTACGAAAACAAAGGTCCTTCCCTTTAGCCTTGATGGTAGTTACATCTTTAAGTAAATCCCTCATCAGTACACTGTGTTCACTGTCACTCAGTGGTTCCTTTATTTGCAAATTCTTAATGCATTAATAATTACTGCTGATAATCAGATCAAGAGTATTACTCCCTCTGGATGCCTCTCGAACACGTTGCTGTAGAAAACAGTAATCCAATAAAAAAGTCTTGCTAGAGTGCGAGTGACCAATCCACAAGTTCCAGTCAATATCTGGTAAGTTAAAATCCCCCATTATAAGACATTCTGATTTACTGGCCCACTCTATTTCTCTGCACAATTGCTCATTATACTCATCAGATTCATTAGGCCTATAACACACACCTACTCTCATTTTTTGTTTCCCAGTGCTTATTTCACACCAAACAGACTCGACACTGCATTGTCCACCATCATCAATTGGATGCACTTCATTAGATTTTATATGTTTCTTAACAAACAGCATAACCCCTCCCCCGCTTCTTGTCCTGTCTTTCCTTCCTGTACACAATGTACTCCCCAAATTCCAATTCTGCACTAAATATATTTGTGTGACACCACGTCTCTGATATCCCAACAATATCTGCCTTTGATGTCTTGACTAGCACTTCAAGCTGCTGAAATTTATTAACTATATTACTAGCATTGGTGTACATGGATGTATACATGCACCTGTTCCTACTCTTGGTTACCCTAACACAGCCCATGTATTTACTTGTTCCACTATCACTCCCAATAATCCTGGAAATCTCCATTACCTTGCTTTCCAGGCTGCTGCTCATTCTAATAGAAGCGGTGCAAGAATCACTTTTGCCTCCCCCTGTGGCCACTGATAACCTTTTAGTCTGTGTATCCCCGAAGCTAGCAGTTTTCCGACCCACCTAACACTGCCTCGATAGCATTGACAAATATTCTTGCCCTTTCTATTTATATATACCCCATCCCTGTTGAAGCAGTCTCTCCAGTCAGTTAGTCTCTGATGCTCCTAAAAAATCCCTACTACAGTAATGTCCAACAAAAGCAGAAGGTATATCGATAAAAAAGAATGAGTTATATCTATGAGATTGGTATTGGATGGTGACTAATTGAGGAACATTTTTTATTTTTTTTTATTTTTGTTCTCAGCGGTTTGGTACCGCTGTTTAGACGAAATCTGAAAAATTAAACGAGGCCAACACAAGGTAAATCATCCACTGTAAATCATGTAGGAGATTTCCATCCTGAAATTCTCAAATCCATCGGTCCAAATGGAAAATGTTCAACAACTTCGGACATCTTACACTCCACTCACTTCAGTTCCATCGATATCTAGAATTACAGAATGGACGATGGCTCCTTCCTCCTCACAACGACTATGACGTTATGGAGCTGATAGCCATACTTTGTCACCGTATTATAATTCTATAATCCACCCTTACCTCTCTCAATATCAGCTTCAAACACCTACTTTTCCCTTATAAGGATCTGCTTCAACCATGTTCCCTCCACTGCTGACTTCGAGTGGTGTTGGCCACTCTTGGTCATCATTGTCCTTGTCTTTCGCATGATGTCTTCTAGCTCGGTGTTAGTCCAATCTATGAACCCGAATGTGTATGTTAGTACTGGAGTTGCATAGGTGTTTATGGCTTTAACTGTGTTCCCTCCGTTCAATTTTGCTTTCAGCAGGCTTCTGAGTCTCTGATGATAGTTTTCGGTCAAGCACTTCTTGATTTCCTTGTGCTCTAACTGCTCGGCCTGTATCATCCCTAGGTATTTGTAGGTCTCATCTTTTGTCATAGCTTCGATCTCTTTACCAGTCAGCAGCTGGTAGTTTCGGCCAATTAATTTTCCCTGGTGCAGTGTGTGGGTCTTTGCATTTTTCTACACCAAATTCCATCCTGATGTCCTTGCTGAATTCTTCGGTGATCCGGAGTAGCTACTGGAGTTATTATTATTATTATTATTATAAATAAAACACATTTATTTCCTTCAAATCTTTTATTGCTCGAAAAAGTATTTTGCACTCAGAAATATTTATTAACAAATATTTGATAGATATTTTGTAATGATAATTACATTTTTGATAAAATAAAAATATTATTATCTGTTATTCTCTAACAAGAGAACAAATTTTTGAATTTCTTCTCCAACGTACCGAATAAAATACGCACCCGACTATTTTTTAAAAATAATTTCTTTGGACCCAATATTTTTATTCATTTTTTAAATAAATATTAATATTTTTTTGTTGTGAAAATGGAGTTGGCAACGTTCACAATTTCAGCTGTGACGTCACGCTAGATATCAGCAGACAGAAAGCTGAATTTCTAATTTACTCTTATAGCGCAAGTTGGCATATAAATGACGCGGCCATTTATTAAGTTTTAAGCAGACACTGTATTCTTCTCAGAATAATTTGCGAAACTTTGTTCGTTTTTGAGGTATACAAATTTATAGAAACTGGTGAAGTGTCAGAGACTGAAGAGTACTAGAGATAAATAATCCAGGATGGTAAGCTTCGTTATTTAGGCCTAACGATTTAAAAAAAAAATAAAATAAATAATAATTATGTATGATAATTGTCTTTTTAATAGTATTTATTATTGTACTTTTGAAAACAGATAAGTATTGAATAATAATAATTATTATTATTAAATGTGAATATTGTTTATTAGATTAATGTAATTTGATTAAACGAATTTGATTAAATTCAATGTAATTTGATTAAATTTTATTAAATCTGTGGTATGCATTATAAATGGGAAATTCAGGCTTTGTTATGTGTTGAAAATTTATAAATAAAGATTTTTAATTTCATTATTAGATAATTTTTAAATTAAATTTATAAAAACTAAAATATAAAAGCTATACAGCTGTTCAATATAATTATCATTCTTTTGGTAATTATATATAATTTTATCAAGTGGAAATCTGCTGTGCACCAATGGAAACAGTGAAAGGAGTGAAGGTGGAATTGGGTTTCTGGTCCATAAAGATTTTAAAAACAACATTTTGGAATTCAAAAGTACATCACCAAGGGCGTCAAGACTAATACTCAAGAAGATTTCTATGAGGTACAAGCTAAAGATTATAATGATTTATGCACCAACATCGAGCCATGATGATGAAGAGGTTGAAGAAATGTAGACCGAAATTGAGCGCCTCCGTAGCCAGGTGGGAAGGAGCAGCAGTGTGTAGCACACGCTTCTTGATCAGACTGGGGTTCGAGCCCGTCACCACCAAATACGGAGAATGCGGAAAGGTCAGGGAATGACCACCGCATATCCACGGAGCAATATGGCCTTAGTTGCTAATGCTCCTAAAAAAAACACAAAATAAAAATAAAATAAAAAAACACCGAAATTGAGAGTCTTCTAGATCAGCAGAAAACCCACTACACTATTATTACGGGGGACCTTCAATGCTAAGGTTGGAAAAAGGCAAAACAGCGCAGAAAGAGGAACTATAGGAAATTTGGGAACTGGTGAAAGAAATAAAAGAGGTGAAAGACTTGTGGAATTTGCAGAATCTCAAGGACTGTCAGTAATGAACACTTTTTTCAAGAAAAGGGTGAACAGAAAGTGGACATGGAAGAGTCCAAATGGATTAACAACTAATTAAATCGACTTCAGCCTCACTAACAGAAGATATATTGTGAATGATGTTACCGTCCTGAATAAGGTAAATGTTGGAAGTGATCACAGAATGGTAAGATGTACATTTGATATAGATGTAGGAAAGGAAAAAACTGACTCGAGTAAATAATACAAAGGTCTTTGAGATAACAGAGGAGGAGAAAAAGCAGTATGTACTGGAACTCAAGAACAAGTTTGAGCTTCTGCAGACTGCTCAGGACCAAGATATCGACGAGGAATATTACAACTTTCTGAAAGTGATAAAGCCCAAGAAACCTATAGGGAAACAGAAATCCAAAGAAGAAAAAATTAGTCAAGAAACACTTGTCATGATGAACCTAAGACGACAAATGAAGAGCAAGAAAAAAAACACTGGCAGGGAGAAAGAGTATACCGAGTTATGCAAAGCCATTAGAAAGAGACTCAGAGAGGACATAAGAAGATTTAACACAAGAAAAGTAGAACAAGCATTAAGGGAAAACAAAGGATTTAAATCAGCAGCCATGAGCAGTAATACAGAAAGACAAATGATACTGAAACTGAAGAATAGCGATGGTGTACTTATAAATAGCAGAGAAGGCATAATTCAAATAGCAGAAGACTACTATAGAGAATTATACAAGCAGCAGGGGAATGATGCCAGCAGACGGATTGCAAAGTAGCAACACATACGATATACCCGATATTCTTCCTGATGAGGTAGAACATGCATTGAAGAAAATGAAGAATCAGAAAGCCCCGGGGGAAGATGAAGTTACTGTAGAGTTGTTAAAATTGGGAGGAAGAGACATAACACAAAAACTGGCAAGGCTCTTCACAAAGTGCATTAGAAAAGGTGTGACGCCTAAGCAATGGAATAATGCAATCGTAGTTTTGCTGCATAAGAAAGGAGATAAATCAGAAATTGGAAATTATAGACCGATTAGCCTGTTATCCCACATCTACAAGTTTTTCACAAGGGTCATTACTAACAGTTTAGAAAGAATACTTGATGAGAATCAACCGAAAGAGCAAGATGGCTTTAGGACAATATTCTCAACTATGGATCACTTTCACGTAATATCACAGCTAATGGAGAAAGCAAATGAACACAAAACACCATTATGCCTGGCATTTGTGGATTATGAAAAGGCATTTGACTCCATACAGCATAAGGCAATGTTTCCGGCATTGGAAAGACAAGGCATAGATACCCCATATATTAGGATTTTGAAGAAAATATATGAGAGTGCTACCTCCTCTTATTAGACTAGACAAAGACAGTAGGAAATTTAAAATCGAGAAAGGAGTTCGACAAGGAGACACAATATCTCCGAAGCTGTTTACTGCTGCCCTTGAGGAAGCTTTCAGAAGATTAGACTGGTCGCAGAAAGGAGTCAGTGTGAACGGAGAGTACCTAAACCATTTACGATTTGCAGATGACATTGTGGTCATAAGCCACGATCCCAAAGAATTAGAGGAAAATCTTAATCAGTTATGCACAGTTAGTAAGGATTTTGGACTAAAGATGAATATGGCTAAAACAAAATTAATGATGAACAAGTATGCCACGGAAAGGGAAATAATGATTGAAGGAGCAGTAATTGAAAAGGTGGAGTCATACTTATCTGGGACAAGTTATTAGCTGTAATAATGATAAATGGCTGGAAGTCAAGAGAAGAATAAATTTTGGATGGATAGCAATCAGGAAATATAATCACATACTGAAGAGCAATATCCCAGTTTGTCTGAAACGTAAAATAATGAACCAATGTATACTCCCCACCATGACTTCTGGAAGTGAAACTTGGGCACTCACCAAAAGAATGGAAGAGAAGCTGAGAACTACACAGCGAAGAATGGAACGAATTATATTGGGAATCAGACTGTTAGATAAGAAGAGAAACACATGGATTAGGCAGCAAACTCAAGTAAAGGACATTCTTATCAAAACTAAAGAACTAAAATGGTCTTGGGCAGGACACATAGCTCGAAGACATGATGACAGATGGACTAAGAAAATAACAGAATGGTACCCAAGAGGAGCTAGAAGAAAACCTGGAAGACAAAGGCGGAGATGGATAGATGAAATTCATGAGGTTTTGGGTAGTAAATGGATGGCCAGTGCTCAAAATAGAAGGAACTGGAAAGTTGCTGGAGAGGCCTTCATCCTGCAGTGGATTGAAAATGGCTGATGATGATTGGTAATTATATCTCGCAATGCACTAAAAGTTTCCTAACAGTTTAAAAAAAAAAGTCTTTAATATCGTATACATTCAGGGATGTTCAAATCATTATCATTTTCAAAGCTCTCTGGACGCTGTGAACTTTTGAATTGCCTTTGTTGTTGTAAGGTTTTAGGAGCATATTGTTCCGGTGGTATACTGTGTTTAAATTGCGTATGTTTGGAGATAGACTTTTTGTTCACTAGACGAAAATCCAGAATTTCCGGGAGAAAAATTCATGCTACCCTTGCTTGAGACCTGCTAACTCGGCCACATTGTTAAAAAGGCCCATAAAAAATTTCTCCTGTCGTCGACGAGACTTGAACTCAGGTCTTTTCCACCCTGTTGGGGGGAGGATAGCGATTCTACCAACTGTGCTACCCACGATGCCCTTTTTACGGTAGAACCTTGTTTGAAATGTATCTTCCCCTTTTTTCATGGAATAATTTTCCAGTAAATTGCAATATCTTGAAAAAATTAATTACTAATTGCTCTGCGGAGCCCCCAAAAAAAAATCTCCAAAATATCTCGATGCAATACGAGATAATTTTTGCAAGGAGGGACAGGCCTTCACCACGTTCGTCACCTTCGGGTACTGTTTCTTTCGCTACGTGTCACGCGTTATCGATTCTACAGGCCTCTTCAATCGCGACTGTAGTTAGCCGATCTGAGGTAGGGGGAATAGGGTTATCCTCATGAGTTATGCCGATCTTTTCATCCAGCAACATTCAGATCGGCCGATTAACACGAGTTACCGATGAGTTTATAAATAAACAGCAACAACAACCATATCCGTCTGTCCATCCACCTGCAATAACTCGATTCCAAACTCTTCACTTGTAGCAACTCTACTTTCAATGGATTTCGATGAAATTTTATACTTGGACCTTTTGGAAATATTTCAAAAACCATTTCAAATTTAAAATGGCTCTACAAATGTGTCTATGTGTAAGAAGCGTTACAGCAAGATAGTAAACATCTACAGTACAGTACTTTGTCCTATAAAAATAAACAAAAAGAATGTTGACAAGGGTACAGCACTTGATCTTCACTCACTGGCCAAAAAAGTAGAAACATTTGAAATTCGCATCAATAGATAATGAAATGTACGTTTTGCAAATGCAGCTAATCACATGATATGATCACAAGTTCCTTGATGTCAGATAAATATTATACGCTTCCATGGAATTGCTTAGTCCAGCTAGTCATGGGTAAGACGGGTTATCTTTCAAATTTTCAGAAAGTGTCGTTGGTGGAGCATGATTATCAGGCGCCGCAATTGAGAAAACAAAGGAAATCACCGGTGTGTCGAAAGCAACCATATCAAAAGTATGCGATGAGTGAAAGACAATAGTAGAATTCAGTTCAGAAAGGAAGAAATGAGGGATAGAGTCAGTATTCCAAGGGCAAGGCCGCAGGAATTTAAAGTGAATTGTGCGCGAGAATAGAAAGTCCTGTGTGCAGCAAATGACTGAAAAATCCAGTTTAGGCAAAGGAAGACTCATGTCTAACCGAACTGTGAGGATGCAGTTGAACAATCTGGAATTTGGTAGCTGTGTGCCTGCATGAAAGCAAATTCCTTGTGTAAAAAATCAAAAGATTTGACTGGAGTGGTGTGAACATCTCCAAGACCGGACTGTGGAATAGTGGAAAAACACCACGTGGTATGACGGATATAATCTCGACGATTTACAGTTTTTTTGCACCAATGGCAGGACGAAAGTGTGGCGTGAACCTCACGAAGCCATGCATCGAGACTGTCTCGTGTTGGCGACTTAAGTAGTATCATGTTATGAAATATGTGTGTTGGTACGGACTGGGTCCGCTCACACTATCTTGAATATCTTTCTGCCTTATCGGACCAACTTCAACTGGAAAGTGGCTCTACTCAAGATTCTACACAAGCCCGGTAAGCCTCGTGAAGATCCTCGAGCTTACAGGCCAATTTCGCTTTTATCAAACCTCGGTAAGCTGTTCGAGAGGTTATTGCTTCCTAGAATAGTTGACGTCCTAACTGTTAGTAATGCTATGTCGAATTTTCAGTTTGGCTTCAAGAAGGGTCATTCGACCGAGGAGGCAATATTGTCATTAATTAATGACAATATTGCCTCTTCCGAGAAATATGTTTTGGTTGTGTTTGTAGATTTTGAAGGTGCTTTTGACTCCGTGTGGTGGGAGAGTGTCCTGAGTGTTTTGAGGAGGTCTGGCTGTGACCGGTATTTATATGGAGTAATACGTTCATATTTTAGAGATAGATTGGTAAAGGTATGTGCGAAGCACTTAATGTATAGCTATTATGTAGGCCGAGGATGTCCACAGGGATCAGTGCTGGGTCCAATTTTTTGGAATGCCGTACTGGATCAGTGGTTGCAGAAGTCTCTAGCTATAAGTTGTTTCCGTGTGGCATACGCGGACGATTTGATTGTGGGGTCCCGGGTGGATCTAGAATTGTGTTGGAGCATAGAATACAGGAAGTTTTGGTGGACCTTGCTGATTGGGCTGCCTTGAACAAGTTGAAAATTTCATCCACAAAAACTAAATTCATGGTATTTAAAAATCATTTTAATTATAACCGCCCACCTATAGTAGTGTTAAACGGAAGGCAAATTCCTTTTGTGTCCAACATTAAGCACTTGGGGGTGATACTGGATGATAGGATGAGGTTCCATTTACATGTTGCACATTTGAATGACAAAATAAAGAAGTTTATTTGCTCAGTTGTACGAATTTCAAGAAGAGAATGGGGTCTTAGTAAAAAAACTATGAGTTTATATTACAAGACGATCTTTTTACCAATTATTGCTTATGCTGCCGGTGTATGGATTGCGGATGTGTTCAAGGCCAGAATCCAACGTAAGTTAATGTCGTTGCAACGTTCTATGATACTGACTTATTTGTATGCACCACGGACTGTGTCTACGGTATTCCTGCACAATATCTGGGGATGTCATTGAATCTTACAGCTACAGTTAAGGAGGAGAAACTTCGAATTTGGACTGGGTTGGTCGGAATATGGAGAGCACGGTGGAGTTCTTCAGAGGTGGGAGAGATCACCAGGAAGATCATTCCTGTGGCAGATTTTGCCATTACTGAACCGGTGTCGTCGTGGTTCTGTCCGTCTATGTATACCAGTTTTTTGCTAACAGGTCATGGATCGATCAGAGATAAACTGTATTCTCGAGGGTTGGAGCCGGATCCATGGTGTTCTTGTGGAGCGGCAGAGACTTGGCAGCATATTTTGTTCTCTTGTCCTTATTGTAATGCTGAACGGTGTCTTTTGGGAAAACAGATAGCTAATTTTAATGAAGATAACGTACATACATTGGTGCAAGGAGTTAACAACTTTCAGGCCTTACAAGAGTATGCAAATGCTGTGTTCCCTAAAAGATCTATCATACGAAACCTCACGGACATTGAATTGGCCGTCTACAACCAGAATCTTCATTGATTGCATCAGGGCTTGGGAGCTTCAGACCTGGAAGCTTTTGGTCGGGTCTGAGGCTCCTGGGCATGAACCACTTAAGTGGTGTTTTTTTTTATTTTATATTTTTTTTTTTTGTTCGGTTGTTGTTCAGTTCTTGGGTTTGGGCGGCCCAAGGCTGGACAGCTGGCGTTCAACAGTCTAGCACTCTCTCTGTTGAGTGTTTAATTGCGCTTTGGCGCTTCAGCTTTTAAAGATAGAACCAGGTCTGGCTCCACGTGCCAGGAATGGGCATCAGATTGCAGTTGAAGAGTTCAGCTGCTTTCTGATGTCAAAGTGACCTGACATAAACAACATACTACACTCACAAACATTTCTCTTATATTTACTTTTATTCTTTTCTATTCAAAATTTCTTGTTTATACACTTAACTTAACTTAGATTATGAACTTAACTTAAAAAAAAAATTTTTTTTTTTTTTTTTACTTTACTTCTCTTTTCAAAAATATGTTTTTTCTTATTTCTTAGCTATCTTTTTATTTATCAGGTCCACTTTACAGATTTTCTGTTTTAAATGATTTAGGTGGAGATGGGCATTTGCCTGGGAACCACCCTGAACCAGTACACACACACACACACACACACACACACACGGACCAACTTCAACTGCAGTGCTTCATTTTTTACCGGGATTGCAATGGTTCTTTCAAGACGACAACACAACTATCGATCGTACAAAAAAATGTATCTGAATCGTTCTTAGAAAATTCCTGGGTTTTCCAACATCAATCCTGGCTACTTAATTCTGTAAATCTGAATCCAATTTAGAATGTCAGGGGTATATTAGAAAGGGTAGTTCGGTTTCTAGTTCTCTGACAACCACAATATAGCATCTGACAAATATCCTGATGGAAAAATAGTCAAATCTGGAGCCAGACACCATAATAAACCTAGTGGAATCCGGCCCATGACGTGTATGGGCTTCTAGGTGTATAGGGATGCAATTTGGCCAAAAGGTGGCTCTTCTACGAGGGCTGTTCAATAAAAAGGTGATATTATTATAGACGTTGACACTAGTGATATTAAGAGTAGGAGATCTGCAAACTTACTTAAAGAGGACAGAGCAGTGTTTAAAAAAAACCTCCAGTTAGAGTTAAATTTGAACTTGTCTGCAATTCTGGCCAGACACGATAGGAAGGACTATGCGGACTAATCTTGTCAATTAGTTTTGCCCTGGACAGATTGTGCAAGACTCGGGTAGAATTTTTCTCAATCTGTTGTTAACAGGAGAGACTGCTTCTACAGGGCATATTGCTTCGATTATAGTGTCTGTAAATTGCACATGTTGTGTTGTCGAATTTCAGTTTTTCTGGACAAAAAACCCGAGTTTCGAAGAAAAACCATTCCGCTCTTCCCTTAGACGAACAAACTCAGCCACGTTGTCAAAAGTGCCCCTAAAAATTCCTCACGTCGTCAACGGGACTTGAACTTGGGTCTTTTTCACTTGGTGTGGGGAGGAAGGCCATTCGATCAATGTGCTACCCACGAGGATTGGAAGGATACACAGATTAATAGATTAACAATAGTCACAGGCAGAGGTGAAAGTGATTAGTAGTAGTAGTAGTAGTAGTAGTAGTAGTGGCACTTGATGCAAGAAAGCAGTGTAGGAGCTTATGCAGCATCAGCCAAAAAAAAAAAAAAAAAAAATCACACCATACCCTCCAATTGCCTGTCCAGTTCCTCCTTAAATTTATTTAACCTATCAACTTCCACAACGACAGATGGAAGTTTGTTCCAGCAATTAACCACCCGCTGGCTAAAGGCAAATTTCCGCACATCTATTCTACATCTATCCTTTCTTAATTTGAACTTATGTCCCCGTAGGTTCGTATTCTGAACAAGTGGGAGGATCCCATCAGAATTCAGCGTGCTCAACCCATTCAAGGCCTTATAGACCTCAATCAGATCACCGCGCAGGTGCCTAGTCTCCAGCCACTGCAATTTGCAGAACTTAAGCCTCTCTTGGTAAGAGGATCCCTTCATTCCCCTCACCAATCGTGTTGCTCTTCTCTGTACACGCTCAAGCAAATCTACATCCTTCCTAAAATTAGGCCTCCAGACCTGTACGCAGTACTCGAGGCGTGGCCTGACCATTGCCTTATACAGAGGGACAATCACCTCCTTTTCCCTGCTAGCAAAATTCCTATATATCATTGACAAAACCCCATGACCTGCCCTAGCAGCCTGTCTACATTGCTCAGAAAACTTCATATCTGACTGCACAATTACTCCCAGGTCTTTTTCATTTTCTACCACCTTAAGTGTAGTACCACACAGTTGGTACGTTTCTCTGGGGTTACTTCTACCCATATGCAGTACTTTGCATTTGTCAAGGTTAAACTTCAGTTGCCACTTCTTAGCCCATCTGCCCAAATTATCTAGATCCTGTTGCAGTAGCACACCGCCATTACTGTCATTAACAACCCTGCCAACCTTCGTGTCATCTGCAAACTTCGACATTAAGCCTGATATACCTTCATCAATATCATTGATAAATATACAAAACAACAGTGGCCCCAACACCGAACCCTGTGGGACTCCACTAATAACATTAGTCCACGAAGAGCAGCACCCATTGATTACCACCCTCTGTCTTCTCCCACTTAACCATCCTTTTATCCATTGTAGCAACTTACCCTTAATACCATTCTGCTCCAATTTGTACAGTAGTCTTCCATGCGCAACAGTGTCAAAAGCTTTCCTGAAATCCAAGTATATGATATCAAAATTATTTTTTGCATCCAGTTCCTTTGTGACCACATCATAATAACCAATCAAATTTGTCAGACAAGACTTTCCCTTAACAAACCCATGCTGTGTCTGAATTATTGCTGCAGTCTTGTCTAGATGATCCTGCAATGCATCTTTAACCAGTGACTCCATTATTTTACCCGGAACAGAAGTTAAACTAACTGATCTGTAATTATTCGTGTCACCCTTCGAACCTTCTTTGTGAATTGGGGATACATTTGCACATCTCCAGTCCGTGGGAACCTCCCCTGAATCCAAGGATGCTCTCATAATTATGGCTAAGGGTTTGCTTAGTTGCTTTGCCGCCTCCTTTAATATAACTGGATAGATCCCATCCGCCCCAGGTGCCTTTCTTATGTTTAACTTCAACAATTTCTCCTCCACTTTGCTCTCAGTTATTACAAAATCATTAAGCACACTGCTACAATTTGATAACCTTCTTCCATTTTCAAACTGTAATAATTCCTCACGTGTGAATGTAGATGCAAAATACTCATTCAGTTTGTTTGCTATCTGAGCAGGATCATCAACAGTCGAACCATCGATGTCAAGTGGACCAATCATATTCAGCCCCTTCCTTTTAGAGTTTATATAAGTAAAGAAATCCTTGCTGTTTTTCTTAGCATCTTTTGCCAAAGATTTCTCGTAATCCGCCTTTGCCTGCCGAACCTCCTTTGTGACCTGATTACAGACTAGCTTATATCTGCTACAGGCTTCTGCGTCGCCTGATAATTTATATGCATCCCATGCATTTTTCTTCTCTGTCACGAGTCTCATTAGTTCATTTGATAACCATTTAGGCCTAAACCTTGAACAATATTTCTTCATCGGTATGAAAAGTCTAGTAGCTTCCACGATTAATTCCTTGAATGCTTCCCACTTAGAATTTACTGTTTGTAACATCGTCAGTCGATCCCACTGTACAGAATTTAAAAACTGTCTGAGACCACTGTACTCCCCTTTACGGAAGCAAAAACCCTTTCCTTTACCCCTGACGGTAGTTACCTCTTTGAGTAAATCCCACTTCAGCACACTGTGATCACTGCCACCTAGTGGTTCCTTTATCTGCAAATTCTTAATACACGAATTGGAAGGATACACAGATTAATAGATTAACAATAGTCACAGGCAGAGGTGAAAGTGATTCTTGCAGCCCTTCTATTGGAATGAGCAGCAGCCTGGAAAGAAAGTTGCTGGGGATTTCAAGAACTGCTGAGGGACATCATGGTACAAATAAATACATGGAATGTGTTAGAGTAACTTACAGTTGGATCAGGTGCATGTATACTTGCGTGTACGCCAAAGCTAGGAGTTTGGTAAATAAACTTCGATGAATTTGAAGTGCTGGTCAAGACATCAAAGCCAGATATTGTTGGGATATTAGAGACGTGGTGTCACCCCGATATAAGGAATGCAGAATTGGAATTTGGGGAGTACAATGTGTACAGAAAGGACAGACAGGATATGAGGAGGGAAGGGTTATGCTCTTAGTTAAGAAGCACTTAAAATCTTAGGCAGTGTAATCAGTTTACATGGGTGGACAGTGCGATGTTGAGTCACTTTGGTGTGTCATAAGGACTGGGAAAGCAAAAATGAGTGTAGGGGTGTGTTATAGGCCTGATGAGTACAACAAACAGCTGTGCAGAGAAATAGTGGGCCAGTAAATCAGAATGTCTTATAATGGGGGAATTTAACTTTGTAGATATATTCTGGAACTGGTAGGTTGGTCACTCGTACACTAGCAAGGATTTTGTGTATTTATTGGATGATTGTTTTCTACAGCAGCACGTTCGGAAGACAACCGAAGGGAGTAACACTCTTGATCTGATTATCAGCAGTGATTATTCGTGCATTAAGAATCTGCAAATAAATTGATTTTGGATTTACTTAAAGATATCACTACCATCACGGGAAAAGGGAAGGGTTTTTGCTTTCGTAAATGTGTTTATGCTGGTCTCAGATAGTTTTTAAATTCTATACAGTAGGACCAATCGATGATGTTATCATCAGAAAATTCTAAATGGGAAGCGTTCAGGGAATTAATCATAGAAGCCCGTCCCACCTGCATTGTCGGTTAGAGCGGAGTGAGAGCGTACACGTTAGGACCCGAAAGATGGTGAACTATGCCTGGATAGGACGAAGCCAGAGGAAACTTTGGTGGAGGTTCGCAGCGGTTCTGACGTGCAAATCGATCGTGAGACCCGTGTATGGGAGGAGAAAGACTAATCGAACCATCTAGTAGCTGGTTCCCTCCGAAGTTTCCCTCAGGATAACTGTCGCTCGAAGGAATCAGTCTCATCCGGTAAAGCGAATGATTAGAGACCCTGGGACCGAAACGACCTCAACCTATTCTCAAACTTTAAATGGATGAGAAGTCCAACTTGCTTGACCCGAAGCCTGTACGAAAGAATGTGAGTGCCCAATGGGCCACTTTTTGTAAGTAGAACTGGCGCTGTGGGATGAACCAAAAGCGATTAAGAAATACTCTTCAAGGTATATAGGCTTAAATGGATGTCAGATGAACTGATGAAACTGGAGGCACAGAAGAAAAATGCATGATAAGCAAATCAATTATCGGACGACGTTGAAGCCAATGCTAGATATAAACTCGTGTGAATCAAGAAACAAAGTGGTTCAGGCGAGCGAAGGCAGATAACGAGAAATCTTTGGCAAAGGATTCAAAAAAAATTAGCAAAGACTTCTTTACTTATGCAAACTCTTGAAGGAAGGGGAAGAATCAGATTGGTCCATTCGATATCGATGATTCTGCTCAGGTATCTGACAAACTGAATGGGTATTTTGCTTCAACGTTCACACATGAGAAATTCTTTAGGGAAGGGGATGCCAGAAGTTTATCAAGTTCTATCAGGGAGCTAAATGATTTTGCAATAACTGAGAGGAAAGTGGAGGAGAAATTCTTTAAGTTAAACATAAGAAAGGCACCTGGAATGGGTGAAATCTATCCAGTTATATTAAGGGACGCAGCGACGGAAGTAATCAAACCGCCCTACTTATGAGAGCATTCTTGGATTCAGGGTAGGTCCCCCTGGACTGGAGATGTGCAAATGTATCCCCAATTTACAAAGGAGCATCAAAGAGTGACACGAGTAATTACAGACCTGTTAGTTTAACTTCTGTTCCAGATAAAAAAGTCACTGTTTAAAGAAGTAGTGGAGGATCATCTAGAGTTTTCTAGACAAAAGTGTAATTATGGTTGAGACACAGCACAGGTTTGTTAAGGGGAAATCTTGTCGGACCAATTTGATTGGATACTACGATGTGGTCACAAAGGACTGGATGCAAAAAATAATTTTGATGTCACATGCTTGGATTTCAGGAAAGCTTATGATACTGTTGCACGTTAAAGACAGTTGTACAAATTGGAGGAGTGTGGCATTAGGAGCTATTTGCTACTATGGATAAAGGGATGGTTGAGTGGGAGAAGACAGAGTAAAAATCAATGGACATTGCTCTTCATAGACTCCAATGTTATTATTGGAGTCCTTCAGGCTTCGGTATTGGGCCCATTATTGATTTATATATTTATCAATAATATTGAAGAAAGTATATTAGGCTTAATGATATACCTTCAGCTTTCAGATGATACATAGTTTGGCAAGGTGGTTAATGACAGTAATGACAACGTGTTACTGCAACAGGATCGAGAAAAGTTGGGCAGATTGACTGAGAAATGGTAATCGAAGTTTAATATTGACAAATGCAAAGTACTTCACATTGGTAGCAGTAACCCGAGAATTACGTACCAACCTTTTAATACTGCACTCAGGGTAGTGGAAATTGAAAAAGACCTGAGGTAATTATGTCACATATAATGTTCTTTGAGCAATGCAGACAGGCTGCCAGGACAGAGCATAGAATTTTGTCAATGATATACAGGAATTTTGCCAGCAGGGATAAGGAGGTGATCATTCTTTTGTATAAGGCAATGGTGAGGCCACATCTTGAGTACTGCATACAAGTCTGGAGGCCTCATTTTAGGAAGGATGAGTACAAAAAAGGCCATCAAGATTGATGAGTGGAACAAATGGTGCTCCTACTAAGAAAGGTTTCAGTTCTGCAAATTGCAGCTTCTGGAGGGATCTGATTGAGGTGTTTAAGAGTTTGAATGGTATGAGCAAGCTCAATGCTGATGGGATCCTTCCTTTTGCTCAGATTGAGTACAAGAAGGGACATAAATTCAAATTAACAAAGGACGGTTGCAGAATAGATGTGTGGAAGTTTGCTTTTAGCCAAAGGGGTTGATTGTCGGAACAAATTTCCATCTGTTGTAGTTGTGGAAGTTAACATTTTAAATAAATTCAAGGAAGAATTAAACAAACTATTGGATGGAATGAATAGGTGAAATGGGAGGTACCATGTTTTTTTTTTTTTTTTTTTTTTTTTTTTTTTGGCTGATTCTGTAAATGCTTGATTTCTTTTATCATTTGCCACTGCTAATGCTGGTGGTAATGGTAATTTACGTTTCCATGTAGCATAGCTCGCAGGTCGTATAAAGAACTAAACTAAAGTATTATATTTGGATCACCTGGAAAGTTACTTTCAACTACCCATGTGTATTGCGTCTGTAAATTGCTTGTTCTCTGGTCGATTTTTCTGCCTTACTGGACGAAATACCTTATTTTTTCCGGAGGAAAAACCTTGCTATCTACGTCTGAGACCGACTAACTCAGCTGCGCAGTGAAAAAAGCCCATAAAAGTTCCTCGCGTCATCGACTGGTTTCAAACTCGGCCCTTTTCCACCCGTTGTGGGGAGGACGGTGACAATACCACTGTGCTGTCCCTCGCATGTGGTTTAGAATGTTTAAAGATGAAAGTGATTCAATTAAAAAATCGGCAGTCCTGGAGCTCCAACCACTGCTGTCACCACAGAAACCATAAATACTGCTTCTGTAATCGTGAGAGAAGATTGTCGTATAACGGTAAGGCAACTGGCAGAGATGGTGACAATATTAGTAGGAAGAACGCACTGTATTCTCCATGACGATTTGCATATGACACGTATTTCTGCACGCTGTGTTCCAAGGCTACTCACACCTGAGCAACAAACCGCAGTCGTTTTTGCGCCAATAAAATCAAAATCAAATCAAACCTGAGCAACAGAAGGTTCACGCTTGAGTTTGTCAGGAGCTAAAATGGATGGTTACTGAAGATGGTGAGGTTCTGCACAAGGTGATAACGGCCTTACTACAGAACTGTGCTGCATACTTTGCGGGGATCACATTCGTTATAAATGACCACAACTGAACTCAGGTGGTAGATCTGCTTCACGACAATGCGAGACCTCACATTGCTCATACTGTCATCGAGTACTTAGCCAGCATTACTGTTTAATGTATTCTCCATTCGTCCTACAGCCCTGATCTTGTACCCCACAATTTTTCTTTTATTTCCAATATTAAAGAAGGAACTGCGAGGAAAGCGTTTCCAAAAGAAGTTGTAAAGACATCGGAGGTGATTCTTAAATGCGTCAAAAAAATGGCTGCCCATGTTTTTGAAGAATGGCAGAACTTGGATTAAGGGTATTTCATCAAATGAGGACTGCTTTCAAAAGGACCATCAAAATATGGATGATTAATAAAGATATGTTGTGGGCGGGGGGGGGGAAGGAAATGATCATTCTTTATTGAATAATCATCGTAGATACTGAATGAAAGTTTCGAATTTTTTAGGCAAGTGATTGTATCGATAATTACCATTTCTCTACGCCACCTACTATTATGTCTTTTATTCGCCATCAAAAGAACGCATTTCCGATTTCTCCTCTTGATATTCTAGTTACAATCCATACTTGGTGGGTTCGAACCCGTCACCACCAAATACGGAGGATGCGGAAAGGTCAGGGAATGACCACTGCATATCCCGGAGCAATATGGCCTTAGTTGCTAGTGCTCCTAAAAAAAAAAAAAAAAAAAAAAAAAACCATACTTGGTTCCCTTTTAAAAAGTATTCGTTTTATCGTAATTGTTCGCATTAAGTACAGGGTTGTTAAAATTAAAGTATCCCTATGTAGAGGGCTCTGGAGCGAGTCCTAAGGCTCATACTGAAGAGAAATTTGGACAACAGGTACAATGAAGAATGCGCTCGCCATTTATTGGAAAAAAAAAAATTGTTACAAAATTTGTCACTGTATAGCGCTGTGGCAATACAAATCACTTGAACAGCACTACAATTGTTCAATGTGCCCTCCATTTTGGTTAACAACAGTTTCCATTCGAAGAACAGCATTTTCTACAGCAGAATAGCATTCCAACTAGAATAGCTAGAACATGACGTCTAATGTTGTCCTTCAGATCTGCCAGAGTTTGACATCCTTCCCGATACACCTGGTTCTTCAAAAACCCCACAACCAGAAGTCGCATGGACTGAGGTCCGATGATCGGGGTGGCCAAGATGTCTGGATACAACGGCTGATGACCCGTTCGTCTGTAAAGTGTTGCCTTAGCAATCTTTGGACACAACGGTGGATATGGGGTGACGCACCATCTTGCATGAATATGGTATCCTGAAGCCACCTATCTTGTTGCAGCTCTGGTATTGCGAAATTTGCCAACATTTCACAATATCGCTCTCCAGTGACGGGACAGGTGCGAGGTCCAGTCTGTGTTACCTGTTCAAAAAATATGGCCCAATCATGGATGTGGCCGTATATTCACACCACACTGTCACTTTTGTAGAATGCAACGGGACCTCTTCGATAACTCGAGGGTTTTCTGTTGCCCAAATTCGACAGTTGTGCGTATTCACTTGTCCATTTAACAGAAGTGGGCTTCATCACTCCAAAGGATGTTCCATGGCCAAGTAGTAGATGCAAACATCTACTGTTTGCATCTACTGTTTGCAGTAGATGTTTGCATATACTGCAAACATCAAATAACATAAGTTATTTGCATAATCGTAACTAAGAGAGTTACGCGCCATACAGCGACAGATTTTGTAACTAATTTTTTTTCCCAATAAATGGCGAGCGCATTCTTTATTGTACCTGTTGTCCAAATTTCTCTTCAGTACGAACCTTAGAACTCGCTCCAGAGTCCTCTACATAGGGATATTTTAATTTTAACAACCCTGTATTTATTGCATGTTTTTGGAATAGACTTTGGAATCTGCAAAGTTCCTATCAGATGACGTCATCACATCCGGTTACTAGTTAGAAAGTTGTCTGACGACTCCTAATTTGGAATTTTTCAACTACTCCCCGGTAATTTATGTGAAAGCGAGTTTCCAGAAGGGGCATTGCAACTTTCCAGAATATTTTGCGAAACTTCCGTTGTCACGCAGGTATAAATGTTGATTGAGTTGGTGACAGTTCACCGTGTTGTGTGGAGAGTTCAGGAAGTGCATAGACGAAAGTTATCTTCCAGTGGTAAGCTTAACTTTTTAAAAATAAATAAATAAAAGTCTGTTGTGTTTGGCGGCAGCAAAATATAACTTTGGAAGTTATTTTAAAATCATTGTGGTGTAATATTTACAATGTAGAGACTTACATTTACAGGTAGATGCAAAATTCTTGTTGCATTCCAAATATCGGTAACCATAATGAAGATGGAAGAATAACGTTTCGGGGGGGGGGAGACAGTCGTTGTTGGTTATCTTCCAATTCTTCACTTAAGGGCATCCAGTTCTTTTTTTTTTGTTCCTGTTTAATCCTGAAATGTTCGATTTGTATAGAATATTCTTAGACGTTCACATACTATTTTCAGTAAAAGTACACACACTGGACAAAAAATACAATCTTTTATTCAGTATCCAATCGGGTCAACTTCGTTTCAAATAACTGCAAGTGTGCAACACTTCATGGATTCTATAAGGGGTTTTAGCGTGCTTTCGTCTAATTGTAAACATTCCTCAAGCAAATATTGCGCAAATAGTTGAAAGAAGAAGATTTCACAAATAGATATTTATTTAAAGTATACCCAGTATAAAATAAAATGAAAATAAAATAATTTTATTTTATTTTATTATTAATAAAATAATTTTATTTTATTTTATTTTATTTTCATTTTATTTTATACTGGGTATACTTTAAATAAATATCTATTTGTTAAACTATGGACCCCAGTACTCCAGGCTCATTTGTCACTATGAAGAAGATTTCGTTGTTCTCCCACATATTCTCGTGTTCAGGTATGAAGACCGCGCCTAAAAAAAGACATTAGAGCTTATTGAGGGGGTCCAAAGACTGGTAACTCGCCTGGTGAGATCGGCAAAAGGGCTTCCATATGAGAAAAGACTTCAATTTTGTGGGTTGCACAGCTTAGAAACTAGGTACCTTAGAGGAGACTTCATTGAGGTGTTTAAGGTTCTGAGAGGCCAAATTAAAATGAATTTTCATGATTATAAATGATCTTAGAACTAAGGTCCATAAATTCCAGTTATGGGGGGGGGGTAGGCTGATGCTTACATTTCATTGCAGGAAGTTTTATTTTAGCCAGCCAGCGAGTTATAAACTATTGGAATAAGTTACCTACATGGGTGGTTGAGGCTGAAAATTTGGAGAAATTCCAAGGTCAGCTGGATAGTTATCTATGGGAGGAGGGAAATGCATAGGTTGTCTATTTCCTTTTCTTCTGTTATTATTATTAATTATTTTATTTAATATTGTTATTAGGCTGTACTCCAGTTAACGTTACACCAGTCTAATTGACTGTGAGAACGGGGGAAAGTAGTGAATGATAGATTCCACCCACTCAATGCATCCCCCTCTTCGTTTCAGGCGGATGTCACGTGATACAATGTCACTGGAGCGGTAAATGCGAAACTTGTCGCGTATGGTTTTGTTTGCGTGTGGTTTGTGGTGTGTGCTGTTCGTGTACAAAACAGAGGCTGCTGATGGAAACGTTTTGAAAAGAAAAAGGCTGACTACAGCGACACTCGACGAATTGGATGAAGCCATGTTTATATAATTCGTGCAGCAGCGCTCCCAAGGGATTCCATTAAGTAGGCCAATTATCATCGAAAAGGCGCTCCAAATGAATCAAAAATTGAACGGTGACCCCAAATTTTAAAGGAAGTCAAGGTTGGCTCCATAGGTTTAAGGAGCGGCACGGTATTCAACAACTACGCATTGAAGGAGAGAAGATGAGTGCTAACAGTGAAATCCTAGTGCGCTATCGCGAAAAACTAAGTGCCCTTATTAGTAATCTTGGATTGTGAACAGGTGTGTAATTGTGACGAGTCAGGATTATACTGGAAAGTACTTCCTCAAAAAACACTGGCATCTGGGTCAGAATCTTCAGCATCCGGGATTTAAGGTAAGGAAATAGCGTTTAACGATTCTTGTTTGTTCCAATGCTAGTGGGGACCATAAAATGACATTAGCAGTATTTGGCAAGGCAAAAAAAAAATGTGCTTTTAAGGACATGAATTATAATTTACTGTCTTCCGAGTTCTTTCTTACCTTAAAAAAAAGAACCTGCCAGAAAAAGCTCTTTTGATAATGGGCAATGCTCCTACCCATCCCCTTGACGATTTAAAAGAATTTCCATCCCATAACAACATTCATTGCATATTTCTTCCAGCTAATACAACTAGTCTATTACAGCCAATGGACCAGGACATTGAAGAGGTGGTATAGAATATTAATTTTACAGAACTTGATACTATGTGAAAACGATTTAGAGGTAGAACAGTACTGGACTATTAAGGATGCTATCTGTAAAGCAGCTGATGCGTGGCAAAGTGTTCCGGAAAAGACGCTACCTGGAATAAGCTCTGGCCATCTCAAACAGTACAACCTGACCCTGCAGAACAAGAAGATTTTGATCTCACACCACCAGTTTTAACAGAAGTTTAATCTAAATAAATAATTCCTGGTTTTTTACGGTTATAAATTGTCTATTTCAATAATTGGTCACCACTCTGGTCCCGAAGGTGAACAATTAGTGGGGTTCTACTGTATTTACAATTCAGTAATTCCATATATAACTTACATATTTACACAACTGTTAGGGAATCTATATTTTACCAGTCAATAGCTTACCAAATTATTGTTCTTAAAGCAGAAAGTTACTCAATTCTTTGGTATGTTATCACTTTGCAGCCGATTCATATTTCGGTAAGTCTAAGAATTCTGGAAGATCTCTTTCCGGTATTTTGCATCTTCAGAGTTTTTAGGTGTCTATCTGCAGAGATTTAAATATTTTTGCTGCATTTGATGGGAAGAATCTTTGCAGGCTACTAAGATTTTTCAGGACTGGACGTAGTGAATGATTTACTCCTCCGCAACGTCTAGCAGTGGCACGTGGTTTGTTTAGAATATTATCCAGGACTGGGGCATCCACTCTGCCTGTGAGTATTTGTAGGAGAGTGTGTTCCTCTTAATTGTCCGCTGCATCCAGGGTGTGATGTTATGTTAAGGTCTGAGTAGAGAATGACCCTTGAGATAGTAAAAGGGTGGCCAGCAACTCTTAAGCCAGCGCAAGAACCAGTACTCGATCCGAAGGACGGACTTATAATGTGAATCAGAAGCTGAGGACCAGATTTGAGAGGCGTACATTGCAATTGGCAGGACACACTTTAAAAATGTACTTGGTCGAGAGCTGAGGATCACTAATTCCTACCAGCTCTTGTCTAGTAGCCCATAAAGCGCACAACTGTCAGGGAAGGTATATTTTACCAGTCAATAGCTTACCCATAAAGCAGCGTATATTTCTGTCTTCATATGGGCGAAATGTTGATCAAAGGTGAGTCTGTCATCCCACTTAAGACGCAGGTGGGCCTGCACCTTTTCCACACTAGACCCATTCACAGAGATGAAGATGTCATTTGAATAAAAATGACAAGCAGAATAATGCTTGTAAGTTATGCCATTTATTATATTGTCGTTCGTAAGGTTCTCGCCACCTTCCCTGCCTACCATCAGCGCAAAACAATGTCGTGTTTCATCTAACCACATGACTTTCTTCCACTGTCCAGTCAGTGTTCTCAGCACCACTGCAAACAGATTCTCTTTCTCTGAAAGTGGCTTCCGAAGAAGGAGGCGACTGCTAATCCCCAATTTCTTCAATTACCTGGGAATGGTACAGGTTGAAACAAAGCAGTTCTGGGCTTAGTTGAATTCAGATGTTATTTGGTACTCATTGGATGTCCAGTTTTTCTGTACAGTCCTCAGAGTACGACTTTGTTGTTGAAGTATTGTTTTTCTGTCACATTTAGGCCTTGGAGATGTGGAAGAACCGCTTGATTTCCAATAATTAAGAACCTTTTAGATGGATGCTTTTAAGAAACCAGTTTTGTCTTCCGTTTCTTGAATCGTGCCTCATGCTAAACGTGCATCTCTCTCGAAAAATATCTGACAAAAAGAGATAATGGTGTCAAAGTTTTCTGATAATTGTTGGTTATTTCATCAGATTTATAATAGTGATACTTTTAACATGAATTTGGTAGGTCTCTGTTAACGCTGTAAGAAAATGAATAACAGCGTTATTTAACTCAGCCCTGTAAGAAAATAAATAACAATGTATTTATAATCCAATAATAGATTACAAATTAAATTGAAAGTTTAATATTTCATATCTTTTGTAGGTATTCATTCCTTAAAGTCAAGACAGCTAATAGAGATGGCAAAGAGAGAAGTCTTTACAAGTACATTTGACAACAGATTGTTTTCCCTCCTGATATTAACTATATGTGCATTAGGCAAACTAGTAGAAGGAACGCAAGTCCAGGACACACTTCCATCCGAAGATGACCTAATCGTGGTAACAAAGAAAGGGCCAGTAAGAGGAAGGATTGTCGAGGGATTCGACGGACGCTCAGTTAACGCCTTCTTTGGAATTCCCTTTGGTAAGGACACAGCGGGAATCAATCGTTTCCGACCATCCCAACCTCCAGACCCATGGACCGAGGTGTACAATGCTACCGAAAAACCGCCCGCATGCTTCCAGAATAATAATGTAACTAGGACTGAGAACTGTTTGTTTCTGAATGTTTGGACCCCGCGGCCTTGTCCAACTGAACCAGTTCCGGTCATGGTGTGGTTACACGGTGGAGGTTTCACTGGTGGACAGTCCGGGTTTCCCGTTTATGATTCTCAAGGGCTGGTAGCAGAAGGAGGAGTAATCGTAGTAAGTACGAACTACCGTCTGGCAGCATTAGGATTTCTTTATCTTGGAAATGAAGGTGCTCCTGGCAATGCAGGTTTGTTTGACCAGTTACTTGCGATTCAGTGGGTCAAAGACAACATCCAGTACTTCGGAGGGGATCCAGAGAGAATTACTTTGTTTGGAGAAAGTGCTGGGTCGGGATGTGTAACTCACCATCTGTTCTCTCCACTTAGTAGGAACTACTTCCAGCAGGCCATAATGCAAAGTGGAACAGCCCTTGCACCATGGGGTTACCTTGAGAAAGAAACAGCTATCAACAGATCTCTTACACTTTCCGAATTAGTCGGTTGTCCTAATGATCGCAATCAATTGGATGCTGTTGTGGAATGTCTACAGACTGTAGATGCGGAGGAACTTGTAACCAAACAAGCTGCTGTTATGGGTATAATGGATCCTGGTTTTGTGCCCGTCATCGATGGAACTCTGTTGGTGGAGAGTCCAAAAGAGTCCCTTCAGAAGGGGAACTTCAAACAAACCAATATCCTATTAGGAAATGTGGTAAACGAAGGTATTCTGTTCGCCTATCTCACTTTTCCTGATATTATTAGATTGGTTGAGGACCTGAATGTTACTCGCGAAGAGTTTATGTCCATGGTTACTCGGTTGGATCCATATCAAGAAAAAGTGTCCAATCTATCAATAGCCTTCATGTATACCGAGTTGCCTGGGACGGAAGACTTCGCAGGAAACAGGGACGGAATCGACCAGCTGATGGGTGACTATTATTTTAATTGCGACACTAATGATGTAGCTGAAGGCTATTCTCAAGCTGGAAACAAAGCATACAAATACGTGTTTGACTTCAGGCCTTCAATCAGCAGATGGCCTACATGGGTTACAGCTTCACACGGCTATGAACTTCTTTACTCCTTTGGCACGGCCCTTAACAGATCTAATGGTTTTCAAGATCTCGATGTTCAATTAAGTCGACGTATGATTCAACTCTGGAGTAATTTTGCCAAAACTGGGTAAGTAGTTTCCAACTAATTAACTGCTAATTTTTCATTGTTCAGTAAATGGAGCAACCTAGTTTGTTTTAAAAGTAATCCCTTTCTATAGAAGCTCCAAAAACAGTAATTCATTATTTAATATATGCCTATTGGGCAAACTACGTAATCACTTTTTAGCGAGTTTTTCTTTGTTGGTATTTTTTGGTTTCTCTTCATGTTAAATGATATTGGCATCTTAAATCCGAAAAGATATTCGATTTAATTCTGATGTAATGGATGGTGAGGTAAAATATCGGAAGAGCTGTTTGGACTTTTATAGTCCAGACAACCCTTGACCACATTCCTACCAACCTTAAAACACGCTGTTTATTGGCACACAATGCCCTGAAGCCTAATTTCGAAGAATGGAAACTTAGGACATGATGCTTAAAACCGATATCCGAATTCGGACTTTGTGCAACATTAAACATGTTTATACATGTCTAAACTCTATTTACCTGCATGATTAAAATCCTTAATATTTTTCAGGTGATAATTCATCCTTATTATCTTAGTGTTGTTCTTTATCAAGAAACGGAAATTAATTTTTTTATTTCTCTTTAAAGGGATCCAAACTGTGCTTCCAGTTCGTGTCCAGAAGAACAACTTTGGCCTCCTTATACGCCTTCTCGTAAGGAATATCTTATCTTCAATAGTAATTTAGGAGAAGTGGGTACTAACCACCGTATAAAACCATGTAGCTTTTGGCGTTGTTATCTACCTAAACTCATGGAGTTAACTAGTAAGTTCTTCACTCAATACAGTTGGATTTTATTTTATATGAACAGCAGCTTGTTTTTTTTGAAGCCTACCAATTTATTAGGAAATCGAGATTTTCCATATCATCCCAAATAAAATAGGCTGGGTTACTTTGCGACAGAACTATTTCTGTGGAACCTCCTCGATGAAGTCAAAGGTGTACGATGAACAGGCAAGAGGATGGGTGCACATGCGCTGGAGTTTGTTGTTGGCTGTGCTATGATCTTGCAGTAGCCACTTCGATATATCGATGCAAAGTGTTCGGGATCTTTAATCCGTAATCTCTGTGGATTAATAACAACCATCAGTAACGAGAGCATTAGTCTAGGCGAAGGAAGATAATCCAACTTGGTACATACACATCGGAAAGCATCATTGCCAACAAACACCAAAATCTTCGACTCCAGACATCAAGAACCCGTTTCGAAATCGGGCCTGTGGAACTATGAGTCGGTTTAGACGTTGTTCCATTCTGTAGGTTGGCAGATTACCTCGAGCAGTCATAGAAGCAATCCTGCGTGGCATTCAGTCGACTAGATGAGAACCTGGGATCATCTAAACGTATCCTTAGTAAACTTCAAAAACCAACAGATCTAAAAGCAATTTCACTACTGATAGCAATCTAACAGTACTATTACGTGCGTTTTCTAATATTTTGGTAGGTCAATGTATAAAAAAAATAATTCAATTGCACTAAAAATGCATTCAACCTTTTTATTACTTGTTTTCCAAAAATATGATCGAAATTGATTTAAAATTATTTGAAGCTGATAATGGAGTTCGTTGTTGGAATTGAACCTAATTAACGAAATATAAAAATATTGCCGTTCTTTTTTTTTTTTCGGAAGGAAAAAACCATGCCACCCTCTCCTAAGACCGACCAACTCAGCCGTGTTGTGAAAAAGGCCCATAAAAATTCCTTCCTCCATCGACGTCATGCAGTTGGGTGGAAAAAGCCTCAAATCAGGCTTTTTCCACCGAATGTGCGGAGGACGAGTGCTACCCACTAGGGCCTCCTCAGAGCGTCCCATATGTGTTCGATGGGATTTAGATCGACTGATCGGGCAGCCCAATCCATACGAACAATGTCCTCACTTTCCTAAAGCATATCAACAGCTGCAGTCCTATGGGATGTGGCGTTATCATCCATAAACACGTACTCGGGGTCAATGGTACCTCGGAACAGACGCATATGGGGAAGGATTACCTCAGTGACGTGCACCGGTTACAGTACCGCCTTCCAGTATCTGGAGTTGTGTACGTCCTTTCAAGATAACGCCTCCCCAGATGAACACCTGGATCGCAATATCGATCCCTTTTCAGTGATGTTTGTGGGGTGATACCATATGCCAACTTCTCGCCAGATTAGCTGACATCCAGAATCCCTGTGAGACTGAATCTACTGACGTCAGTAAAAATTGTGGTTCTAACCTTCAGAAATAGTGTTTGTCCTTATCTTTTGCACACCATTGTAGTAATAGTGAGTGTTTAATAGTATAAATTTATTTCTTGCTACTGAATTAATTCCAACTACAATTTATTTCAGGTCCATAAACGATGTATGGGCAACACGAGGTCTGTGAATTGTGGCTGTATTCTGACGCCACCTAGTGTTTAATTTGAGCTACAAGGAAGTTAAAATATTGCCCAGCCTTTGATAACTTTCAAATCATGCGCCGTTATGAACTTCAAAAGCAACAAGTCAAGGAACTGCTGTTTACAGTTTTATTTATTTATTTTTTTTAATTTAAGTAGTTGTTATATCGTTAATAAATAAATAAATATTCCATCTGACAGGGTTTCACTTATTTTCACTTGAAATACATTGTATTAAAACGAATCTTTCTTTTATGTGCAGATTTATAAATACACTGCCCATACAAAATATAAGTAAAATGATATCGTGTAAGAGTATGAGGTTGTTATGAGAGGTGTTTCTGAATATGTTTATGGCAACATATTCAGAAACACCTCTCATTGGCCTGGCTTTTAAATCTATAAAGCTGAATCACGTGTCATTGGAAAAGTGTGATATGTAAAAATAATGCAAAGAAGAGATGCAATCTTCAATATCCGATGACAGGACTCAGGTCATCGAGTCCTGCCGATGACCTGAGGCACTTTTATGGGCTTTTCTGAATGTGGCCAAGTTAGTCGGTCTCAGGCGAGAATAACAAGGGTTTTTATCCCGAATAGTCTGATTTTTCGTCCAGCAAACAGAAGGTCGACCACAGAACACACGCAATTTCCAGACAGTATATACGGAACAATACGGTATTAGTTGTTGCTCCCAAAAACCCTCTTACAAAAAGAATCCGAGCACTCCAGTGTATTGTGGTAGGATCTTAGGAGCAGCCGCTTCTGTAAATTTCGTGTGTTTTGCAAAAAGTTCTGTGATCGGTTTTCTGGACCAAAAATCGGAGTTTTTGGAAGAAAAAAACCATGGTAACCTCATCTGGGACCGATTAACTCAGCCACATTAAGAAGACACCTAAAAATCCCTTACTCGTATATTTTTATTGGCGATTCGACAACTGTGCTATCCACGAGGGCCGTACATTAGTCTCTCTCAAGGAAAACAAGCAAAAGCTTTATTAAAATTGTCTGATCTTATCTGAAGAAGGAATATTTTAGGAATTTCATGAATCTCTTTAGGAAATCTTTCTTATCAAGATGTTTCTGTATTGTATCCTCAATCAGTGATTGTTCCTCATTGGAGAAGTCGTACTCAACTGGTCCATAGGTTACTCATTTCCAATTTAGTCCCTTCCTTCGGAATGGGGGACATTCTCAAACGAATGACAACGAATTGAGATAAGTTCAATTCGGTGAATTGAACTTACAAACAAAGCTAAATGAATTGGACGCACCTATCAGTTTGGGAACCATATCTAAACCACATAATTATTTTTCTGGTTTCTCTCCCAAGAGGTAAACAAGATTACTAAAACAGCTGGTAATATCCTAAGAGAAAAGTGGCAATGCCACTTCTTATTGAAAACGAAAAACTAAAGGCAACTTAATCAGGAGGTACAAAATAGAACAGATCTTAATGGGATTACAAATACCTGCCCGGCCTTTGTGATAAATTCTGATGCCACCAGACGAGTAGTAGTAGTGGCACATGATGCAAGAAAGCAAGTGTAGGAGCTTATGCAGCATCAGCCCAAAAAAAAAAAAATCACACCATTCCCTCCAAATGCCTGTCCAGTTCCTCCTTAAATTTATTTAACCTATCAACTTCCACAACGACAGATGGAAGTTTGTTCCAGCAATTAACCACCCGCTGGCTAAAGGCAAATTTCCGCACATCTATTCTACATCTGTCCTTTCTTAATTTGAACTTATGTCCGCGTAGGTTGGTAATCTGAACAAGTGGAAGGATCCCATCAGAATTCAGCGTGCTCAACCAATTCAAGGCCTTATAGACCTCAATCAGATCACCGCGCAGGTGCCTAGTCTCCAGCCACTGCAATTTGCAGAACTTAAGCCTCTCTTGGTAAGAGAATCCCTTCATTCCCCTCACCAATCGTGTTGCTCTTCTCTGTACACGCTCAAGCAAATCTACATCCTTCCTAAAATGAGGCCTCCAGACCTGTACGCAGTACTCAAGGCGTGGCCTGACCATTGCCTTATACAGAGGGACAATCACCTCCTTTTCCCTGCTAGCAAAATTCCTATATATCATTGACAAAACCCCATGACCCGCCCTAGCAGCCTGTCTGCACTGCTCAGAAAACTTCATATCTGACTGCACCATTACTCCCAGGTCTTTTTCATTTTCTACCACCTTAAGTGTAGTACCACACAGTTGGTACGTTTCTCTGGGGTTACTTCTACCCATATGCAGTACTTTGCATTTGTCAAGGTTGAACTTCAGTTTCCACTTCTTAGCCCATCTGCCCAAATTATCTAGATCTTGTTACAGTAGCACACTGCCATTACTGTCATTAACAACCCTGCCAACCTTTGTGTCATCTGCAAACTTCGACATTAAACCTGATATACCTTCATCAACATCATTGATAAATACACAAAACAACAGTGGACCCAACACCGAACCCTGTGGGACTCCACTAATAACATTAGTCCACGAAGAGCAGCACCCATTGATTACCACCCTCTGTCTTCTCCCACTTAACCATCCTTTTATCCATTGTAGCAACTTACCCTTAATACCATTCTGCTCCAATTTGTACAGTAGTCTTCCATGCGCAACAGTGTCAAAAGCTTTCCTGAAATCCAAGTATATGATATCAAAATTATTTTTTGCATCCAGTTCCTTTGTGACCACATCATAATAACCAATCAAATTTGTCAGACAAGACTTTCCCTTAACAAACCCATGCTGTGTTTGAATTATTGCTGTAGTCTTGTCTAGATGATCCTGCAATGCATCTTTAACCAGCGACTCCATTATTTTACCCGGAACAGAAGTTAAACTAACTGGTCTGTAATTACTCGTGTCACCCTTCGATCCACCTTTGTGAATTGGGGACACATTGCTGTTTCTTGTATTCTGTCTATCTTGTGAACTCCTCTGATCATTTGGTCGTCCCGGAGTATAAACAGAAAATTTATTATTATTTATTATTTGCACATCTCCAGTCCGTGGGAACCTCCCCTGAGTCCAAAGATGCTCTCATAATTATGGCTAAGGGTTTGCTTAGTTGCTTTGCCGCCTCCTTTAAAATAACTGGATAGATCCCATCCACCCCAGGTGCCTTTCTTATGTTTAACTTCAACAATTTCTCCTCCACTTTGCTCTCAGTTGTTACAAAATCATTAAGCACACTGCTACAATTTGATAACCTTCTTCCATTTTCAAATTGTAATAATTCCTCACGTGTGAATGTAGATGCAAAATACTCATTCAGTTTGTTTGCTATCTGAGCAGGATTATCAACAGTCGAACCATCGATGTCAAGTGGACCAATCATATTCAGCCCCTTCCTTTTAGAGTTTATATAAGTAAAGAAATCCTTGCTGTTTTTCTTAGCATCTTTTGCCAAGGATTTCTCGTAATCCGCCCTCGCCTGCCGAACCTCCTTTGTGACCTGATTACAGACTAGCTTATATCTGCCACAGGCTTCTGCGTCACCTGATAATTTATATGCATCCCATGCATTTTTCTTCTCTGTCACGAGTCTCATTAGTTCATTTGATAACCATTTAGGCCTAAACCTTGAACAATATTTCTTAATCGGTATATAAAGTCTAGTAGCTTCCACGATTAATTCTTTGAATGCTTCCCACTTAGAATTTACTGTTTGTAACATCGTCAGTTGATCCCACTGTACAGAATTTAAAAACTGTCTGAGACCACTGTACTCCCCTTTACGGAAGCAAAAACCCTTTCCTTTACCCCTGACGGTCGAGGTTATCCCTTCTCAGCTGATAAGGGAGCCAGACCTCTCATGTTCAGAACCTAATCATTCTGGGTTACTAGCTGCTTCTCCTTTTCCTACCTCATATGCAGACTGTTCGAATTTCGGTACAAAAGAATGGACAAAAAGTGGTTAAGTCAAAAACCTTATTACTAAGACCCTCAAGTGTGATCTTAAGACTGTTAGACGTCACGGTTCTTCATGGATTTTGCACTCAGTTCTCTACCTGCGTTCTTGTCACACACTCCGTAATGAATTTTTACTTAATTTCTCTTTACTGCTCTCTATGGAGGACTTTAGTCACTCTCTTGCTTACCTTGAGACTGTAATAAATACTTTGGGATCGAATAACAATATATTGATCTTATCGGACGTCAATGCAAAATCGAACTTGGCACAGCTCTTCTACAGATGCACATGGCCTTCTCTTAGAAGAGTTCATAATTAATTATTGTTTTTCAATTCACAACAAGCCTAATCACCCTCATACTTTTTCAAGTTATGCAGGAGAATCTAATATAGATATAACGATGACAAACTCTCATTTTGATTTGTGTCTTGATGACTGGACTGTGCATACGGACCAGTGCACCTGGTACACTTTCTCACAGCCAGAATTAACAAGATTTTCCATCAGAAATATTGACTGGAATGCTTTTGACTCTTCCATTCTTCTGGACCTTGAGCAACAGAAACTTGCTTCTTTTGAAACCTTACGGATTTTTCATCAAGTGAACTATATCCAAATTGACATAATAAAAGCGTCATATAAGTCTTCTAGGAAAAGAGGGTTAATCAGAAGAAGTTTACCGTTTTTACCAGCAGTATTCTTCATTGAGGAAAAGCTACGTGAAGGCCATTGCCTCTAAGTACGCCGCTGTGGAGATTTATAAGGGGTCGGCCGCTCAAATTAACGAAAGGACATACACTGTGCTGCCACTTTATTAGGTACACCTACCTAGTAGAATGTTGAGCCTCCTTTAGCCTTCAAAACAGTCTGAATTCGTCTAGGCATGGATTGAACAAGATGGTGAAAACGTTGTGCAGGAATGGAGTACCATGCAGACATGAGTGTGTCACATAGTTCATTGAGATTCGACGAAGGTGTAGGCCTGCAGCAAATAGCCCTTTCCAGCTCATCGCATAAATGTTCCAGGATTGAGATCCAGGGACTGAGAGGGCCACTGCAGAAAATGATTCATGTGACTTGTCATGTTCCTGAAACCATTACATAGTGATTCGGGCTTTGTGCACCGGCACATTATCCTGCTAGAAGTAATCACCTGACTGAGGATAAACTGTCAACATGAACGGATGCACTTGATCAACAACGATGTTTAGGTAGGCTGTGGCATTCAGACGTGAATCTGTGGGTATCAATGGACCCAACGTGCGCCAAGAAAACATTCCCCCACACCATAACGCTGCCCCCACCACCTTTCACAGTAGTCGTCAGACATAACGGGTCTATGGATTCATGTTGTTTTCGCCAAATTCTTCCGTCAACGTGATGCACCAGGAACTTCGACTCGTCAGACCAAGCAACTGTTTCCTAATCCTCGATAGTCCACAGTGCTGGTGTTGCTGTGCCCACAGGAGGCGTGCTCTCTTGTTCTTCGTTGATAACAAAGGTACACGATGTGGTCGTCGGCTGTTGTAGCCCATTCGCGACAAAGTTCAACTAGTGGTCCGTTGCGATATTTTGTTCTGCACACCGTTGTATTCTGACGTGATGTGGGACATTGTGGCCTGTCTCTTTGTTTGCACAATTCTAGCTATCCTCCTCTGACCTCTCTCTCTCATTAACAAGCGCATTTTCTTCCACAGGAGTGCCATTGAGAGGATGTTGCACCATTCTCAATACACCCTTGAAACTGTCTGCGTGAGAAGTTCAGGAGAAGTGCATTTCAAATTTGCTTTGTCCAGCACGTCTTGCACCTACAACCATGCCACATTCGAAGTCCGTTAGATCACTCCTTTTCCCCATTCTTGCTACGGTTTGTACGCTTGACTGATATTGGAAAGGTTGATCTGCTGCATTTATATCCACAACTGTGGTCATGTGACTTGCAACGATGTGGGACAAACCATTTGTGTGCACAGCAGGGGTGTAGATAATAAAGTGGCAGCACAGTGACTGGACTGGACGGTGGATTTTTTCTTTTCATCGCAGATTCATTTGTAGCAAGCAAGCATATCATTCACCCCTCTGTTAACTTTTAAGAGTCGTTCTCTGTCAGGATCCATCTTTTCAAACCTCGCCATTGCCGATGCAATTTCACGAAATGCCATTACCATCTCTCTGGTGATGAAGCATCTCTGCTCCTCATTTGGTTCATCTTGAGCTTCGTCAGCATTTTCTTCTTTCACTCTCGTTGCCTGCATGTCAATAAGTTCTTCGTTAAATAATTCCTTCTTTTCTTTCTCTACTAACTCCTCCACGTCTTTGGCCTCAACCTCCAACTGAAGTAGCTCTGCAACCTTTACATTCTTATCTGTACCTCTTCATCTTTTTCAAATCCTTCGAAGCCTTTTATGTGACGTGGGCATAATTTCTTCCATGCGCCATCTTAAACATTTTAATATTTAAGATGGCGTGGTAAATATTGTAAGATTTTCAAACGTCTCTTAAGGTAAAGTTTTTCTCATCGTCTACTGCAGACAATGCCTGAGAAAATGCTGTGCGTAAAAAAGAGCACCCTGATCAGTAGGTTGGATGAGTGCAGTCGCGTTTGGCGGTAGAAATATGACTCTCACATTCGAATTAAAATCATCTAGATGTCCAGGAGCATTATCTAATAGAAGCTAAATCTTGAGAGGAACATCGTTGTTTTTATAATATTTTTCAACCTCAAGAATGAAGCAGCCTTTAAACCAATCCTCAAAGAGAGATATTGTTATCCACGCTCTCTGGTTTCATCGGAAATGCACGGGTAGGGTGGCTTTATTGATGCCCTTAACTGCACGAGGATTTCCAGAATGGTACACAGGCAGTGGTTTTAATCTGCAATCTCCCGCTGCATTAGCCCCAAGCAAGAGCCCTATCTTTTGACCCCTTGAAATCTGGCACTGTCCTTTCCTCATTGGCATTATATTTTCGATTCGGAATTTTTTTTCCAATACAGAGCAGTCTCGTCAACGTCAAAAATTTGTTGAGTTGAATAGCCGTCTTCATCAATAGTTTTCCAACACATCACAAAATTTCTCTGCAGCTGAAGAATCAGCACTGGCGACTTCACCACATACTTTAATGTTTTGGAAACCAGCACGATGCTTGAACCTATTAAACCACCCGTTGCTTTTGGAATGTTCATTAGACTCAGGAGCACTTGCTTCTGAGGCGTTAAAAATTAATTCTTATAACGGGAACATATGACAACGATGAAAGGGTGGTGACCTTCTAAAAGTGACCTTTTAGAGAGATAAATAGCTTAGTAATATAACGATATTTTCACATTTCCTGCATTTACTGCACGTGTTTTTGCAATAAGTGAAGTCTGTGAACTTCCTATCAGATGACATCCGGTTTCTAGTTAGAAAGTTGTTGGACCACTCCTGATTTGAAAGTTTTCAACTACTCCCCGGTAAATTATGTGATAGCGAGTTTCCAGCAGGGGCATTGCAACTTTCCAGAATATTTTGCGAAACTTCCGTTGTCATGCGGAAGAGTACAAATGTTTATTGAGTAGGTGACAGTTCACAAAGTGTGAAGAGTTCAGGGAGTGCACAGACGAAAGTTATCTTCCTAATGGTAAGCGTAACGTTTAAAAAAAAAATGTCTTGTGTTTGGCGCCAGCAAAATATAACTTTGGAAGTTATTTTAAAATCATTGTGGTGTAATATTTACAATGTAGAGACTTACATTTACAGGTAGATTCAAAATTCTTGTTGCATTCCAAATATCGGTAAGCATAATGAAGATGGAAGAATAACGTTTCGGGGTGGGGAGGAGACTGTCGTTGTTGGTTTTCTTTAATATTATTATTATTTTACCCTTCCCTCCCGCAGATGCAGCTTAAGCCTTATGTTTCCTTCTACCATTTGACCATTACTAATAGGAGTAAGATCTGGTGAATGTGGTATCATTTCTCAGAATCATTCTTGTACGATTCTGGCACCCACTCCGTACCAAAGAAACATTCACCATACATACTGTGATAGCACCACCACCAGATGCTTGGATTGTCTTAACAAGGCGAGTAGGGTCCATCGCTCCGTAAGGTACTCGCCACCCTCCCTACTTACCATCAGCGCAAAACAAAATATGTCGTGTTTCATCTGACCACATGACTTTCTTCCACTGTCCAGTCCGTGTTCTCGGAACCAGCGCAAACAGATTCTGTTTCTCTGAAAATGGCTTCCCAAGAAGGAGGCAACTGCTAATCCCCAATTTCTTCAATTCCCTGCGAATGGTAGAGGTTGAAACAAAGCAGTTCTGGGCTTGGTTGAATTCAGATGTTATTTGGCACTCACTGGATGTCCAGTTTTTCTGTACAGTCCTCAGAGTACGACTTCGCTGTTTGAAGTATTGTTTTTCTGTCACATTTAGGCCTTTGAGTTGTGGAAGAACCACCTGCTTTTCAATCATTAAGAACCTTTGAGATGGATGCTTTTAAGAAACCAGTTTTGATTTCCGTTTCTTGAATCGTGCCTCATGCTAAACGTGCATCTCTCTCGGAAAATATCTATGACAAAAAAAGGAGATAATAATGTTTTTCTGATAATTGTTGGTTATTTCATTAGATTTATGATATTTATGAATCAGTGTATTTATAATCCAATAATAGATTACAAATTAAATTGAAAGTTTAATATTTCATATCTTTTGTAGGTATTCATTCCTTAAGTCAAGACAGCTCATAGAGATGGCGAAGAGAAAAGTCTTTACAAGTACATCTCACAACAGATTGCTTTCCCTTTTCATATTTGCCCTATGTGCATTAGGCAAACTGGTTGAAGGAATGCAAGTCCAGGACACGCTTCCATCCGAAGATGACCTAATCGTGGTAACAAAGAAAGGGCCAGTAAGAGGAAGGATTGTAGAGGGATTCGACGGAAGCTCAGTTAACGCCTTCTTTGGAATTCCCTTTGGTAAGGACACAGCGGGAATCAATCGTTTCCGACCATCCCAACCTCCAGACCCATGGACCGAGGTGTACAACGCTACCGAAAAACCGCCCGCATGCTTCCAGAATCGTAATGTAACTAGGACTGAGAACTGTTTGTTTCTCAATGTTTGGACCCCGCGGCCTTGTCCAACTGAACCAGTTCCTGTCATGGTGTGGTTACACGGTGGAGGTTTCACTGGTGGAGAGTCCGGGTTTCCCGTTTATGATTCTCAAGGGCTGGTAGCAGAAGGAGGAGTAATCGTAGTAACTACGAACTACCGTCTGGCAGCATTAGGATTTCTTTATCTTGGAAATGAAGGTGCTCCTGGCAATGCAGGTTTGTTTGACCAGTTACTTGCGATTCAGTGGGTCAAAGACAACATCGAGTACTTCGGAGGGGATCCAGAGAGAATTACTTTGTTTGGAGAAAGTGCTGGATCGGGATGTGTAACTCACCATCTGTTCTCTCCACTTAGTAGGAACTACTTCCAGCAGGCCATAATGCAAAGTGGAACAGCCCTTGCACCATGGGGTTACCTTGAGAAAGAAACAGCCATCAATAGATCTCTTACACTTTCCGAATTAGTCGGTTGTCCGAATGATCGCAATCAACTGGATGCTGTTGTGGAATGTCTACAGACTGTAGATGCGGAGAAACTTTTAATCGAACAATCTACTATCGATGGCATAATGGATCCTAGTTTTGTGCCCGTCATCGATGGAATTCTGTTGGTGGAGAGTCCAAAAGAGTCCCTTCAGAAGGGGAACTTCAAACAAACCAATATCTTGTTAGGAAATGTGGTAAACGAAGGTATTCTGTTCGCCTATCTCACTTTTCCTAATATTATTAGACTGATTGAGGACCTGAATGTTACTCGCGAAGAGTTTATGTCCATGGTTACTCGATTGGATCCATATCAAGAAAAAGTGTCCAATCTATCAATAGCCTTCATGTATACCGAGTTGCCTGGGACGGAAGACTTCGCAGGAAACAGGGACGGAATCGACCAACTGATGGGCGACTATTATTTTATGTGCGACACTAATGATGTAGCTGAAGGCTTTTCTCAAGCTGGAAACAAAGTATACAAATACGTGTTTGACTACAGGCCTTCAATCAGCAGATGGCCTACATGGGTTACAGCTTCACACGGCTATGAACTTCTTTACACCTTTGGCACGGCCCTTAACAGATCTAATGGTTTTCAAGAACTGGATATTCAATTAAGTCGACGTATGATTCAACTGTGGAGTAATTTTGCCAAAACTGGGTAAGTAGTCTCCAACTAATTAACTGGTAATTTTCCATTGTTCAGTATATGGAGCAACCTAGTTTGTTTTAAAAGCAATTCCTTTCTATTTGGAAGCTCCAAAAACAATAATTCATTTTTAATATGTGCCTGTTGGGCAAACTACGTAATAACTTTGAATAGTTTTTTTTTTCGTGAGTATTTTTTGGATTCTCTTCATGTTAAATGATAATTGGCACCTTAAATCTGAGAAGATATTCCATTAATTCCTTGTAATGTAATGGAAGTTATATATCGTCCAATTTCTTCTGTATCAAGCCTATTAAAGCTCTTTGAGAAATCTCTTCTGAGAAGAGTGAAGGATCTACTGCCATAGATCCTTCACTCCAGTGTTCAAACCTTTCTGGAGTCATAATGTCTTTTTTTTCTTTCATCTTGAATCTTTCATCTTTTTTCTTCCAGACAGTGTCTGGAGACTAGGCACCAGCGAGGTGATCTGATAGAGGTGTATAAAGCCTTGAATGGTTTAAGCATGCTTAATGCTGATGGGATTCTTCCTCTTGCTCAGAATAATCACATGAGAGGGCATAAATTCAAATTGAGAAAAGACAGATGTAGGATAGACGTGCGGAAATTTGCCTTTAGCCAGCGGGTGGTCGGTTGGTGGAACAGACTGCCATCCCTTGTGGTGGAGGTTGATAGCCTAAATAAGTTTAAGGCTCAGCTGGACAGGTATTTTGAACGAACAGAGGGGTGAAGTGGAAGTGGGTTTTTTTTTTTTTTTTTTTTGGCTGATGCTGCATAAGCTTGCTTTCTTGCATCAAATGCCTCTACTAATGCTGATGCTAATGCTAATATTTTAAGGTTAGCAATCTTTGTTTATTATGTTGTGTAATATCTTTTATGTAAACCCCTGGCTTGTACCATGAGGGGAGTTGTATACAGCAATTTGAATATAATGAAGAGTTCTTAAAACCGATATCCGAATTCGGACTTTGTACAACATTAAACATGTTTAAACATGTCTAAACTCGATTTAACTGCATGACTAATTTTATTAGGAATTCCTTTTTATTTGAGGTGAGAATTCATCCTTGTTATCAAGAAACACAAATTAATTTTTTTTATTTCTTTTAAAAGGGATCCAAACTGTGCTTCCAGTTCGTATCCAGAAGAGCTACTTTGGCCTCCTTATATGCCTTCTAGTTTTATTATTTCTTTTAAAAGGGATCCAAACTGTGCTTCCAGTTCGTATCCAAAAGAGCAACTTTGGCCTCCTTATACGCCTTCTCGTAAGGAATATCTTATCTTTAATAGTAATTTAGGAGAAGTGGGCACTAACCACCGTATTAAACCATGTAGCTTTTGGCGTGATCATCTCCCTAAACTCATGGAGTTAACTCGTAAGTTCTTGACTCAATACAGTTAGATTTTATTTTATATCAAGAGAAGTTAGTTTTTTAAAGCCTACCAATTTATTGGAAAATCGACTCGAGCTTTTCCATATCATCGCAAATAAATTATGCTGGGTCACTTTGCGACAGACCTATTTCTATGGTACCTCGATGAAGTCAAAGGTATACGATGGACAGGCAAGAGGATGGGTGAACTTTCGCTCGAGTTTCTGTTGTTGGCTGTGCTATGATCATCTTGCAGTAGCCACTTCCATATATCAATGCAAAGTGTCCTGGATATTTAATCTGTAACCTCGATGGATTAATACCAACCACCAGTAACGAGAGCACAAGTCTAGTTGAAGGAAGATAGTCCACAACTAAATGTCCAACACATCGAAAAGCATCATTGCCAACAAACACCAAAATCTTGGACTCCAGACATCAAGAACCTGTTTCAAAATTGGTTCTGTGGAGCTATGAGTTGGGTTAGACGCTGTTGCAGTCTGGAGGTTGGCAGATCACCTCGAACAATCATAGAAGCAATCCTGCGTGGCATTAACTCGACTAGGTGTGAACCTGGGATCATCTAAACGTATCCTTAGTAAACTTCAAAAACCAACAGATCTAAAAGCAATTTCACTACTGATAGCAATCTAACAATACTATTACGTACATTTTCTAATATTTTGGTAGGTCAATGTATAAAAATAGTTCAATTGCAATAAAAATGCATCCAACCTTTTATTACTTGTTTTCCAAAAATATGATCAATTGATAAAATTATTTGAAGTTCATAATGGAGTTCGTTGTTGGAATTGAACCTAATTAACGAAATATAAAAAAATTGCAGTTCTTTTTTTTTTTCGGGAGGAAAAACCATGCCACCCTCTCCTAAGACCGACCAACTCAGCCACCGTTGTGAAAAAGGCCCATAAAAAATCCTTCCGCCATCGACGGGACTCAAATCGGGTTTTTTCCACCAGATGTGGGGAGAACGAACCCTATCAACTGTGCTATCCACTAGGGCCTCAACCCCTTTGCTGTAGAATCTATCACTGAAGAGGATGGTAAACATCGAGTGGCCCATTTATTAGGAACACCTACCTAATAGAGCGTATAACTGGTTCTCAGAACAGCCTGGATTCGCCTTGGCATGGACTCAATAAGATGTAAAAGCATATCGTAGAGATTCTGATCCATTTTGACCCAACTGAATAATTGTGGTTGTCTACTTCGAAGATTTCTTTCCAGCTCATTCCACAGGTGCTTAATTTGAATGAAATCTGGTAACTGGGGGATGCATCTACATTAAGTAAATATTTTGTGGTTGTAACCTTTAGAAATAGTGTTGGTCCTTAAATTTTGCACACTAGTGTAGTAATAGAGTGTTTAATAGAAAGAATTTATTTCTTGCTACTGAATTAATTCCAACTACAATTTATTTCAGGTCCATAAACAATGTATGGGCAACACGAAGTCTGTGAATTGTGGCTGTATTCTGACGCCACCTAGTGTTTAATTTGAGCTACAAGGAAGTTAAAATATTGCCCAGACTTTGATAACTTTCAAATCATACGCCGATATGAACTTCAAAAGCAACAAGTAACTGCTGTCTATAGTTTTTATCAGGAGCACCCGGAGAAAAAGGATGAAACAGTTTGGGAGATCTTAGAAACTGGAGTATATTTAATTATTATTTTTTTTTTGTTTCATTTTAAGTAGTTCTTATATCGTTAATAAATAAGTATTCCTTCTGACAGGGGTTTCACTGATTTTCAATTTAAATACATTGTTTTAAGACAAATCTTTCTTTTATGTGTAGATTTATAAATACAAGAAATACACTGCCCATACAAAATATAAGTAAAATGTCGTCTAAGAGTATAAGGTTGTTATGAGAAGCCTTTCTGAAAACAGAAGATCGACCACAGAACACACGCCATTTCCAGACAGTATATACGCAACAATACGGTATTAGTTGCTGTTGCTCCCAAAAACCCTCTTACAATAACAATCCCAGGATACTCCAGTGTATACAACCAGTATTTTAGTAGGATTTTAGGAGCATCCCGCGTCTGTAAATTTCATGTGCTTTGCAAACAGTTCTATGGTCGTTTTTCTGGAGAAAAAACCATGGTACCCTCGTCTGAGACCGATTAACTCAGCCACGTTAGGAAGAAGGCCCGTAAAAATCCTTCTTGGGTATTTTTATGGGCGATTCAGCAACTGTGCTGTCCACGAGGGCCATACATTAGTCTCTCAAGAAAAACAGAAGCAAAACCCTTACTAAAATTGTCTGACTTCATCTTAAGAAGGAATATTTTAGAAATTTCAAGAATCCCTTTAGGAAATCTTTCTTATCAAAATGTTTCTGTATTGTATCCTTCATCAGTGGTTCTTCCTCACTGGAGAAGTCACACTCAACCGGTCCATAGGATACTCATTTCCAATTTAGTTCCTTCCTTAGGAATGGGGGACACATTTACATACTGTAAACACTTTCGTAATGCATTTTACTTAATTCCCTCTGTATTTCAGCAATTGAAAATAGCAGGTGTACGGTAATAACGTTTATACTGTAATAATATAAAATGTAAACCACCAATTATAAAATTTCTTAAAAATCCTTTCACTCGTTGTCGAGTTATTACATGCGGACGGACAAACAAGTAATTGTCAGATTTCTATTGGTCCATTTGAAGATTAATTCCTAAATATAACAGTAGATGGCAGCACGCTATTATCTGTTGACCATAATTGCAGTTACAGTACTAACATTTTGTACTAAAAAGGATTGGAGGACAAACAAGGACTTTAAAGGATATTAATAGTTTTTATTTTCAATAAATTAATATTAATGCCATATTTTCTGTTTTAAAAAACTTATAAATGTTTTATGAAACCAGATTTTAAGAAATCTCTTTCGTCCTATTCTTGGAATACGAAATCATAATTACATACACTGCTTTCCAAAATTTAAGCAACAGTCATAAAACAAAACATATCCACGTATTCGGTAATATGTGGAAATATTCGACTAAAACTTGCAAGAACACTATCTTTAAAGACAACAGTAAGCTGGGGAAGCTGAAATGAGTTCTTTCTGATTTCATTCACTGCTGCCTCAGGTCTGTACAAAACCTTTGGCCCAGCCCATGACCCTTTGAACCATCTAAGAGAAATATGTCACTAAATACACCACTCGACACGTAGAAAACGTGGTGTTTTCTACGTGTCGAAAGAAATACTGTGGAGGCATTGTATGTGGAGGGATATCGAGGACAGATCCTCAAACCTTGTGTGTGACCTTTTAGGGGTGTGGTAGGCCCAGATTTTCTTTTCATTTCAACGCCACTGCACATAAAGCTTAAGTGGCCGAGGAATATCTTGAAACTGAAGATATTCAACGACTGTCGTGGCCAGCACAATCACCAGACTTAAAATCATTCGAATATGTTGGATGCCCTTGGACGTTGCATTGCACACCTTCAGCCAACTCTTCTGTCACTTGGATGAGTTATGGTCTGTGTAGCTGGTAGAAGAATGAGATTTGTTGCCGCAGGACCTTATAGACACTCTTATATCGAGCATGGTTCACAGCTCTCAGTCCTGTTTGGTCGTTGGAGGGGATCTTACTCCGTACTGGTACGTTATGTGATGATATTTTCGAGCATCTTGTGTCGACTTCTGTAATGGCATCTTTATTCTATGGTACATCACCATACCAAATTTATCATCCCAAGCTGCACGAATTACACCACGTTTTCTACGTTATGTTAATTTTGTCGAGCGCTGTAGGTGACTGACTTAATTTTTGGAAATCAGTGTATGCGGAACTGCTGTATATAGAAAAGATTACTTCATAACCAGAAAATTAATCCTAATGTAGAGTTGAAAATACTTTAATCTCAATGCAATTTTCTCCGAATCTTGTAGAATTTCCGAGGACTTTTCTCCATCTTCTGTGAAAAAGACGCTGGTCCAGCAGCTGGATGAAACTTTCCTTACCTATTTCAACAAACATTGTTCCATTTTAATCTTAATGGATACTTAAAATTCTTTTTAAATTAAAAAAAATCGAAATCCATTCAGCAACGTACATCAATTAAAAGACTTACCATTTATTTGATCTTAATTATGCTGTGACCTCTCCAGTGCCCTGATTACTACTGGCAATAACTCTTCGACCATTAACTGCCACGAGTGAGGCCGGTTTTTTCCAATGGATCTTGTATTTCGAAAATACAAAATAGTTGCTGGATTTGACGCTGCAGGGCGCTGATATGCTTGGAAAACACGACGCATGACTTCGGGCACCATATTTGATAGGGTCCCCAATCCCAGTAGGACTAATACAGGGAGCATTATGGTACCGAGTGCAGTAGCTCCAAATTGTCTGGTCTCTCTTCTTTGTACATCTCTATGCGGTTCGTGGAGCTTAGCATTCGTACTATTTTGGATAAAAAAGATGAGAAGAAGCAATCCTCTCCATGTGTGCATCCTGCATAGACATAAGTGGACTTTACTTATAATATATTGAAAAGATTTTATTTGTTAAATTCTTTAAAAAATCTCTAATAAAAACTCTTTAATAATTAAAAATAATTAAAAGTTGGACGATTTGAAGCCTTTGAGGGGAAATGTTGGCTTAATGTGTCACGCAGTGTGGTCTTGGCACTATGGAAGCAATTGTGGAGATTGGAGAAATCCTAGGAGCCGTTAGACTCTCAACGTACCTCATATGGAAGCAATTGCAGGAGACAGGAACCATGACAAGAAGAGTTGGCTAAAGTCATCCGAGGGCCACTTCAACCAGAACAGACCACTATCTTGCTCTAACAGCAAGACGGAACCCTACGAGGTCCAGTCATCAACTATCCCTAGAAGTTGCTGTGGCCACAGGTAAAAACATTTCCAACCGGACTGTGTTAATAAGGCTCAATTCAAGTGGCTTCTAAGCAAGGAAGCCAGTGTTCTGTATCCTATTAACGCAAAACCACCGCAGAGTTCGTCGAAACTGGTGCTATGAACACGTGACTTTGGAGTCCTGAAAAATGGGGTTCAGTTCTGTTCTCTGATGAGCCCCGTTTTAGCCCAGAAACAGATTCTAAACGTTATTTCATATGAAGACAACGAGGAATGTGGTACCATCTCTCCAACATCAGGGAAAGGGACATTTATGGTGGAGGTTCTCGTGTGGGGAGGAATAATTTTAGGGGGTCCTGTTGGTCCACATTTTGTTTTCATGCATGACAGCGTCACTGCACATAGAGATGAAATGGTGGAGGGATATCTTGAAACAGAAGATATCCAACGACTGCCGTGGCCAGCACAATCAGCAGACTTAAATCCGATTGAACATTTGTGGGACGCTGTTGGTGTCGCATTTCACGCCGACAACTAAATCTTCGCTCAGCTAAGGTCTGCGCTAGTGGAAGAAGGGGATTTATTGCCACATAATCTTACAGACACCCTTACAATGAGCTTGGCTCACTACTGTCAGACCTGTTTAGCCGTTGCAGGAGATCATACGCTGTACTGATGTCATGTGACCACATTATCGAGCATCTTCTTTTGACTTCTGTAATGCGGTCTTTTTGGTAATTCTTATACAACACCTATAGACACCCGTTTTCCACGTGTTCTGTTAATTTTGTCGAGCAGTGTATTTATTAAAATGAAATTTGGCTGCCTAAAACTGCATTTGAAAAATTAATAGAAAAGTTTTTACGTGGCAATCAATCTTATTCCCAAACGTTTTTGAATACTGAATGAATACAGTATCGCTTGTTCAGTTCCAAAAATTCCTTATAGTCCACTCATTAAATGGGCTGTTGTTGTAGTAGGGTGTTAGGTGCATCCTCGACTAAGGCCAATTTACAGCCAGTATATATATTGCTCCATATATACTGGCTGTAAACTGAATGGGTTCTGAGATCGATTTTCTATTTACTGGACGAAAAACCCGAGTTTCCGGAAGAAAAAACCATGCTACACTCGATTGAGACCGACTAAGTCAGCCACGTTGTGAAAAAGGCCCATAAAAATTTTATTTTCTCACGTCATCGACGGGACTCGAACTCAGGTCCTTACCTTCCGAAAAAGGACGGCGATTCCACCAACTCTACTACCCACGAGATACTTGGAAAATTTCCGATGGACCGTTCTCCAAATCTCTAAACAAGGCCGCTTTTTATAAAGACTAAGGCTGGTTTAGCTGCGATATCCAGGACCGTTCATATTTGACAGTCCGCCGTTTACCCCCAGTTGATTCCACTATCTTATAGTCCACTAAGTACATGAGTTATGTTTGTGTGTGTGGTATGGATGTTTAATGGCGCACAAACTGCTGTTGTGGCTATAATGCGCCTATTCATAGGAATGTTAAAAAATAATTAATATGAAGCCAGCTCAAATTCATTTCAGATTAGAAACTATTCATATTCGATCATAAATTCCAATTTGCCACAAAAAAACAATAAAGTTCATTAATATTTGCCTCCTCTTCAATGGTATGATTTAATGTCATCGATTCTCGGAGATTAGCCAGAGAAAGAAATATTGAAGTTTGATGTTGTTGATAATGTGGATAGTCAATCAAAATATGTTTGACTGTTAGATGTTCCGAGCAGTGTGAACACTGAGGAGGATCATTGCCTATGAGTCAGATGAGTATGGCCTGTTCTAATCCCTGCGAGTACCACTTCTTGTCGAACTGTCTGAATGCTTGAGTGCCAAAATTTTGGGTCTTGTTTCAATTGGAAGAGTTTATTATTTGTTTGTTTATGCCATAGCTATGTCCACCGTGCTGCTTGAATTATGATATTATAATCAGAAGCTGGAATGAAGACAGAGGTTAAGTCTAAAGTTGATGGATTTTCAGCAGATATATCAGCCAGTTCATTCCCTTTAATGCCTGAATGTGCTGGAATCCAGCAAAAAGTTCATTTGATTTAAAACAGGGTGATCCTTACAAAAGGGATTCTGCATTGCTCTAATTGAGCTGAGAGAGTTTGCAGATTTTTTTTTTTTTTTTTTTTTTTATGAAAACCCCAAACACGAAAGGTATCAAAACCTATAGTACTTAGTACCGTGCATGGGTTGAAGGAGAAGTATGGGGGGAGGGGGATGCCGCAAACTTTGCTCTAGAGACTAAACATGGGGGTGAAGAGTCAAATTTTCTAGAGCTAATTGTATTGCACATAGTTCTGCTGAACTCAGATGGATACGTGAGTTATTTGCTATAAGGAAAATTTCTTTAGCGAATACTGTATCATTAAAATTAATTTAAATTAACCAGACTTGTTCAAGTAATGAATGTTTGGCCAATAGATGGCGCCACCAGTAATGCGTGAAATACATTTATATGCAAATAAAAATTATTCTTTTCACGTTTAGGTTACAGCAAAGGAAAAAGTCTCAAAAATTATTAATAACATTCTGCATCCTGTATTATAAATTATTTGAAAATATTTGCCAAAATATATATTAAAAAAATCTTTTTTAAAAATACTGAAAAAGAATTCAATATAAATTGCAATTATTGAATATTTACAGATTCTATCAGTAGATGGCAGCACATATCGCCTAATCCACAATCAGCAAGAATAAGCATTCATTCAGATCTTCATAAATTAGAATTCTTATTTAATTTAAGAAATAAAGCAAAGATTGTTATACACTGACTCATATTTAAAAGGAAGTTTTTTAATAATAAAAAAATTGATATTTTATTTATAAATCGAACAAATAACCTTCCTTAATTAACAAATGAAAATTTTGGGACTTAACTCGCCCACGACTTTTATAATAACAGTTACCTTAAAGTATTAATTCTAAATTAAATTTAAATAAACGCTAGATTATTAATCCTAAATTAATTTTAAGATTATTAATTCCAAAATTAACTTTAAATACGATTATATATTTGCTATTTCACAAATAATTTTGTATTTCAAAATCGGTTACCTTTTTGGTACTTGCTTTGCACTTATATCCTCAGACACAAAATGAAGACAAAAATCTTGGAGCTCCTTTGCTTAATTAAAGATAAAAGCGACCCAGAAACATCTGTTTATCTTCGCGTTATGTTAGTGGAAGACCAGAATTCGTGGAAATAAAGGGTGTGTCCTTGGAATCTAGGCCTAAGATTGTGACAACACGTAGTTCGAAATTCCTGGAATAGAACGATATATTAAGGTCTTCACCCGGAAATAGACAGAAGGAATCTTTTAAAACATCAGTAAACGTCAATTAAAATGTTGTGGAACTAGTACATCGATGTAATACCCCCCTTTTGGCTTTTAACAGGTCGACATCACTGTGAAGGACATTCTAGTTCAAACAACCACTTCTGGAACATGTTCTGGATGAGTTTTTTTTCTTGCCATTTACTGGATGGAAGGAGTCGAACCATTAATATTCAGCTAAGGGGGTTAAATCTGAATAGACGTTTGACTGGTGTGACATGCCACTTTGCCTTGATTTAGATTGGCTTGACAGTAGAGACATTTGTCGCGCTGTGGTGTCAAGTGCCTCTAGTATGAATATGTACTGGAGGCACCAATACAAAACGTATAAAAATTGCTCCAAAAATATTGCTAATCAGGTGATAACTGCAACGTGCACGCAAGCAGACAAATCAATTTGAGAAGTTGAAGCTGTTTGTGTGAGGCAAGGTTTCTCAAACTGGAAGGTGGAACGCAGTGTGCTATCATCACAAAACTATGGACAGGATTTCTGGTCAATGGGAGATGGTTATTAATATACGAAAGGAAAAGAGTGGGAGAAAGAACTGAACCTTGGGAAACACCATTTATGGAGAAATAAGAAGACAGAGAGCCGTCTACTTTCACCCACAGTGAGCGGTCAGAGAGAAAACTGCATACCTAATTATAGAAAATATTTGACAATCTATAAGACAGAAACTTATTTAGATGACTTTTATACCAAACACAATCAAAAGTCTTTGAAATGTCAAGAGCAACTGCTTGGAATGATCAGATGGAAAGTTTGAAGATGCTTAGGAGACACCAATTAATGAATTCTTCCATTATTTTAGAAAGAGTAGAAATAAGTGCAATGAGACGATAATTGGATGGGAGGGATTTCTCACCATTTTAAGAACCATGCTAGTTGAATAAGAAAGTAAAAAGGCGACACAGAACAAGAGTAAGCTCCTGTTCTGTGTAGAAGAACAGCAGAACAAATGGAGAAATGTCATCAGAACTTGCAGCTTTCTTAGCATCAACACTGTTCAAAATTCTTCTGACATCGTTTTGATGGAAAACCACAGGTGGTATTGACTGCTGTATTGAGAATGGAAGGGAGTGATTTATCTAGATCATTCATAAAAGATTTAGAAGAAAAGTAGGATACTGTCAGTTCTGCTTTAGAACCAGCAATAGAACCAACAGGTTTTCATAAGATTCGGAATACAAATTTGCGAAAGTTGCAATGAATAGCTTTTGCAGGAGACCAGAATGCTCGACTACCATTTGGACAAGAATCAAGTTTATACTCTTAGACAATTCAAAATCTAGTTTGGAGTGATTACGTTAGAATTGTCGTGTGCTTTTGGTGTAGGCAGAAAATGAACCTGGAGATTTGGAAACAAGCCAACTGCGACATTCTTATCTTGAACAGTCTTAGCACATTGGTTGCAAAACAAAAGTTTTGCAACAAATGTGCGACGTCAGTTACAGGGTCGAGGTGAGTGGTTCTCTCAGATCATTCCATTTTGCATTCCTGTAATGCCAAATAACGCGAACCTGAGAATGGCCATGAGGGAAAGACTCCATTGGCGAAGAGACCATCACCAAGTTGTGATCTGAGGTGCAGAGAGAACCATTCACCTCGACCCTGTAATTGGAAGGATGGTCCGTGAGAAAAAGATCAAGAGTGTTGGCTCTGTGGTTAGGATTGTCAAGTTATTCTGGTAGTCAAATGAACAATCTGTGCGAGGTTCTTAGTAATTTTAAAAACCTCGCATCTCGATCAGCTGTGACTAGAAAACGGAAGCCAGCTGGAGTTGTGAACATTAAAATCACCATGGAAACTTACCTCACTGTTAGGAAAGTTGGACTGGAGAAAGTCAAGTTGTAAAGAGAGGAAGTCGATGCGATTCAAGTGTTTAGTAGTGTGGAAAGAACGAAAGAGGCAGTAGATAAAATTGACAGAATGGGTTAGACAGATTTTAAGCCAGAGAAGATCGAAAATAAGACATTCCAAATTACTAAGTCTCTGACAAGTAATATCAGAACTGACATATACACAAGTACCAACTTTGAAGCGAAAGGAATCATCAGTGAATAATTAGGACAATTGAGATGAGCAGTGGTTGAATCAACCGATAACTGGGATTCTATCAGAAAAAGTACGTGGGGCTTGCAGACTGTAAGTGCAAATGGACATCATTGAGATTGGAACTGAGACACATATATTTCTTTAATGTACGAGCGGGTGTTTGGGAGGTTTAGAATTTTTCGCAGATAACTCTATTCTATTAGGTTGAGTATTCATAATGAATTCAGTAGTAAGAAAAGATGGGAGGAGTTGTTGAATGAAGTGACGTAATTTTTGGATTATGGCGTACACAACACACACACAGCAAGAATATACCCATCTTCTTGACATAACATGTCCTCGCCACTGCTCCCCTAGCATACACTCTTTTGGACTTCCCCCAGTCGCTATCTGGCAGAGTAGAGGAAGTGAGATTATAAACTAGCTAATCCGGATACCTGGGTTCTGTTCGGTGGACAATCTTGCAGCTGGCCTGCGAACACCATTTTAGAGCTGTACCGTCGAAATGTAAGGAAGATTGGATCTCGCCATGATGCCCATCATTATAACAATCATAACATAACATCATGTCATATTACATGATGGAAGATATCGGGGTTGCCAGAGCTTAACCTCGGGAGACTAAACATGAGTTTCACCATGCCAAGCCTCCAATAAGCAAAGTGTTAGTATTGCACCAGTTGATAAGGTCATTCTGAAGAGTTCCAACATATATCCTGACCACCTAATTCGATTTGAATACAATTGGAATGTCTGGGATATTTTAAAGGACAGTTTGTCTTCGCAGTTCTCTACAATCCACAATACAGCAACCAAGAAGCATCGTGATGAAGAAATGGTCAAATCTTGAGCTAGACTCCCTCAGACACCCAGTAGAACCCACGTGTAGGGTCTGTAATTCGGGAAAAGATGGCCCTAATCTAGTTGGGTCACCTTTTGCCGCCCTTATATGATTTCTATATTGTATAAAGTTTTCTAATATTTTGACGAGTGAGTGTATAATGACGGACTCACACAGGAAAAGGGCACGTATTTATTTATTACTGTTCAACTCACTGAAACCTGATAGGAACCCTTTTTGATCTTAATCGATAATATTAAAAAATATTCCGAATTATTAAAGAGGTCTTTTTTAAAATAAAACCATCGAATTTTAAATTAATTTATATTCGCTATTTTTCAAATAATTTTACGTTTTAAAATGCAAAATCAGTTACTCTTTTCAACACTCGATTCGTTTACATCCATAATATCAACAAATACAAAATGAAGCCGAAGACCTTGAAGTTCCTTTAGCCAAAGGTAACACCGACCCAGTAACAGTTGTTCAGATTAGTGGAAGCCAAGAATTAGTGGAAATAAAGGGTGTGTCTTAAGAAACTAGGCCTAAAGACAGATTGTGGACAAGGTTAGATGTATGCCTGGGGGTTGTAGGAAAAGGGCAAATCAAACAACCGTTGTTTAATATTCTTAGAAGAGTAATATTAAGGTCCTCACCCGGAACCAGATACAAACAATCCTCTTAAATATCAATAAGTGTCAACAGAAATGTCTGAAAACTAGCACTTCTACGTACTAATGTTTCTCTTCAGGCTGACATCCTTGTGAGGGTCATTCCAGTTCAGACAACCACTTTTGGACATGTTTAAGCGGTTGGCCAATATTCTTCTCGTCATTTACTAGTGGGGAAGGGAGGGAAGGAGGGAGGGAAGTCGAACCATTAATATTCAGGTAACGGGATGAAATCTTCCTAGGTACCTGAATGGTGTCACATGCTGGTACCAAAAGTTTCGGGACACGGGGCCTGTTTGCTTTTCGTTTTTGCCCTATTACGCAACCAGTCGTGAATACGAATATCCATCGAAGCTTCCTAGTGGACAATTGCACAAGGAAATATCACCTAACAGATTTCGCCGAAATATAATACACGGTAACCACAGCAACGAGAAGAGTTTTGTTTCCCAGCCATTGTTCAACTCGTGGAGAAGTCCTCGGAAGATATTTTTGCTATTGTGTAATTGAAAAGAAATCTTTCTTTTTTAATACAAGATGACAAGGCATTCTGTATGTTTCAGGCGCAGTTTTTGTCCAATGTTTTCAACTACAAATCCCCACCTCACATTCGAGCGGTTCCTAATGGTGTTCGGCGGTGAACAAATTTCAAACCGATAATGAATTATCGACCATTTCTTTCCTTCATCCTGACGGCCGCCAGGTGGCACTGACAGAAATGATGAGAAATCAATTCGTCTTCCAGAAAAGACGAATTGGTGTTAAAAATATACATCAGAATGGAGCCGATAAAGTAACATTGAAAACTCACCACGGAATATGAAATCGAAATACTTCTTGTTCATTCTACATTACGTTACATCGCAATGTGGCTCATAGTTTAAGGGGGCCCTTTCGAACATCGGTTTTCCAGACATCACAACCACAAACACCAATGAACACAACTAGGATCATTTTCACAATAATTTATTTGTTGGTTAATCGATTTGCTTCACTTACAAGGCAACACTGTCTTTATAGTGTTTCTTAAAATAAGACAGATGATGTAAGAAGTTAACATTGCTGAGGATGAACGTCTTCAAAATCTGGATTTAACTGGATCTGCATTTCTGTAATCAGCCATACGAGATGACCACTTTAAATCCCAGAAATATATTACTGCCCTCGGATATTTCTCACGTATGAAAGTAAATGGATGCTTCTTGAGTTCTTTTCCATGGTGTTTCAACCTCGATGAGCTCATCTGTAAAGGAATAAAAGGAAAATCAACATTATGGAAGAAAGCAGCATATCTTGCAAGAAATAAAATCATTAAAATTAAGAGAATTATTGTTAAAAATGTATGTTCCGGCCTACTGCTTTTTCTCCCAATAATCTACCTAATCTATCGCGGGACCATGAACTTAATCCTCTCCTTAATAAAAGGTGTTCCTTCCAGTCTTATCCAAACACCCTTTCTCCGTAACTCCAAAGTAGTCCCACCTCACAGCCGAATAGTCGAAACTTTATAGCCAACCGTCTTCCTGCCCAGACAGCTGTACTGAAAGCTTTTAAAACTAAGTCCCAGATGGCAGTCGTATATTCCAACATTGAAATTGCTTTTGATACATCAACATACACATGAGTGGGAGTTCGTGGATGAGCTTCATGGTTGAGTTAATCGAGGATCTTTTTTTCGATATCTTTGGCTCTTTGGAGAATCTGACGAAATGAAAGTCCAGTTGTTGGACCAGGCAAAGCATCTGTCGGGATAAACCTGCCTGTGATGTGCGTCGTGACATAGGGACGAGGTAGCCCTTAGGCCATAGATGGCGATCCTCACTTGGCAGAGTTCCGTCATTCTTGCCAGCAAGAATTTTAAGATATCTCTTATTCTGGTTAGCAGTGTATAAATATTGATTGTGATTACTAGATCGATCCATCTAAACAGCCAGAATTTCAGAATGCAAACAGGCCCTTCACAGTAGCAGGGAAGGAAAATTCCCACGACGCCACCCTATGAAGAATGCAGTTAGAAATAATGGTGTTGATATAGTACCAGCAGTAGAAAAAAAAATTATCCAAAGCACTCACTTCTACAAATCGGTCCTACAACAACAGATGAAAATTTTTTCCAACAGTCAATCACCTGATGGCTGAAGGCAAACTTCCGCACATCTTTTTCTTAACCATCTTTCTTCAACTTGAATTTTTACCCCATCATGTGTGTAGTCTCTGCAAGAGGAAGAATGCCAACGACATTTAGCTTACTTAATTCATTCGAGGCCATGAACACCTTCCAGCAGCTGCCTAGTCTTCAGATGCTGCAATTTGCAGAACTGAAGCCTTTCTTGGTAAGAGCCCTATTGTTCCCTTCACGAATCTGGCTGCACCCGTTCCAGCAGATCTACATCCTGTCTAAAATGAGGTCCCCAGTCCAGTATACAGCATTCAAGATGCGGCCTAACCATGACTTTATACAAAGGGATAATCACCTCCTTTTACCTGTTAGCAAAACTCCAAGAGTTGTGCTGGTAGACTGTCTGCTCTTCTTAAACTTCAATTGCTTTTTTTCAGGCCATCTGCTTAATCTTTCTAAATCTTGTTGCAGTAGCTTCTCTTGATTATTTTTACTGACCACACTCTCAACCTTCGTATCATGTGCAAACTTAGGTATTGAGCTTGATATAGCTTCATCAGTATCATTATTTAATAAATATAAAAAACAATGGGCCCAGCCCAGCACCAAACCCTGGGGGACTCCACCGATAATGTTAGTCCACGAAGAACAGTGCCCATTGATAACGACTCTCTTTCTTCTTCCACTCGACCATCCCTTTATCCATAGCAGTAACAAGTTCCAGTCAATATTTGGGAAGTTAAAATTCCCCATTATAAGACATTGTGATTTATTGGCCCACTCTATTTCTCTGTACAGTTGTTCGTTGTACTCATCAGAGTCATTAGGTCCTCCTACTCCTACTCTCATATTTGCTTTCCCAGTGTGCCAAACTGACTCAACATTGCACTATCCATCCATGTCAACTGAATGCACATGTTTAAGGAAAGGACAGAAAATGGTGGTCCTTGCTTGAATTGAGGACACTTCTTTGTTGTAATATGGGGCTGGCCAAGTCATGGATTCCGATAAATTGTTACCAACCCATCTGCACGAATACTTTGAATTGAATTTAATAACAAATTAACTTGCCTGAACCACATAAAAGCCTAGGAAATCCCACAAGTAAAAACTAAACAATATAAAACTATAGAAGCCATTTGCACAAATTGAATCTTTGCTTACCTTTCACATTTTTCTGAAGTTCTGTAGGACAAACCGAGGAGGTAAGAGTGGGGAAACGTATGGACGTCTACCAAAGTAGTTATACTGTAAACCTCTAAGAAATGCTAGTCCTGGCAATCTTGAATCCATCCCCATATTCTGGATAGATTGTTGTATTCGTTGGCCAATCCTTGTGGTAGCCATGATAAGTATAATTGGAGCCACCAAACCTCCAAGGACCTCGGAACCAACTGGATATCCAAATCGTGGTGTTGCCAAATCTCTCTTCTTTGATCGATTAATGTCGGAAGTAACAAGGCTAGTCTCCTGGGATACAACAAGGAGTATCGTGGAGATCACCATCATTATCCAAAGACTTCTGTAAAAAAAAAGAAAATTTTCACAAATAAATCCATTTCTATTGTTGTTTTTGTACTGGTTTTACTTTATAATTCAATAAAACGTTGCGAACCTAATATAACTACAGCCCTGCTTGCTGTTACGCTAAGAAACGCCACCTTAAAAAAAAAAAAAGAAAACGTATCTAGCAATCACTAAAATTTAAGAAATAAGCAAATGTTTTCTTAATTACAATTAGCTTAAAGATCTCTATTTTAGAAAATGTCCTTTTTTTCTTACCTCTGTTTTGCCATTTCTTTTAAATATGGAATGTCCCTCTTCAATTAATCCTAAGTTCAGCTTTATCTCTTCAGTACACCACCTTGATGACAATTGTTTCTCTCAGTAGTTGTTTGAAATTCGTCTTTTGGTGCTGGTAGGGGGGATGTAAGTGTCTGATGGGGCAGAGTAGGAACAGGAACCGCCCCTAGACACGATAGGATATACGGGAGGTCGCATTGCTACCTCGTTCGACCTTCTCTCTACACCGCAAAGGTGTTGACACGCACCGAGCACGATTTGTAATGTTGTCATTCAACTGGTTTATTTTTAACAGAAATCAGTTCCATCTTTCCTTTATCCTACCAATGTTAATTAAAAATGTGGATGAAAAACTTTCAAAAGCTCTTGTAATATGGACTGTAAGAACCCTCTGTTCGCTGGTGTTTTATTTTCGTGTGTACAACGATCTATTGTATGAATCCAATGAGGATTCATACAATAGATCGTTATATCTAGGATCTATTGGATGAATCCTCATCCCTAGGATGAGGATTCATACAATGGATCCTAGAGTTCACGGGATCCCTGTGCAAGAATTAATGTTGAAAGAAAAAAGAGAAAATTGAACATCGGACAATGTTAAATAAACAAAGGCAGTTTTATTTATTATTTTATTAAAGCAAACTTAACATCGGTATTTTAAAATTCTTCGAAATAATCCAGCGCCCTCTGTAGGGCATTCATTACGTCCTCTAAGTTTTTCTTCATTTTCCAAACTCGGTAATCGATCGACGGTGTGGACCGAAATGCACGTAATCTTGTTGCAGAGCCACCACTAGATGTCGCAGTGGAAGATCCACCACTAGGTGTCAGTCCAGGGAGGCGAATAGGGATTTGGAAAGCATTGGCTGCATTTTCGAATACCTTCGGTAAGTAGGAGGCAAATGTAGCTAAACCCATTGATAGAATTACAGGGAACATCATTCCCCCTAAAGCAGTCAGGCCTGGTGGATATCCCAGTCGATTCTCCACCATCATCTGATGTTCTTGGGGATGTTCGTGCTTGTTGTCATTATCCAGGGGATTTACTTCATGCGTGAACTTCGGTAATCCAAATATTATGTATAGTGATACAGCCAAGACGACTGGAATTCGAATCATGTTGAAATTTCTAGAATAAAAAATTAATTAACCCATTGTTAAATGAATCCATGATAAGAATCCATACATAGAAGGTATAATATAAATACACACTCAATGGCCAAAAAAATTAGAAATCTTTACTCAATGTCTACTAGGGCCACCTTTTATCTGAATTTTACCGGTCTGAGGGAATCCAGCTCCAGATTGGACCATTCTTCCCTCAGGATATTTTTGTATATTTTTGCGATGGTCTCTTTCGACACACCAGCGATTTCTTCTGTTTTCTCAATTGTGGTTCCCACTAAACGACCCTCGCGGGTTGTATGATTGGTAAGATCGTCATCCTTCCCACACCGATGAAAGACACCTGAAGTCGAGTCCGTTGATGACGTGAGGAATTTTTATGGGCCTTTTTCACACCTTGGCCGAGCTAGTCGGTCTCAGGTGAGGTAGCATTGATTTTCGTCCAGCAAACAGAAAATCCACTTCAGAACAAACGCAATATACATGGAGTAATATGGCCTTAGTCGCTGATGCTCCTAAAACCCTACTATAACAATACAACAACCGGCTAAAGGTGCTCCAATATTAACCATTCTGAAAATTGGAAAGATCATCCGTCTTCCCATGACCAGCCCTAAGAAGCCCCAGGAAAGCCTACACTACTCGCCCCATATCAAGGAACTTGCAATCGTACCATGCAACAAGTTACATTTGCATTCTGCGTGTTTGATTATCTGTTGACGCCAACTGTAAAAGGTTCTAATATTTTGGCCACTGAGTTCATATAACGTGTATATTAACAAAACTGGTGCATATTACTGGTGAAAATTATATACAAGCGTATGAAGTGCTTACAAGTACAGATCACTCTGACTCAATATTTCTAAGATGTCACCTAGCGACAACTTAACAAACTAAATTGCTATAATTTAATTTTTAATCTTTCTAAAATTTTTATGGAGATTTTTTTGTTATTTATAATAAAAGTATAATATAATTATATACTGAAGATATTCACCTGGCTACGAAATCCCCTTAGATTTAGAAATGACTGAATCCTTTTTTTATATAAATCCCCAGATGCATCACCTCACGTGCTGGTTCCATCAAAAATGTTCCGGCCCTTTATATACATGAGAAGCATTGGTTGTAGAGAGCGAAAACGTATCGGCTTTCAGC